>NC_069125.1:58573840-58896724 GCF_026914265.1 Mya arenaria | reverse complement strand
TAACATGGATAAAGCAGATCTCGTCGGTATGTTACTACCTTACTACTATTCATTTTATACTTTTAATAAAACTTGAAGCCATTGACCTCACTGAGTTTGCTGTCAGATGGTTTTCGTCCAATTCCGACAGGCACCAATTAGTTGATGTTTCGTAAACGTTTTCTCCACAAGCAAACGTAACATAAAGTGTGCCCCAAGGTCTTATCTGAATATGTTCTCTTCTTTTTTAAACATATGTGAATGACATTCCAGCTGTTGTTAGGCATAAAATGCTTCTATATGCAGATGATTCTGCCATTTAAGTCTCCAGCAATCATTAAAATGAGATATAGTCTACTCTAAGCTCTGAGCGGGAAAGTTATATCTGCAACAAACACACCTTAGATATCATTTGGGTCCAAACAGAGGCTTAAACTCAGGGTGATCTAAACGTCACTTATAAATGTCATTCAATATAATTCAAGGATTCGGTTCAATACTTAGGTGCAACCATTGATAGGAGTGTATGTTTTGATGTTGAGTTATCAAGAAAAATTGGCATCGTCTTGGGCTCATTTCGACTGTGCATTTCAAATTGGCATCGTCTGGGGCATCTTTTGCATGTGCATTCCGAATTGGCATCGTCTGAGGCTCATTTAATATGTGCATTCTAAATTGGCATCGTCAAGGGCTCATTTTACATGAGTATTAAGAATTGGCAACGCCTTGGGCTCTTTTTACAATTGTGCATTCTTTATTTGTGAAAACAACCGGATATTCCATTTTTCCAAACGGATGATACTCCTTCTGTAAATATCAGCTGAAAAGAAAGGAAGGATTGAATAAACGACAGTATAACATACACAATATCATATCGCTAAATATTTCTGTTGTTCAATAGGCTTACTATTCTTGTTGATTCGCGGAACGCCCCTTTCAATATTTTATTACTTTATAAACCTTTTGGAAATGCTTATTTTTATTTAAAAATAATTACCCCGAACGATTACTTACTTGTTTAGAAATTATTCTGATTCCTTTGTGTGTCTCAAAGACTTCAAAGATAAATATATATCAATTTGGTTGCCAATAAATGGCGAGGAAATCGAAACCCTCCTGTAATAAAAAATTTTGACTCCAACATTTGAAGGCCAACTATCTACAGTTTTAAGGTCATGAAATAAAACAACAACATTTATGTTACATTTTAACGTTGGTAAAAATGTTCCTTTAACATGATTTTTCATCTTGAGATTATGTTTACACTAACTGGTTCCCATTTATTTTAGTGAGTTGTAATAAGAACGTGAAATTAAGTTAGTTTTGATGTTTTTGTTGTTGTTGTTGTTTGTATAGAAGACACGTGGAAACCCACCCCCCATTTTATTCCGAATTAAAAACTGCTGCTTTATATTCGTCTTCTTTTAATAGTATGTTAATGATTGTATAATTGTGCTTGCCAGCGCACATGCGCGAAACCATTCATTAAAACAAAGTAATGACTAAACGTTTTTTGGTGGTTGTTTTCGTCATTGGCTTTCTAAAGTATTAAATCAGTATGCCATAGGGGGGAACATTGTGTAAACACTAAATGATTAAATATGACCGTCAATGAAATATTATTCCGCGTCTTCTAAAAGTATATCATTTAAAACAGTTATCTGTAATAAATGTCAACCGTTATATATACTCATATATTAATGAACGGGTTTCTGTCATTTTATCGTAAACATTTCTTACATGTATAATAATTTGCTTACAATATTCATTATTTTCGGTTGCTATCATATGGGATTAGGCGTAACAAGCTTTACTCACAACAACAAATAAACAGAGTTTGTGTTTAAAAAATCCACTCTTTGAAATAGTAAACTGAAATAGTGTACAGAAGAGAAACTGAAAAAATCAAGTTGTTCTGCTACTTATTGACGATGTTACATCGCCTCGGAATGACAAACCACACATTAAAATGATATATGGCATATGAGGGTATTACACAGTTCTGTACGCTGGCGTTAAGGTAACATACGTTTTATTTTTATTTTTAAGGTATTAGCCGCGTAACACACACTTTTTTAAAAGCTTTAACCGACAACATAGTTATAATCACGGTACACTATGGGACTTTTATCCAAATTTTGAAGATTTTTTACCGTGAATTAAAAAAGTTATTTATGTTTCATTACACCCACCCCCAAACTCCAAGGGCTACAAAGAGCGACAAGTAAATATTTTGTCTATATTTGAATTTTTTTCGCATTATCAGAGATTATGAAATAAACACAACAGTTTCTGGTAAAATAAACTTCAGTTAACAGAAAACTAAAGTTCAAACGAACACATCATTGATACACATGGAAAAAATTCATTTTGATTGATCTTATGATTCTTCAGAAAAGAGCAGTTTTTCGATGTTTGAAAATATATAGCAGTTTTATAAAATTCATAAAAAATAGTTAACTATAAGGCAAGCTGCTGAAATCATTTTAGATATTATCTATGATGTCTATTGAACAATTTAAAAGACAATTTATGATAGTTTACCGTCCAGTTTTGAAGAAAATATACATAATGTCATGTTACCATACATTTTTATAGCTAATAAAATGCTTAAAAATCAACCCTTTTCTTGTAAAAAATTATAAAGCTTAATTGGACTTATTCATAAAATGTACTCTTTGAAATAAATGAATTTTACTTATGATACTAACTCAGAATACAGAGTTTAAAACAAATGAGTGTGCTTTTAAACTAAAATATGTGAAGAAACAAGAACACTAAGTGGGCTCGCCCCTCCAAAAATATCAGAGTGAAAGTTCTCAACTAATGTTTTTTTTTTAATATTATAACATGTAAACAATCTCTGTGGGTAATTTGATGTATATCTGTATTATTTTGTCATTGGTATTCTAACAATTAGGTTTTTTTTCACAATAATTCTTCACTCTTCAACATTTGAAGTTTGGTCTGTTCCCATGCTTTGTACTTGTAGTGTGTGCACAGATGATAACTCAATGCTGAGTCAATGCTGATTTGGTTTTCATGCACCTTCAGGTACTTTACCCATCAAGAATGTTTAGTGCTGTAAAGGAAAAAAAGTTGTACTTTAAAGCCTTTCTAACTAATTAGTATAGATAACTATACTGCCATACATATACAAAATAAAATATAAACAGTTTAATATTTCTCGACATTATTTTGAAAAAACAACAAGCTGATACATACATGTATATATATAAAGAAAATTATTAAATTTATCAATAAAATTCATCATCATCATCATCATCATCATCATCATCATCATCATCATCATCATCAACATCACCACCACCACCACCACCACCACCACTTGACCACCATCACCACCACCACCACTTGATTATTGAATACAGTAGGTTTATAAAAACAAAAACCAAGTCAAATATGTTTTATATGAAATACTCACATCATCTCGATCAGATGCGACTGCCTTGTGGATGGACATGGCTGTTAAATCCGCTCTCAAGGATCCAACATAGTATTTAATGCAGGCTGGAATTCTTCATAACCCAGTGTTGTTGACTAAGTAATATTCAGTCATTTTCCTGCCTGGAAGAAATTAGACTTCTGATTATCAACCAGCAGAAACTACCACCGTAAAATACAAATGCACAAGTATTATACATTCTGCACTAAAATCTGTTTTAGCCAAGAGTAAGGGTTGGTAAGCACAAATGTGTAGTTGTTGTGCATATGGTTGATAATGATTCACAACAGTATGGGGTTTTAACGAGACCTACACCAAGCCAATGAATGTCAATAGTGTCCTAGCAGATGCGGCCTCAAGCCCCAAACCACATACAACTTTAAGATAAAGATAAAACAATCAATTTAAAGATTACATACTCATATTATATCTTAAATATAAGTTATATACATAAGTACATATAAAAATATGTAACATGTACATAAGTACATGTAAAATATGAACATGCTGTCTAAACATTTAGCTAATAAAATGATTTAAGAATTCCAAAGATAAATTAAAAAACAAACGTTTTTGAACACAAACGTACAAAACTGCTCAAGGATACTTACATTCAGAGCCCTTTGATACGAATATCCCAGTTCCATGCCGATTGTTGACAGTTCGTTTTTTCGAGAGAAAATCTTCTCTTACGCGTATATTTCACTTATAATCCATGTTTAACTGTAATGACTCAAATTGTTAGATGTATCGTAATCAACAGTCAGCGTGTACTTTTAGTGTTTATTTATTTTAAACGTATATTCATGAGAAAACATCACAATGTTTCCAAATCCTACGATGTAGAAATTCCATTATTGACCTATGAATAGCCGGGAAATACCTTCTGTTTCTAAAAATAGCAACATCCTGTACAGGCCGAATACGCCCGATGTTCGTCGCGATCTGTTACGGCGAGTGGCGATATATGTCGATGTTACCCGATGTTTCCCGAGTTGTATTACATGGCTAATACCTTAAAACAAACCTTTTTACAAGTGTGCATTCTAAATTGGCAACTTCTCGGGCTCATTTTAAAAGTGTGCATTCTGAATTGGCATCGTCTGATGCTAAGTTTGCATGTTCGTCCTGAATTGGCATCGTCTGGGACTCATTTTACATGTGCATTCAGAATTGACCACATCAGGGGCTCATTTTGCATGTGCATTCTGAATTGGCATCGTCGGCGGCACTGTTTGCACGTGCGTTCCGAAATAGCAACGCCAGGGGCTCATATTTTTATATTCGTTCTGAATTGGCATCGTCTTGGCTCATTTTGTTATGTGCATTCCCGCAAATCAGAGTTAGAAATAAGTTTTTTAAACCTCTTATGTTTAACACCTGAACTCATAGTCCTGATATGATTTGCTTGTAATATTTATTCGATTCGGTATTTTTTAGGCTACCGAATTGGTTTAAATCATTCACTAATTGTTAACGGTTATACCTCACTCAAGGACTAATTTTTACTGTTATTTGAGTTAAATTTACTTTCCTCCCAAAACCAAAAACACAACCCTTTATTAAATATTTTCACAAAACAATGAGTAGGTGTTTTCTTCCCAGTTTGTTCATCTCGCCCTATTTATCAGAGATGACCCAAGGGCCATTTGCTTATTTATCGAGTGAATGCTTCGGTTCTCATCAGTTCTCTTTTTTCCCCCATTTTTGTATTCGAAAATACACCTTTATATTATGCCGAGATTGAAACTGCTTGATATTGAAATGCCGATAAAGGGTGTTGATTAATTCGCTTAACTTCCGATTGCGTGTTTTGCGACATCTTCGAACAATCAAGTTCAAGAATGTTTTAATGGAATACGATGAGCACGCATCGATTTACTCGTTTCCCGCGGTTCTTTTACTGGGCGCTCTCAGTATGATAATATTTTCTTAAAACATGTATACTCTTGAATCCGAGTTCAACAGTCACTATTTTATTATAACATTTGTTATGCATTGCATTATTTTGAGGCGGTATTTGAGATTGTTGATTACACGCTCTCGAAAAGTTTTATATGTCATTTCCGAGAGACATTATTCAATAAATGGCGAAATGCCCTTTCCGCTTCTACTGTTGACGTTAGAACATCCCAACACTTGAAAACAACAACAAAGTTTTGACCAGTCAGATGAACTTTATGTTAACATAATTTTTATTGGCTGTATCAACTAATCATGGTTTTCATACCGCCCGCCAAATGAGATGTAAGTCTCTTTTGACACCGAGAGAATATCTGACTTATTGCAAATGTTCGCAATTACGAAAATTGCAAGTACAATCGAACTGGTAAACGGACATCACAAGCGTTTCTATGTATAGTTGTATGAAAGTATTTTGAAAATTTCCCTTCACAATAAATATCAAAAGTAGCGTAAAGACAATTGAATGTAATGGGTCACAGATTTGGGACTACAAAAATATTGATACTAATGAGACAGTTCAAAGCAAATTCGACAAGTTACATGTTAGTGCGGAAATGTAATCCGAATACATGTATTGTTATTGGTGAATGTGGACTAATGTGTTACTTATTCCGTTTATTGTATTTAGTATTGGTGTTTGGTATAAACCATGTCTTATTGTAGATATCAGAAGAATTGCTACACAAATCATGAGATGACTCTGGACTTCCAAAACAAACGTACTATATAAAATAAACAACGTATAAAATCAAACTGTACGTTAATTATACATTTTCCATTTACTGCACGTATAATGCGGATAGTCTTATCGTACGATTACACAAACCATTCGAGTCCCATATGCATAGGTGAGAGTTTGGTCTTTGATGAAGTGTTGACGTTTTGGGAACATCCTCAAGCATAATAAACAGAAAGTGCATTAAAGATATTTTATAAATATTTCCCAGAACCTTCCATTATCACTCTGAAATGCTATCATGCTAAATCATGCTTTAGAAAGAATATTCGTTGTCGTGAAATGTAACAATGAAAATAGTATCGGTTATGGAAAAAAAGAATATACAACCGCCATCTAATCATTTACTTCTGTGTTCCAGGATGTCTTCAAAATTACCACCGCGCGAATTATGGGTTCTAATTTATCAGTATCATACCTCGGCCTCAAAACATTATCCATCTTGCGGAGAGAGCTTCTTCCACAGTTGTGTATGGACTGTTTGATCTGAAACTTTGTACTCGTCGAATCAATCACAATTTGATATCAAGGTGTCTCCCGGTATTGTATGAAGGACTATTTTTACGTATAGAAAGCGTCGAGAGAGGGCTAGTTGGCTCACCCGGGAAATAAGCTCATGGCTTTTGAGTTAGCAGGAGTTGAACAAATTGTGTAGAAAATTATGTGCTGTATTTTGTTAATTCAGATGGAAAGGTTTAATTCAATTATCAGTCTATGTACATGCAATAGCCCAGGAGCGGGGCATTACTTGACAAACTGTATCACTTAAACAAACTCGGCGGCCTCATAGGTCACTAGGTCAATGTCGTGGGTACCTTCAGATTACCTTCAGCTGAAAACGGTTTCTGATCAATATTAAAAGAGCACTTACGTACAGGGATCTTAAAATATCTAGGTAGGTAGGTCATGATCATTATATGACCTTTTATTTTTTTGGAAGTCAGTGGGTCAAAGGTCAAGTTCGTGGTGATCTTCAGTTGAATATCGGTTTACAATCACTATCTGAACAACGTTTTGGCTCAGGGACTTGATGGTATGATTAGTCAAGACGAGAAGATGAACCATATTACTTTTGAGATCAGGTGATCAATTATCAAGTTGGTGGTGACATTAAAGCTGCACTATCACAGATTTACGGTTTTTCCGACTATTTTATTTTTTGTCTTGGAATTAGCAAATTCTTGCGAAATTATCTGCTAACCATTGATGAAAGACTGTTGACAAAAGATCAGATCGCAGATTTTCATATTTCCATTCCAAATTTAATGTTTTATGGCTTAAACCGTTACTAACGGTTTAAGAAAAAAAAACATAAAACATCAATTTTGCAACGGAAATATGAAAAGTGTGATCTGAAGGGTGCTTGTATCCAGGTACCTCAAACTTGGTATTCTTGTGAACTGCATCTGCTTTCTTTAAGTCATGTTTCAAAAACATTCTCGGCCTTTTAACTATTATAACAAGATGCTTTGCATCATATTTAGTCTTGTTGTAATAGTCATATTAATATACAAAATTGCAAAGTGGTAATTCAATGCGTGGGTTTACTGTGAGCTGTCGGGTGGCGATCGTAAATACCGAGCTTAAGAGATATCATGTACAGGCTTGGTAGTACATAATGGTAATTTAAAACAGTCTCCAAATAAGGCAAATGCAATGGAAAAATTAATGGGTTTATGGATATATCTTAGAAAAAATGATGGCAATCTGTCGTTGCGCCTGAAAGTACCCTGTGTAACGCGGCTATCGTGCAATCTGTCGTTGCCCCTGAAAGTACGCTGTGTAACTCGGCTATCGTGCAATCTGTCGTTGCCCCTGAAAGTACGCTGTGTAACGCGGCTATCGTGCAATCTGTCGTTGCCCCTGAAAGTACGCTGTGTAACGCGGCTATCGTGCAATCTGTCGTTGCCCCTGAAAGTACGCTGTGTAACGCGGCTATCTTCTCAAACAATGCAAAATACCAAATAACACGTTCGTGTTCGCAAATACGTATTGGCACTACAGCTTTAGACATTAAAAAACATTATTTTAATGCAGTATGTGCGTGAACGTAGGAGTCCAATCTACTTCAGAAATAAATGAATTGCATGAATAAACCCAACCTCGGTTTTAATGTCGATGATAAGGTCGATAGGCCATTGTTCTATGACAAATAAAGTTGATAACGGGTTTATTTTGCATATTTTTTATATTCGGGATAGCGGTCCGCTGCCATCGGTGGCGAGTTGAACACATGGATTTATGCTTCCGTTAATAAGAAAGAATTATTAAAGAATAGTTCAAAAGAAAGACCAATATTAAAAATTAAGGGACTCATGTATGCACTCTAACAAGGTTTCAAACAGAGAAAAATATCAGATAAATCTTAGTGTGTTTATTATTTTTTGTCGTTGTTTTTGAGAAATTGGCATTTTTGTATTTTTTACAATTTTAGATTGATTAGACATAAACTATCTGATGTTAAGACAGGAATTGCTATGGCGGGGCGTAATCAACTGGATTAGATGTGACATTGCGTTAAATACCAAGGAGGACCTAAACCAGGAGGGGCTAGAGGCAACTTTTGTTGACAATATTCTGCCAAAGACTAAGCATATACCAAGTGGTTTAATGTACAGGTCACCTTAACAGACAAATGTTTATAAAGTTTTAGATTTAGTGTTTTTATCCTGCCCAAATTCTAATAAAATTTAAACAACAGGTGATGTTAATACCAATCTATATTCCGGAAGTAAATGCATTTTGTTCAGAGCTTTGGAGTCATGTTGTGACCATTTCAGTCTTACAGAGCTGATTACTGACTACACAATAATTTCATCTGAATAATCTACAGTCAATGATCTGATTTTAGTATCTGACCCTCAAAATATTTCTCAAAGTGGTGTTATTGATTGAAGGCTAAGTGAACATTTGGTAACTTATTCCACTAGAAAAGTGACATGTGGTTTTATTAGAAAACACAATTCCGTAGAAATTAGATCTTTGAAGAATTACAATAAAGATTTTAACAAAGTTTTATTAGCACTTATCGGAGTATTAGGAAATGAATTGAAGTATAAATATTGCTAGGAATAAATTCAAACTTAGTATTTGTTGTCAGTTTTGCATTATATTGCTCCTGTGAAACATGTATCAAACAGTGAACAGATGCTGGGATTGATAATGAAGTTCTTCAGTGTATTCAGGATAGGGATGAAGCATTTTATACATATAAGGAAAACAAAACATATGCGGGTTTTTTGCATGTATGTTTACGTCCAAGAAATGTCAGTTTCCATGTAATACTGTCTAGATATTAATGATATAAGTTGACAAATTGAAAGTGTTAAGAACAAAATATTACTTCTACACGTCTGTTGGTACTTAACTTGGTACAAAGGTGTGTGCGCAATTTTGGTACAAACTTTGTCGTTCATTTGTATATGTCTAACGGCAGTAGACATAACAGCTATGGCTGTTCAATTGTAACTGAATTGGCCTTGATGTCATACCATCTATATTTGTCAAGGAGTCTGGGCACAAACTATCTACTGAGACTGTTGTAACATGGATAAAGCAGATCTCGTCGGTATATTACTACCTTACTACTATTCAATTTATACTTTTAATAAAACTTGAAGCCATTGACCTCACTGAGTTTGCTGTCAGATGGTTTTCGTCCAATTCCGACAGGCACCAATTAGTTGATGTTTCGTAAACGTTTTCTCCACAAGCAAACGTAACATAAAGTGTGCCCCAAGGTCTTATCTGAATATGTTCTCTTCTTTTTTAAACATATGTGAATGACATTCCAGCTGTTGTTAGGCATAAAATGCTTCTATATGCAGATGATTCTGCCATTTAAGTCTCCAGCAATCATTAAAATGAGATATAGTCTACTCTAAGCTCTGAGCGGGAAAGTTATATCTGCAACAAACACACCTTAGATATCATTTGGGTCCAAACAGAGGCTTAAACTCAGGGTGATCTAAACGTCACTTATAAATGTCATTCAATATAATTCAAGGATTCGGTTGAATACTTAGGTGCAACCATTGATAGGAGTGTATGTTTTGATGTTGAGTTATCAAGAAAGCCTATTCAAGATTAAAGATTCTATATATATATATTTTCTTACACAGCATAACAATAGCTTGCTGCTAATGTCCCTTATTTAGTGCTATTTCGACTATGTATAAACAGTTTAATTATATAATATTACTCAAAAGTTGAAAAACAAGCTACGAATTGCTTAAAATAAACTATACTTCAGCCCATTATGGTAAGTAGCCTTTCACTTATCACACTTGATTATCTATGGCAAAATGAGTTCACTAATTACTAATTACTCTATGTCATGTTTTGAAGGTATCTTCTAAAACAGCTCTTTCCTACATGATGTATTATTGTATCCATGATAGTTCAGTTCATACTTATAGCACTAGGCTTAGAGTGACCACATCAACTAGTGTCAATGATACATTATCACTTGTCGATAGGGGTCACTTTTCCTACACAAAGGTCAAGAGTGTTAATAAGAAGTCCTTTGCCTGTCGTGTTTTTTAGGCTTTTATAAACGTACATCGGAATCTACCATCGGCAGATCGACATAACATCTGATGAATTAAGGCGCCCACGGGCGTATCAACCGCAGCGCAGTTAGAACTGCTGTGGTCAACAACCTAGTTTACATTACCAATCTGCTCTCATAGCTACGGAGCTGCATTCTGCATGAGTAGCTTGCAAAAAGCGCTGTAATGAATATTCGTAAAATGTCTGTGGCGGTTATAAATAGTGCGAATAAGCAGTGTTTTTTTGCATAATTACGCAATTAAAATCATAGAAAAATATTTTAATATCGACGAGTACCAACGCATTATGAAAAGAAGAATAGTCAAATAGTTTCAAAATGAACGCGTACTAAATCAAAATAAATACATGGCTCTGTGCTTGGCCACGGCCGGGGATCTAGATACTATCGGTTGAAAATAAAATCTAGTTCATCAATCTCGGACAGGTTTTTCCCCGGATGTCTACCCGAAAAACTCTGTAAAACGAGGAATAAACATGTCGTATTGATCGCTATTTAGTGTTAGATGATATCTTACGCTAAATAGCGATCAATACGACATGTTTATTCCTCGTTTTACATGAAATGTTCTGAATGAAAAAAAAAATATATTTCATTTTATTCTATATTCATTTTTGTTTTTGGTTATTATAATGTATTTATTAGTATAGTATCTATGTTTAAAATAGTCTTAAGGCGGCTCTTACTTGACAGCTTTTGATTAAGATTGTTAGTGTGTACAAGTACCATGGTTACAAAATAAATGGTTAGGCGACTGTGTCGCATCAATTCATTTTTATGGGCCGCGACCGGGGATATCGATACTGTGGTTAAAAATAGAGTCTTGGTCATCAGTTTCGGACAGGTTTATTCCACGGAAATTATCAGGGAAAACTCGGAAAAAAACATGGATCGTATTGAAGATGATTATCCTATAATCAGTTTTTATGATTGCAATGTATTCATTCGTACGAGTTAAAATGTTTAAAGTAGCCTTAAATCGGCTCGTACTCGTCAGTTTTTATTAAGATTGTTAGTATGCACAAGTAAATAGTTATGCGACTATGTGGCATCAAACCAATTACTTGTGTTATCACGTACTAACAACCTCTTACCATTACTAAATGCACATTATACACTTGTTACAAAAAAAATCAAAGCGCTTAAAGCGTTGACAGACTTTCGTCCTGCTACGTTTTGCGAGTAAAGTCATGTAAGGCCGAATGAGACGGAAATTGTGTACAGATTTTTTCAGTTAGTCTCAGTAATAACAGTCCCGGCCCTAACTTCTCGAGTCTTTTTAAGCTTAACAGGCTTAAGTAGCTTATTTCAGTTAGCCAAAATTCATACTTTTATATGATTTTAATAAAGGAAAAATGGTGTATTTGATTTGCATGAAGATATTTCCAATTTAAAGTCGAAAAACTCCTAAAGAATTATATCACGCAAATACACAGAAATACAAAAATAGTGAGCTTAGCTTTATTTTGTTATAACGGAATTAAAAGGTATCGAGAAATCGGGGCCAGAGTCTTGAGCATGTTTCATTTGCCTGTTTATAAATCACTGAAATAAATCTGTTTCGTTTGTTTACGAGTGACATAGGTTGGGGGCAATATTAAGGTACAGCAATTCATATAAGAAATAAAAAGTATGTGAATGATTCGACCCAGAGAAATTTTGAGCGAGGATCCTGTCATTTTAGTAAGAGACCTTAAACATTAACTTTATCAACATGTTCAATGCATTTTATTGGATGCGTTTGGTTAAGCGGGCTACCCTGAAAGTAAATTAAATAGGACTTATTCATGTTTTAAGTGTAGAGTCGATTTTACGTAAAAGTCCTTAAGAAATGCTTTATCTGTGGCAACACATTGTTTATGAAACCAACGTTCCAGATAAGGTTCCATATGCAATTGAGTATTACTCCATACTTTTGTATTTATTTTGGTCTTCCACGTATTTCTAGTGACTGATACTCTATGGTTTTGATTTAATTGAGTATCAGCAAAAAAAATCTAAATGTATTTGCGAAGGAATTCATGAGCATACATATACTTTCTTTAGATGTGTATGTTAATTTACAATTACATGAATGGACGTTGACATTGTCGATAAACGAAAAGTGTTATTAAAGATCATTTAAAGCCGTCGATTCATGTTTTAAGTGGACCGTTATACTGGTAAAGAATGCGACATAGGTCCTTGCATCATTCACATTTCAAGCCTAAAGTGGAAATTGTCTCTGCAATTCTGCCTTTGTCGGTAGGAGAATTACTCGTTGAGTTTGGGCCTTTTAGTAATGGATGGTTCTCAAACTCTAAATCTGGCTTCATACTTGGAGAGGAATAAATGCCAGTCGCATTGTATCAGACGGGAAATAATTAGATATTGAGAGATAAGTAAAGGCTTGAAAAGATCCTGTTTTCACTGAAACCGGCATTGCGAAGCATACTTGATGGTTGGAAAATCAAACCGTCATTTGTCTTGCAAATCTCCTTATTCAACGTCACGAGCAGATAATAGTGGCCAACATAAGAGAAGACCATTTATTTCCTCAAAGATGTTTTAGGATTGCGTTATTCGTTTGAAGCGTTTTCAGTCCGATAATTCATGCATTGTCTTTTATCCGTGCAATTACAACGTCCATATTTGTAGATATTTTACATTTATTGTTATTTTGGTCTGATGGACGTCCTACGAGAAACTATTTTGGTATTCATTTGGCATATGAATATAAACTTTCAGTGCAAGTTTTATCAAACTCAGTCGCCTACAACGAGATTTTATTGTGTAATGTAATGCGTGGTAATGTAGTCTCCTCAAAATGTGCTGCTATTTTCTCCTCACAATGACGTCAATGTAATAGAAGACCCTTTCAACTTAAAACAACTTTCCGTCGACGTGTAACTATTATGGAAATTTATTTCAAAATATTCTATTCGTTCTATATGAATGATTCCTCAGTTAAAAATAAAGTAAATTTAATGTTTTAATACATTTTCTAATCGAAAACACATTCGGGGCGGTACGAAGCCTACATTTAATATCACTGAAGTAATGGCTTATACTGTCATAACAGGTGATTGACCTGAAACGTAGCCCATTAAAAATTTGAACGTTTGTTTAAGGAATGAATTGCGGGGTTGATGTCATTATCTGGGATATGAACGCAATTAGGCTGGTCAAAGTGTGTAGAGTCCAGCCCAATTGCGTTCATATCCCCGATAATGACATCAACCCCGCAATTTATTCCTTATATTTACACAAATAGTTCAATATTTCATTAAAGATTTGTTAAAAAATACTTCATTTCATTTAAGAAAACCTTTCACTAATCCTTTCTTACCCATTCTGTAAATAGAACGACCCGACTGTAACCGGAAACATTTTTTCAAATGACGTCACAATAACGCGGGAAAAAATGAACCACTTGAAACGTAAAATTGATACCGTTATGGCAACAATACATTTAAAATATAATAAATTAACACTTTTTAAATGTTTATTTATATTTTACGGGACAGCTGACACAATACAAACAATAACAAGATCAATAGTTTTAATGTAAATTGTTATGCGATGAATTACGATCTGAACATATCCGAAGATGTTGCGTTCATCGATTGATAAACGCAATTGCCGAAAGGAAGTTCGTTTAAGAAATTGACGTTGAGGTGTATATATATAATATTAACTCAAACGATGTTGGCGTTCATTAGCGCAACCGACGTTATCGTCATTTTCAACCGTTTTAACGTTACAATGATTGCTTGAGGTGTTTGGGCTACAGTTTTCATAAATAATGTTGTTTCAAAATTTTAAGAAATATTTGATATTTGTGTACGTATAATGTTTATTCAACCTCTATATGAAAATAACATTACACAAACAAAAATATATACTTACATATGTCGGTGTTCTACGAAAAAGTTCATACACAGATATATACAATTCAATACAAACTTATTATGAACTATTGCATATCATTTGTCTCATACATTTAGATTTCTTGAAGAGTTTGCATAATCAACCCAACCGGTTTGAAGATCCATATTTATCCTAGATCACATTTTTTACACACTCTGCCTTTTAAGTGTTGCAAGGTATTTATGGCATTATTATCAGTTAGCCGAGCAGATATATGGTAAGTATGTTCAGATTTGTTTTATATCAGCCTGTGTTTTGCCAGATTCACACCCGTGATAAGTACCCAAACTATGTGTGCATATCGCGTTTACGTTTCGTAAGAATATCAGATTGATGGGAGTTATTTTTTATAAAAGAATTATATAGTGGATGTATATTCAAAAATCCATTTTCGGATTTTGTTTGAGATATACGTGTATGAATCTTGTTACAAGTATGCATTACGATACCGCATTAAGCTCGCTACCCACATCTCAGGACATTAACTCTTCTTTTTTTCAAAATATATTTTATGATCTGTATCTTATAATTGTTTTTGTATACAACCTGCTCAATGGGTTGTGATTTTTCTATATGACGTCGAGTTTATATATGACTTGGTGCGAATATTCCTCAACTTTTGGAGGCAAAAAAGCTTGTTAGTTATATCATTTTCAGTAAAATATTTACCTTATCTGCACGCAAAAACTATTTAAATTGTAGCAAAATAATATGGGGTCACCAACCATCAACTTTTCATATTTTTGTGTGGCGAATACCTTATTTTGTTTAGCAAATGTCGGTAACAGATGGTAAGATGAAATTACGGCAGAAAATAATCGACTTTAAAAAAATACAAAAAAAACAACAATTATAGGAATTATAAATCTTTCTGTCATGATTTTCGGTGAAAAATGGAGATTTATCAGTGAAATTTATCGTGATTATACAGGAATTATATTTTCTCATAAAAATATGTTTTTCTATGATATTCGTTATATAAAATACGGCCTTACACTGAAATCAAGAATTATTCTCTATTTATTCAAAACGAATATAATAGTTGAACTAAGCGGTATGAAACCAAACACTTCGTCGGTTTTAAAAAAAAACACCCTTGAATACAACCTACATTTTCAGCCAATGAAATTGCACATAGGCAATAATTAAACACTAGGCTTAATCATTGAGAGTTTCAACTTTCGCGCGTGTTAAAAGTTTCACCTACTGCCATTCATCAAGTACACACTCCCAGTGTCAGATTTTACGTTGACAATATGTCAGATAATGAGGTTGTATTCTAAGACAGTTAGATTACCTGAAGTAAAATCCTAATGTTGAAGAAGGAGTCGTTCGCTACGCTCATTCCGCCAATTCTTAATCATCAAGATTTTACTTCATGTCATCTTACTATAACATTATCCAGGGTTAATTAGCCCAAGTGGTTGTTAGATCTGCAACAGCCGAGATTGGTCATAAAAGCAACGAGTGATAGGAAAGTCATGTTATTGAAGACTGGATGTGTATTACTTATTATATCATCAAACGTATTTATGAATAGTTTAGTTGGATGTTAAAGCTGCACTCTCACAGATTGAATGGTTTGACATTTTTTTTTTTTTATTTTTTTTTTTTTTGGAACGAGCCTTTTTTTTCGAAAATCCATGGAAACCAGTTATATAAGACTGCTGACAAACAATTAGATCGCAGATTTTTAAAACGACACTCTTATTCAACATCAATGCAAACACATGTATAACAAAATCAATGTTGACTGATAAACTTTTAACTTCTTACTTGATAATGCATTTATGGAAATTTTTTATTAAATGTAAGGTGAATGCTAAAAGATTTACTGTGGTCTACTATATCCCCATAAGGTAGACATACCGTGTTTTATGCTCATTTCTTTCAAATTAAACTCGGTATCTTTCATTAGAACCATTGTTTTCGACATTTATACATTCTTTTTGGAATATTTAAACAATATTATTAATTGTGATAAATCTTATTTGGGAGTTAAAAAATTGATGTTTTATGCATTTTTCTTAAACCGTTAGTAACGGTTTAAGCTATAAAACCTTAATTTTCGAACGGAAATATGAAAATCTACGATCTGATTTTTTGTCAGCAATCTTATATTATTGGTATGCAGATATTTACGTAAAAATTTGCTGTTTCCAAGACAAAAAATTGTAAAAATGGTCTGCTTTGAAGAGCAGCTATTTTGTCTCCAAAAATCAAGTGCTCGCCATTCATTCATTTTCAATTTAAAAACAATCAACAACGTCTAATGAGGATTTTATCTTTTCGTTCGATTACCCAAACCATTTGAAGTCTATAGAGAAGAAATAACCAATACATCAGTGAGGTTTGGTCTATGATATGGGGTTATAGTTTTGGGGCGTTTTTTAAACATAGGAAACAGCAAAATGCATTACAGACATGTCACCGTTCATTGATCAATGTCTTTGGACGGATATAAATATTTTCATGGACTTTCCGTCAAAAATTTGAAACCGTTATATCAAATAACGCATTGCAAAGAACATTAGAAAAATCGATATCGCGGATTAAATTACATTTTTAGGTGTTTCATTTACAATTGTTTGAACCAATTATTTTAATTGTAAATGTAGCTTTAAATGTTAGCCTCACAACTTGTGGAAAACTATTTGCACTTTATCAAAGAACGATCAAAAGAATGATGTTTGCCAATCCATTATTGATTATTTTAAATGAAATAGATTTCTCTTTAATTTGTTGTATTTTCGAAGTTGTTTTGAGGAAAACAAGGCAAACTGTTGCTAATGAAATGTTCATATGATGTAAAAAATAAAGCATTATTATCAGTATTGCTACACACGGTATGGGCTATAAGAGACTATACTTATTCAACTTACAACGCATTTCTGTTACAACAAACGAATACTATGCATACAACATGAAGTAATGAGTATAATAAAGACAACAACATAACAACACAAATTTCTGATCAAACGTTTTCACAAAAAGGGCAAAGACGATCATTTAAGTCAAGATTTTCATATCGCCCCGTTTCAACTCGAATTGGTTCTTCTCCACACCGACAAAATAGGTCTTTTTATGTTTGCAATAGCTTCTTAACTGATTCCTGTCCCTAATTTTTATCACATACATGTATCTAACTTACAACAGTATATTTTAAGCTATTCTTTTAATTTCTTGGTGGGATTGTTATAACAAACCAATACTTTCATTCTATGCAAAGTATCGAAAACAGGTTTACAAGACAAAGCCCATGATTAGGATAGCATTAATTTTAATTAGGAAAACATCTTTGTACGCCAAAGGTAGTTAGTAACGGGTTTGGTATGCATATAATTTGTTTAAATACACGGTAAAGGTCCGCTATAGCTTCAAGTTGACCCCTTCGTCAATGAAAGTCTGAAAGCGTATTTATGCCGTTGTTGTTTTGGTTATTCGCGTTGTTGTTGTTTTTTTTACCATGTTAAATAGACATTCATGAAAGCGAAATAACTTCAGAGACTTAAACACATAGTGTTCATGTAACATTGTTTTCTTTAGAGGATTGTTTAAATATTTATTTTTTGTTGTTTTTTTGTGTGCCTTCTCCAAAGTATGTATATAACATTGTAAATATTTGTAAATATTGTGTTTGTCCTCATGGGCTGTATGGCTGTTTGGATATGAAATAAACCATCTTCCATGTACATAGTCAGAAGCGGTTCAGCATTTAATTGAAGAAAAACATCATAAGTCATATTGTGACTGACTTGAGGCGACAAAAACTTGTTGTTGTTTTTCTCTACTTCATTGACCTTCATCGCAGAATACCATAAGTTCATATGAATGAACTTATGAATGAACTTTGTATTTCAATAAACTTATGCCGTCGTTTCCTTGATAATACAATCATGACTCGTCTATAATCCAGTAGCCATGTAGTGTAAAGAATCACTTTGAAATAAACCTCGTTTACTCGACTTGTTTGACCAAGTCATTTCAAAAATAAAAATCACCGCCGACTAAAAGTTTCAGCTTCCACTCTGGCAACAATTAACCAAGACGTCTACAGAGATACAGTTTTGTGAAACTAAGAAAAACTTAGTCCCAACGATAGAAATCGCCGTACGTAGTATTCAGCACTCAACAGCGCTTTGATGAGTAATGTTGGCATTAAATTAATTACCAATCTTTTATGAATATTTTTTTACAACAACACGCACGATGGCGTTTTTGACGACATCTCCGACATATCAAGTAAACCATTAAGCTTCAGTTTTCTCCATACCCAACTATATGTGTTGCACTAACAAAAGCATTAATAAACTCATTTCCTGTTGTTCTTCTGCTAGGCGCTCCAAGACGTAATGATGGATTCTGATAACTATTTCTTTAAATCATTTATACCCTTGTATCGCATCCCGCTCCTAAATCGGTATGGATCAACTGTCACCATTCAATTATAACATTTTCAGTTTAGATTGCTGAGCGATCGTTCTCGAAAAACTGTATGTGTTATTTACGAGCCGGTGTACGCCATTGAGGAATAAATAGAGAAATGTCCTTTTATTATTACGTATGTGAAAATCTACAGAAACAAGCTCAGTAGCAAAAAGTTTAAACATTAACCCGGTTTAATGGCACTGGGTAAACGCCTGAGACATAGAACACAAAAACAAAAAAATCACCAACAAGAAACATGGAAGAACATCTCGGACGGGAATTAATGAGATAGTGATTAATAAATAAAGCTTGAAAGGATTCTGCCTTCACTGAAACCGGCTTTTCGAATCATACTTGACGGTTGGAATATCAAACCGCCATTTGTCTTGAAAATTACCCCCCCCCCTCCCCCACAACACAACTGAACGAGTAGAGAATGCTGGTCAACATAAGAAAGGTGCATTTATGTCCTCAAATGTTTTTTAAGACTAAGTAGTACGTTAGAAGCGTTTTCAGTCCAATAATTCATGTATTGTCTTTTTTGTGCCCATCACAACGTTCACATTCGTAGATGTGTTACATTTATCACTGTATTGGTCTGATGGACAGCATACGAGAAACTAGTCTGTTATTCGTCCGTGAATTAAAATAATAAAAAGCATAGTCATTTTAATGTGCTTCTAATTCAATTTACGCATATGATGTTAATTTTATTTAATCTTAAAACGTATACATTAAATCTTTTTACGAGCAAACCTTGAACTCAGTGACAGTTTCATGACTCCAAGTCGCCTAAAACCGAATTTAATTGTGTGTAATAATGCGAGTTAATGGACATGATGGAGTCTCCTACGGAATATAAGCATTTTACAACTACATTTTCTCGTAAAGTGCTGTTATTTTTCTCCAAACATTGACGTCAATCAAATGGACGACACTTTAACTTAAGAACAACTTTCTGTCCACGTTTCACCTTTTATGGGGACATACATGTATGAAGATCTGCACAGCTTGCATATGGTGATAAGCATATCTTTAAGTTTAAAGCGATGTAAGGTATTCAGTAAATGCATTTATATGAAATAGGGCTCATATGTTTATAACCGAATAACGCACTTATGTTGTAAGTCGCAGTACTCAGGCAAAAAGTATATATATTATGTATCTTGATTAACTGGTAAAAAAGACGAGCGTTGTCTAGTATTGGCATCCGCTGGCGATGCTTTCGTTTTCGAAAATGCTTTATTTGGAATAAAAGTGGAGTCGATATCAGTGAAATGTCATGTCCGGTAATTGATCTCTAATTTAATGGCAATTAAATGCCATTGGTTGAATCACAGGCTTAATTACAAAGCAGGGATGGCTTAATTCTAAGAAGAGCAAATTAAATGACATCAAAAATAGAAAAAAACAGATATGAATAACAGCAATTACAGATGATAATTAAAATAAATATGACAACCGAGAGCACTGGTTTTATAATTTGATCTTTAAAAACATAAACCACAGATAATTGGTAATATTGGACATCTTACAATTAATCTAATTCTAGGGAATAAAATGAATATATCTCTCTAATAAAGGCATTATTATTCCCATAATTACATAGAATTAGCGTGGTAAATAAACCCTGTAATAGAAGAAGTATCCGAGTTTACGATATCTGTTGAACCAATTATACAATGCAACTACAGAGACAGACCTAGTCGCCGAAAATTAAAAAAGACGCGCTTGCCGACCAGCATTTTCTTAAAATAAAAACTCATTTTTGTCATGTTCATGTTGGCAAAACTTGTTGCCTCTTGTGAGAGGTATTTCTTGCTCTAACATACCTTATTAAATGACCTTGTGAACTTTGTGTATGTCTAGTTGTGACTTAATAAGATCTTGGTGGATTTTTCACGAAGTTCAAAGAAGATTGTGTAGACTATACCATTTTGGCAACACTATTTTGGAACTTGCCAAGCCAGAAGCAGGGTTTTAAAACAAGATTTGAGTAAATTGGCCAATGAGGTAAACTGAGCCAAAACAGAAAAACTAAGCCTTGTTTATTTGTTTGAAACCTGGGCCAATACGGAGATAAAGGTTTTATGGTTTGAAACATCGGCTTTTTCGAGATCACGGAAACTAAGCTGCCAAACCAAAAAATAAAAATATTTAAAAAATAGAAATAGAATGCTTGATTAAAAGTATTAGGTAGAGACTGCATCTAAAAAAATTCCAATTATTCCCTTGGATTCTCAAATGGCCCGAAGATACCTTCCTGGTGAAACAAATCTCATAAATCTGAAAAATTGTGCTTTTCATGATTGCGAATTCGTTTTAAAATATACCCAGTGTTTGCAAGCGTCATAACATTTCCGAAACATTATTTAAAGTCGCTCATTTCATGAAAGTGTAAACAAACATACACGCACAGTTCGTGACTGACTAAAAGTACAAAGTCGTACAAGAAGTGATAAATTCTCAATGAAAACAATTGGCTTTAATGACACAGTCATTCCTATCAATTACAATGAAGATAAAAAGTATAAAACCATTTCATTTGAATTTAAATTGGATGCCTGTCACAACCTGCAGGTAAGGACATTGTCTACAATGTTTGCGAAAGCAGGTAAATGATTGTGTTTATGGGAGCCCCGTACCCGGGGTACAAGACTAAAATCGAGACTACAGGGCCAAGTCAAGTAGCCAAATATGTATTTATGTATTTAACGAATACACTGTTTAAAGACAAAATATTAAGGCCTTACAGACACTTAACGAGAGAAACACACAAAACAAAAATACAAAACAACACAGAAGTACCACACGGGCATCAAAGAATATTAATGTAGAAATATTTGGAAGAGATATGATGCTGATATATTTGCTAAAGACAGAACATGTGACGACGTATTCGAACAATCAGGTAAATCATGGACTTTAGTTTTCGTTATTTTGATAGCCGATAATAATTCCATTATTAATTTTCACAAATGGCTTACCAGTATGCAGAGAACCCGAAAGTGCGTTTATTAACTCATTTCATGCAGCTTCCGGAAGGGATCAACTGCCTCCAATAAATTATAGCATTTGCTTCGTTTTCATTTGCATTATTTTTAAGGCAGCATTTCACTTAAATCATTCGTAAGCGGAAGTTTAATATCTAATTCACGAGCGACCCGAAGACATACATTGTTCAATAAACTGTGAAATGTTTGTTTGTTGATAGCTTATCAACACTGGGTAATCTACCAAGTGATCTGTAGGGCCATATTCTTCCCAGATAACATGTTCACACTGTGCCTTTTAGTGAACACACTGTCATAACTGCATCATGATCATTAAGGGGTAGATATAGGATTATTATGTTCTGTTTTCGACTAATGTACTTTGTGTTGTCTCCCAGGTTATATCCACACGCGCGATTGGTACCAAACCTAGCTGTGGATGTATTACCTTTATATTATCTTTGTTTACTATAGTTATGGGAGTTACTTATTTTCCTAAGTATGATATATCAGTGAGATATTTTTCTAAATCAGTTCTCGGATTTCGTAAAAGATTTACTAGCTTGAATATAGTTGCGAGTATTCATTGCGAGACTGCACAAAGCTCGATGCTACTACTACTACTGCTGCCGCTGTTGCTGCTGCTCATACTCATACAGAGTTAGAAAAAAATGTACGAGCTTTCTAGAGCTGAGGCCTCGCTGCGCTCGCTCCATTTTCGGTAGACAGCCAAAATTAACTCTAAAATATACATAGACAGTTTGGCTCATTAACTGTCAGTCGCGGCTCTGATTATCATCATGTAATATGATGATCGAAGTTCAGGCTCTAAGCCACCTTTGAGAAATTGGATATTCGCGAATAACCAACTGGAAATGATCGAATATCGAATTGGCGAATCTAGAAAATATACTGTTTCTCACGAAGAAGCATCTGTGTACATGAATACAAATACAACTTTCAACCATAACACAAGACAAAATCTTATTCCTGGTATTTGGATACTCGCAAATGACCCGAATGAAAATAGTCGAGTAGCTTAATATCAAATCAACATATAACTACTCTGTAGTTGATTATTTGAATCACCAACAGGCAACTAGCAGGGGTAGATAAATATTCGAAAAACCACTAACCAACTACCAACTACCTCCCAACTTTACCGCCATAACTTAATGATGGTTCTCAAAATCTAAATCCGGAATTCATAAATCCTTACGTAGCGTAGTTCCTTGGAGTGCTGAAACGGTGGAATAAATGCCGGAGTTGAATTAACTAGATATCTAGAAATAAATGAAGGCTTGAAAACAACATGCTTTTACTGAAACCGGCTTTCCATACTTGGTGGCTAGTAAACCAGGTCGTGATTTGTTTAGGCTGAATTCAAATCCCCCGACGGCACAAGCAGCAGATTGCTGAGACAACATAGGAGAACTATTTATTTTTTCGAATGCTTTAGGATTGCGTTCCTATTAAATGGGAATCATTTCGGTCTGATAGAATATGCATTGTCTAATATCCCTGCCATCCTCAATGTGCATTTACGTAGATGTGATATTTTCTCATTAATTGTTATATTGGCCAGATGGACCGCCTACGAAAACCAAGTTATGACCAGCCTACGAGCCACTATACGCAAGTGTGTTAGCATTAAGAACAACTTATTGTAGGAAGGAAACGATTTTATTGTCAAAACAACACCACGTTAGACAGATTTCTATCTTATTCTATCAGAATTATGTATCTGATAATAAGCTTTTTACGAGCAGACATGGCGCACTTTATTACCCCTAACAACCTTTTCTTAATTATATTGTGTAGGAAAACAAGATAACATAATGGATGTTGATCTTGTCGTCTGCGGAATACAAGCATTTTACAGCGTCCCTTTCTCCCAGAGTGTAACATGTATCGTCTTGTTCTATTTCGGACTTCTATTGATGTGAAATAAATAAAGGATACCAGTTATAAAGAACAACTTAGTGTCCTTTTTTGTCCGGCCGTCTTAATGTAACATTTCAATTAATTATCCAATCGACTTAAGACAAACTCGGGGGTCGACGAGATATGGCTATCCATCAGACCTGTTTAATTTATGTCGAACATCGGCTAGATATGCATTTAAAATAATGGAAGCCCTTTATAAACATTATTGAATATTTTCTACAAAATAATATCTTTATCTTAAACACTTGCACATGAATGATGAAGCTTAAAGGCCATCGCTTGAATTATAAGTTTGTCTGAATTTAAAAAGAATCGAAGTATTGGTGTATTCGTCAGACTGGTATTGTCAAACAAAAGCTTTACTACTGTTCACAAATAGAAAACCATTCAAACTATCTATATAAAAGCTCAAATGTTCGCAATCTCATGTTTGTAGCAAGTCATATCACTTTAACAAAACATGTCTTCATTAACTGAGAGAGACGGACGAGCGGTTAGCATCCGATAGCGGTTCTCTAATACTAAAACTTTGTATGTATGAACTTGGGCAACATAAGACGATAAGTCAACTCAATGGCCGGTAACTTAACAGATATTTATTCAACAAAATAAGGATGGCTGTTTTTATTAGGACTGTTGACTCTCTTCACGCCTGCTCGACGTCTCTAGCGCCTAAGGTACTTTGAGGTGTGCGTTGTACCACACCTTGCCTAAAGCCGAGCTCATAATTCAACCTTAAACTGAACAGAAAATCTATTTAAAAAGCAAAATGTAAACATTTAAAAAATGGAGACATCGCTTACTTCCCTTCATATAGCATGCTTAAAAATGTGGCTCAAGAATGTAGAAAATCAAAAGAACGTTACCACTAAGCATTTTGATCATGTTTCAAGCGTTCTGCTTTCAAATTCTATGTAAAAAAAGTAGCCCGCATTCATCGTTTGAAACAAACATGACTCTCCTTAAACATGTTTGTATAAAACAATATGAAAGATGCTGGAATTGTACACCAAGTGGCTGGATTTATGTACCAGGAGCTTGAGTTGTGCGCTTTTATTAGTAATACAGGCATTGATTTAACCTTTTTCAATTCTCCTTCAATTATTACCGAGTGCATTCAGTGTTAGTTTTGCTGAACACAAAACACGCCCTGTAAAGTTTGGGACGACACCCTCTTACAAATTATTTTTCTCCTAGTTCCATCGCCAATTACATTTTCATTATTTTTCAGTTAAGGTGGTGAACACAAAACTGCAAATATAATCTAATTTTCCTGCTCGGTGCTCCAAAACGTAAACATGACCTATGAATTGGTTTTCCTTAAACATGTAAACCGTTCCTGGAACGGTAGGATCAACAGCCACATTTCAACTATATCATTTATTTTGAATTTGTATAATTTCTAAAGGCGGCATTTCATCGTTTTGATTGAAGGTCCGTCTAATTTACGAGCAAGCCATTGAACTATATTTGTTCTCGTTCGTATTGACTTAGAAACGATTCAACGTAGGAACTGCTCAAACTTGAACATCACATCAGAGCCAGTCCCTCTGTGATGCATAAGTGTAATCGTTTCTGGAGAAACTCATTGTTTATTTAATCGAATGAAAAGATAGAATCCTCACTACAGGTCAAAGGCTGTTCTTGTCGATTGTTTTACAGGGTAAAAGAAAACATGGCAAATACTGGACTCCTACAAAAACACAACTGTTTCTCTCCTTTTCACTTGAGCCATTAAAAGTTTAAGGCAAATCCTTCGACGGTTTAAGTTTTACAGATACCTACTTACGTTTTAATTGACACAGTTTAGGTTATTTCGACGTCATACACGTGCGTATAGTCGTACAAATTACGGTATATATTGAATGAACTCCCTTCTTCAACAAAACACGTTTCTGTCCTGATTACATCTTGTTTGACCGCGATTTAAATGCATGCAAAAAAACTTGTTGTAACAAAGTAGGTGAGACCTGTAAAATAAAACAATTCTGGTCCATCATTTTTTAAATGATGCTAGTAGTATTGGAAGTAAACTGTGTGTCTCCTCTACTTCAGAACGTCATACCTCTACTCCTTCATATTTGCTTGTCAAGAAATAAACAAATGTAAGTAAAGAGAAATATTTGCACAAGAAAAGACTAGTACTACATTAAATGATAAAAAAATCTGTTTTATATAACAGTTGAAATGTTATAGTTATGAAATATGGCTCATTTATGGCAATATTTTGAATAGTAATAAGATTATAAGTATCTTCCATGGCCGCGAGTGTAAGATAGGTTCATTCCGACCCGAGCGTAGGGTGTTTTGTGGAAACGAGGTTTACCGAGTTTCATCAAAAGACCCTGCGCGAGGGTCGGGATGGACCTATCATATACGAGCGGCTATGGTACATGCTTTTTCTCCCACCTCAGTTAAACAAAATTAAGTAAAAATGTATTTTTTGCTGGAACTCTTTTTTGATAGTGAAAATAATTGCGTATGGATATGCGATAGCACGTGGTTGTCATGGATATACGCGCAGTGATCCAGTTAATGTTAATAGTAAAATCTGTCTTTTTAAATAATTCTAAGGAAAATGAAGCATTATTTCTTGAATTGTGCGTGAAAACTGTTTTATGGTGACATTTGAAGTGAGAACTAATTAATTAGCGTTCTAAATATTACCATAAGACAAGATTTCCTTGATGCTACTGACGACAGTCTTCAACAAGGGAGGTAATTAAAATGTGGTAAAAGGAGTTCCATACGGGCATTTTATTTTCGCCCGTGGGCAAGATAAGAATATCTAGCATGGTTAATTATTGGATCTACTTATCTGAGGTGGGAGAAAAAAAATCTGTAAAATGGTAAATAAGGTATAAAGATTGATATAGGAGTGGTCTTTTTTAGTCTCTATACAAGTTTTCAAGTTGGCCGTGTTACTGGTGGTTTAAATTCAACGACACATGACTTTCCGTCATTTGTATTTCAAGCCTAAACTGGAGGAATATTTTATCAGATCATCTTTGTACATATGTAGGATTCATTATCCAATAAAAGTACATTCAACTATAAACGAGTGGTTCTTGAAATTTAAATATGGCTTCTTACCTACGCGGCTTATAATTCTTCGGAATGACGAAACGGAGTGGGATAAATGCCAGTCACTTTGTCTAGTGCGGGAATTAATTAGATATTGAGAAATATGTGAACGCTTGAAAAATCCTGCTTTCACTTAAACCGGCTTTCCATACTTGATGGTTGGAATATCAAAGCCTGATTTGTTTTGGACGAATTGGTATCCCATTGATATCACAGGCAGAAAATCACGGGAATACAAATTAATTGATTATTTATATATTCAAAGGTTGTAGAATTGCGTTGTTGTCCGAAAGCAGCATTTCAGTCGGATAATGTAAACGTTTCAAGAATCTTTCACATATATGCGTGGCTGTTGGAAACAAAAATCCGCCCGAGGGAATGTGCTAAGGCCGGTAAAGAGGCTTATAGAGTTCCCGGCCAGGCAGCGTGCCCGATGGTCGGATTTGCTTGTCCACCCAGCATACATTTGGACGATAACTTTTCTTGCATACTGTACATTTAAATTTAAGTGCAATTTTGACGTGTGTTTTTTTAGATATTCTTCTAAATTGCGGATGCAAAGTTGTTTATTTGCGTCAACCTCATTACTCGCAGTAATTTGAAGTGAACGTTTGAGGTTTTCATTTAATTTTTATTAATATCTTTGTTTGTATACATTGTTCTGATTCTGCTCTTTTAAATCGGTATATATTTAATTCAGTATCATAATCCATTGAAATGGTTTTTTGAAAAGGCACGTAGATTCACGTGTGTCGTCCAGGTCCAGTAAAAACTCGAGTTTGTTTCAAACACTCATATTTTATTAATACGTAATATGATTAAGAGTACAAACTATATGTTCAGCCAATGAAATTGCAGATAGGCAACCAATTAGTACTAGGCCACATATCCGATAGATACTCCGTGTGTCAGATTTTGCGCTGACAATGTTTGAGCAACATTAGGTTGTATTCTAAGTGAGTAAGATCACTGTGTGGGAACGGACACCTGATATAGCTCAAAAAGTGATAAGTAAACAGACAATTATGCAGTTGTTTTTCTTAAGCAGAGGTAAGATCTTGCTGTGTAAACGCATATCTACCGTATCCACAAATGAAGCAAGTGTTTGAATTAATAGTTGAATGCTTAATTTGGCCTATGGTATACTTTAAAGTGCTTACGATTTAGCAGACTTCGTAAAATGTTTCTTCGAATCTGAGCTGATCACCTCAAAACTTACAGAATTTCGACAAGTATTGTTATTTTTAGGAAATATATCGAATAAATAAAAAATCTGAATCGAAGGATTTCACTAGCATAAGCTCAACTATTTTTATTGTGTGATATGGCAGTGTAACTTTTAAACTGTAAAAGATATGCCCTAAGAAATGTTCACAGTACTGTTTTGGGGATAGCCGTATTATGTACTGGGGATAGTTGAGAAATTTGTGTCCTGGTGATAACATATAAAATGGGACAAAAATTGATAGTGACACTGTTTATATACAATATACATGTATATGTCTATTTCGAATTGTCAAATCATCTGCGAAAAGTGAGAGTACAATTTGATAAGAAATTATTGAACAAACAATGAGTTTCATCCATGCTCTCCTAAATGAACGTATATACACGCTGCGTAAATATCAGGGTTGGTCACAATACATTCTTTCTCACTGAAATGAACGAACAGAGATCATTATTCTGTTCTAAGTAATACAAAAATCGACCCAAGCTAAGAAAAAAGCTTTAGATGTTCCAAATTTGATCACAAAATCTCATTCCCTACTGGTGACTTGCTGTGTGCAAAAACGTACCTACTTGATTCACAAAGCAATACTATACATATGAAATACAAACACCACAAAACTTCTACGGCCATATGTTTTGTGTTACTCAATAAATCAGATTACCGGCGTATTTCAAATATTTAGAAATTGATGCTTGTGAAAAACACATCATGGTTAACTAATATGTATGAATGAAACAGTTTTAAGTGCATACAGATACAAAAAAACAACAACATGTTTTGCTCTCATCCCTCGATATGGACAACAGCGAACAATTTTCCTCGAGCTCGCGTATAGATAAATAGCCGTAATCATTATCACAGTCTCGTTATTCTAAATACATCGTTACTATCCTCAGTCCACTTAATAGCTATCCCCTGTGCAGTTATTTATTTGCTTCATCTATCTAAGTACACTGCCAGGGCATCAAAAGGTATGAATATCTCCATAACAACAAAATATATCATATTGATATTTTACACATTACTAGATTATGTAATTACAATGAAATCGCTCGATTCAGTTTTTATTTTTATTTTCAATTTGTTGATTTATGTTTGAAATCGTAACACATAAATTAACATTTGTGAGCGATCATGCAACTTTCGGAGTGAATTGGGCTATTATACAAAAGAGGAGACATATTTCCATCATAGTCGTATATTGCACATTATCAAGATTCAAAACTCTTCCATTTTGTTAAATATATCAACATAAAATACAAAAAATGATAGAAAACTGACCATGTGTCAAAATCAAACGCTTATCGATTGATATTTTTTAGCTATATCCGGTGTCCATTCCCACACAGTGAAGATGACATTAAGTAATTTTTGTTTAAGAGGGGCTTGATTGATACGCTATCCCCACTCCCTCCTTCTTTATTATTATTATGATTATACTTCATGTAATCTAATTATGTCTCCAAGAGTCTTAAAATGTGCTGCTATTTTTCATTTTCTCCCCACAATGACGTCAATTAGATGGATGACGCCCTAAATAAAGTATATCTTTAAACATTTTGAAAATATTACATAATATTCATTTTAGTTATTTACAAATGGTACATCAGCCAGATGGAAGATAATTATGACGTTTTGATAAATTACCATATTGTATCGGTACACATCCTGTTTGTCATATATGCATCATACATGTAGATCGTAGCTGTATTCAAAAGCACAGCTTACATATGGTGACATCTTTTTAATTAATAACACTCTGTTGTTGTTGGCCCTAGTGGATGTTTTTACAATGAAAATTAAGTAAATGTTTTGGCAATGTGTACGCAATCCAATACATGTATATGATAAATGGTCAAAGTTTGTACTTGTCCCTTGTACTTGAACATATTTGCATTATGATTAAAACGAAAAATGGATAAGCGCATGTGTACGGTAATAATGCTTTGTTTTTTGTTTGTACTTCATATGGATTAAATCAAATAGAATCAAATGCTGCAATGTCCTCTAAATAACTTTCTATCAACGGACAATGGCTGAAATACAAGCATTGACAGGAGATTCCCTTATTTCAAAAATACAAAACATTATCAATAACAGCTATTAGAAATAATTATCAAAATAAATATGAAAGCTGATATGAAGTTAAACACTACAACGGTTCTTTATTTGATCGTAAAACATAAACTTCGTTTTATAAGTATCATTAGACCAGAATTGAACAGAATCGTACATTGTCATAAAAACAAATATACAAACAAAGACATATTGTATTCGATGGCGGATACAAGTGTAACGCCACATAGCAGCATCGCCGCATAAACGTGTTTATTTTCGTTTATGCGGTGATTTTCAACGCATAAACAGGGAGACCACGTTTATGCGGCGACGCTCAATGCATAAAGCAGAAATTGCTTATATGGGGCACGACTGTGCCATTTTGCCACATAAAGAGGATTGACTAAACCATTTATTATAAAGATAAAAAATAGAGTTCTTATATTTCAAGAAAACGATGGTGATGACTGTGATGATGATGCTGACTTTGATGATGATGATGATGATGATGATGATGATGATGATGATGATGATGTCCGTTCGTCCGTCCCGAAATCTCGTGACATGGGAGTCTCCAGAGTCACAGTTATTCATTGTTGTATGGGTGATGATGGTGGTTGTTGCGATTGTGGAGATGATGGTAGAAGTTTTGATTGTGGAGTTGATGGTGATGGTTGTGATGATGTTGTTGATTATGATGATGATTAAGATTAGAGCGTAGCATATTTCTGTCATTTTGAAGAAAATACGGGAAAAGTAGGCAGGCAAATTGATCAAATTTAAGGTAATATTTTGAAGTTGAGCCAAAATTGAAAATAAATTATTACTCCCCATGGAGTATCACATGGAGTGGTCAATCTTACTAGCATAAAAGTAATATTTTTCTTGTAGATGGGAATCTTAACTTATCAGAACAGTAAAAATTATACCTTATATTTATCTATATATTATATATAGGATCTGAAACGAGTTTTCATTTAATACAAGATTTTATTAAACGAGTTCATAAAATTTGTTAGTAAGCGAGCCTCTGACGAGCTTACTAACAACTTTCATGGACGAGTTTAATACAATTCTTGAATTAAATGACAACGAGTGTCAGATCTTTTTTATCACATGCTTTAAACGGTGTTTTTTTACTCAGAGTAGAATGTCAACGATGCGCCATATAAATAGTTCCACATTAAAATGACAAAAGTAACTAGCAGTTATCAAGTTTTAAAATCTGATAAAGCGCTTAACAAGTCACAAATATAAAAATGTGTAGTAAAACATCCAACAACATGAATAACGAACGATTTTACCCCCCCCCCCAATAAGTACACAATTTGATGACGTCACACTCAGAGTACATGCATTTACGCGGTTTATGTGACCTACATCGGTCTGTCAAGTTTTACTGTGTGCACGGATTTAAAAGTTATTCGCTGTCGCTTTCTACGATGATTTTGCAGCGTTTTCTTGGTGTACATGGTGTTTCACAACATGCAGATGATAAAGGCAAAGTCTTACTCTGTACTGCATGGATGTTGATGTTGAAAAAGTTAATTTCAACCAGGAATGTTTCCAAAGAGCATAATGTTCTAGCCGCCATGGGATGTGTAATGAGATGTCTGTGCTGCGGAATTCGTATTTGTGTTTTCGGTTACCGACAGCTGATTAAATTGGCAAGCAAATGGCATTGATTGCATATTGCTTGTGTTGGTCAAGATGGAGATGTTTGAATGTTCTTGTGGTGTTTGTCACTATTGTGGCTGTATTTGTTGACTGACTGGATATTTCTGTGACTAGTAATCTGCATTATCTGGTAGGCGGAACATTGTTATCAGAACGTTTTTTTACAAGATGCTTTCTGGCATTATGATTCGTCAGCCATTTCTCTCCCGGAAGTCTTACAGCTTCATTATTACGGTAAGTATTTGTTTGCATTTAAACCATTTTGTTTACAAACAATGCGGAGGGATATCTAGGTTGCGTGTGATTAGTCTGGCCAATAGAAATGTCTGATAGGTTATCTTACACATGTGTAAGATAAAAATATTCGTAATGGGTATATTACACGGAAAACAAGGGTAAGCATATGATAAACTAATTTTCTTTCATGAAAAATTGTGGAATATTGTTTTAAATGACATGTATTCACTATCGTAACCGAAATAAATAAATAATAAAAAAATGAAAATAAAAAATAAAAAAAATAAGAAGAAAATATGAAATAAGTATGTATTACTGTATCCAGGCAATGTGACCAGCACCTGTGGCGGCGATGCTGTTATACGGCGTTACATACAAGTGTTATAGATACTGATCAAACATTTAAGATATGGGTAGCAAACCACAAACTACAAATTATTATTTTATGGACCAAAACAAATATATACAATCTATGAGTCTCCTAATTTGAAGAATTAGCAAATAAATAGCTTAGTTTCTAATGTATCAGGGTATATTAACGTCTTAGCGACTGGGCATTTGGGAACTACTTAGAATTCGTCCAATATCACTCAAATTACAGAATGTACATATAAAATGTATATGATTATTTTTATTTGGGCTTAATTTGACTTAAAGAAATATAATCTGTTTGTTTTTTTCTAGAAGGCTGAGGTATGAGGGTTGTTGAAAGTTGTTCTTTTTTCTCTTAATAAAGAGATTTTTAGAGTTTATTTCATAATACAATATGTACGTATTATGCCCATGCGCACACGCCGATTACAATATGATCATGCAAATACATGTGTAGCAAAGTGAATGTTCAGTCAAACTTTAAATTATACAATTACAAATTGATTTGACAATCACAGACTCATAAGCACAACATATGCATAGCGAGAGAAAAAGAAAATATCAGTAATAAAATTAAGTAGGTTTTTTCAACTCGAAAGCTTTAAATATATACATCGACAATTTTCTATTTTGGTATTTTGAGAGATGAATAATTGTATAAATTTAATAATATTCGATCTTGTATGATAATATTTATCTATGTAAGCTTTTTTAAAGTCAATACAACTTACATCTAAGAACAAAATGATAATTATTTTCTAGTACATCATATAAATAACATTTCTTTTCCGAATAAGGTATAGCACCCGGTTGATGCCATCTAGACATATATCTAGATGCGAATACAGGCATCACCCACACCTCCAATTACTAATATAACTACCTTTAAGAAGTCTTATTTGTAATAAAGGGGGTAAACCTTTTTACTGAACCAGCATAGAGCCAGATGATTAAAACCTGATGATTGGTGAATGTCATGAATATTTGATAGAAAACTTCTTCACAGCCATATACTTGTACTTGGTCTCGTAAAACAGAACGCAATTCACAATTGCTTAGCGGAATAACGTTTTAAGAAATGTTTTACCATTCTAATATATACTTCACTATACAGTGGATATCTACCGAATTCACCGTATAAACCAAAGTATTGACCGGTAGATCATTCAGGAATATTCATTTGGATATCGCAAAACGAGATAATTATAATGTACTCCAATTTGGGTGAATGAAATATATGTATCTCTCTAGAATAGGCCCTGTTATTACTCGCCTTATTATCATAGTACCATTGTGGAAAACAAGGCTGTAAAAGATACGTTATCCAATCCATGACATATATAAGACCAAAACAAACTTACCAACCATCATTTTCTAAAATAAAAATACAATCTTATCCTTTATGTTTGCAAAATATGTTAAATTTTTTGCAACTTGTTTTTTCTTTCTCTACTTTAAATTTCGTATAAACTGAAAGTGTTGCCTTACGGTATGTCCGACTAGGTCCCAAATTATAGTTGGTCAAATATTTCACAAAGACAATATGTGAACAAGGATGTTTTATCCCACGAACTACTTATTGTTTCTTCTGTTGTTGGAATTCAACACTCCTCTAATCTGACGCACAAGACTATTTGTCTTCTCCTAAGTTTGTTCATTACATGTACTAGTGAAGACTCTCATGGCATGTGCTTATTTCTCGGGCGAGGGACAATTTCTGTATTTGAAAGCACTCTTATTTAAATTGTAAATGAAGTTTAAAGATATACTCGATACTACAGGGACAAACTCAGTAGCCAAACACGCACACACTTAACGAATACACTATTACGCACAATATTGAGGCATTAAAAAAACCAAACCAGTGACAAGCAACGTACAAAACACTTCACATACCACACATGCATCAAAGTATCGTGGGTGAGAGATCTAGTTCCATCTTGGCCCTTTTTTGTATTTGGAAACACTCCTTCGTATAAAACCGAGATTGAAACTGCTTAAACCTTAGTGGTAAAATGGAAATTACAAGGACACACCCGGTAACCAAACTTTAACGAATACTTGTTTAAAGGCACAGTGCTGAGGCATAACAGACACTAAACCGGAGACACACATTGTACAGAACAACACAGACAGACCATACATGCATCACAATAGTATTATCTTCATTTATGAAGGTTTGGCTGCGATATGATGCTGATAGATTTGCTGAAGACAAAACATGTGACGACGACTTTGAACAATGCAGTAAATTGTAGACTACAGTTTCCCTTATTTCCATAGCCAATTACATTTCCATTATCATTTTTCACGAGTGGCTTACCAGTATGTTATGAGCAGGAAAATGCATTTATTTACTGATTTCCTGTTGTTCTCCTGCTGAGCGCTCGAAGTCGTAAACATGGATTCTGATAAAATAAAAGTGGTTGATGATTTTATCTTCTGTGAAATGCAAGAAATTAACAGCTCCTCTGTCTTCCAAATTTTATTTGTGTTCTCATTTGACGTCAAATAAATAGAAGACGCTAGTATTAAAGTACAGTTTAACATGTTTCAAAATAATCATTTTGCCTCTTTGTCAATAACACGACAGTCTGATTGTTAGGTGTTTTTATTAAGTATTTTATCGACTGATGACAAACTCAGAGAACGACATGAAATGCCTGTTAAGCAGACAAGTGTACTGCATGCCGATCATCTGTTTAAGTATGATTTTAACTATACCATCCCAACAAGATTACACTCTAAAAGAATACATGATAAAATGCACCTTCTAATTTGACTTAGAATGTAATTCCTACAAACTCTTTCATTCAGTGGCTTCATTGATCGTTTCTATTGGGCGTTTTTGTTCTGAATTTAACAGAGAAATGTTAAGTTTGAGATTGTGTATTTAAGATATATTCCTCAATGCCGATTTTTTTATTAATATATTAAATACAATGCCTGACTAAATGTTTCAATTAGGTTAAACTGTTTATTTTATTTTGCTTAAATGTTGCCTTCAGCCATTTTGGGTTCACAAAGTCGACTTTTGCATTCATACAGCAGTATTGTAGTATTCTTAAAAGCATATATATTGTGTATCTTGATTAACTGAGAAAAAAGTACTAGCGTTGTTAAGTGTCGGCATCCGCTGGCAATGCGTTCGTTTCGAAAATGCTTTATTTGGAATAAAAGTGGAGTTGATATCAATGAAATGTCCTGGCCTGTAATTGCTCTCTAATTCAATGGCAATTAAAGGCCATTGGTTGTATTACAGGCTTAATTACAAACCAGGGATGGCTTTATTCTAATGACAGCAGATTCTATGACATCAAAAATGGAAAAAACGATATCAATAACAGCAATTTCAGATGCTTATTAAAATAAATATGACAACATCGAGAGAGCATCGGTTTTATAATTTGATCTTTTAAAAACATAAACCACAGTTAATTTGTAATATTGGACATCGTATAATTAATCTCATTCTAGGGAATGAAATGCATGTATCTCTCTAATAAAGGCATTTATCGCTCCCATAATTACAAAGAATTAGTGTGGTAAATAAACCCTGGAAGAGAGACTGAATCCGAGTTTACGATATCTGTTGAACCAATTATACAATTAGGAAGACGCGCTCGCCGACCAGCATTCTCTAAAAATAAAACTTCATGTGCATGCTGGCAAAACATGGGAAAGGTCTTTCTTGTTCTACCATGTCTTATTAAATGACGTTGTGAACGTTTTATATGTCTGATTGTGACTTAATAAGATCTTGGTCAATTTTTCACGAAGTTCAAAGAAGATTGTGTAGACTATACCATTTTGGCAACACTGTCTTGGAACCTGCCAGGGCAGCATTAGGTTTTTAAAACAATATTTTACCAATGAGATAAACTGAGCCAAAACAGAAAACCTAAGCCATATTTGTTTGTTTAACACCTTTGCCAATACGGAGATAAAGTTTTTATGGTTTGAAACATCGGTATTTTCGGAATCACGGAAACTAGGCTGCCAAACAAACAAAATAGAAATTAAATACATGATTACAATTATTAGGGAGAGTCTGCATCTAAAAAATTCCAATTATTCCCTTGGAGTCTCAAATGGCCCGTCTTGGGCTCATTTGTGATGTACATACCTTCCTAGTAAAACAGAACTCATAGATCTGAAAAATTGTGCTTTTCATGATTCCGAATTCGTTTTAAAATATACCCTGTGTTTGCAAGCATCATTACATTTCCGAAACATTATTTAAAGTCGCTCATTTCATGAAAGTGTAAACAAACATACACGCACAGTTCGTGACTGACTAAAAGTACAAAGTCGTACAAGAAGTGATACATTCTCAATGAAAACAATTGGCTTTAATGACACAGTCATTCCTATCAATTACAATGAAGATAAAAAGTATAAAACCATTTCATTTGAATTTAAATTGGATGCCTATCACAACCTGCAGGTAAGGACATTGTCTACAATGTTTGCGAAAGCAGGTAAATGATTGTGTTAATGGGAGCCCCGTACCCGGGGTACAAGACTAAAATCGAGACTACAGGGCCTTTCAAGTAGCCAAATATGTGTTTATGTATTTAACGAATACACTGTTTAAAGACAAAATATTAAGGCCTTACAGACACTTAACGAGAGAAACACACAAAACAAAAATACAAAACAACACAGACGTACCACACGGGCATCAAAGAATATTAATTTAGAAATATTTGGAAGAGATATGAAGCTGATATATTTGCTTAAGACAGAACATGTGACGAGGTATTCGAACAATCAGCTAAATCATAGACTTCAGTTTTCGTTATTTTGATAGCCGATAATAATTCCATTATTAATTTTCACAAATGGCTTACCAGTATGCAGAGAACCCGAAAGTGCGTTTATTAACTCATTTCATGCAGCTCGCGGAAGGGATCAACTGCCTCCAATAAATTTTGTCATTTGCTTCGTTTTCATTTGCATTATTTTTAAGGTAGCATTTCACTTAAATCATTCGTAATCGGAAGTTTAATATCTAATTCACGAGCGACCCGAAGACATACATCGTTCAATAAACGATGAAGTGTTTGTTTGTTGATAGCTTACCAACACTGGGTTATCTACCCTAGAGATTTGTCATGTTCTTCCCAGAAAACATGTTCACACTGTGCCTTTTAGTGAACACATGTCTTAAATGCATCATGATCATTAAGGGGTAGATATAGGATTATTATGTTCTGTTTTCGACTAATGTACTTTGTGTTGTCTCCCAGGTTATATCCACACGCACAATTGGTATCAAACCCAGCTGTGGATGTATCACCTTTACATTATCTTTGCTTACAATAGTTATTGGAGTTAGTTATTCTCCTAAACATAATATATCAGTGAGAAATTTTTCTAAATCAGTTCTCGGATTTCGTAAAATATCTACTAGCTTGAATAATATTATAGTTGCGAGTATTCATTACGAGACTGCAAAAAGCTCGATACTACTTCTACTACTGCTGCGGGTGTTGCTGCGGCTCATACTCATACAGATCTAGAAAAAAATGTACGAGCTTTTTAGAGCTGAGGCCTCGCTATGCTCGCTTCATTTTCGGTAGACAGCCAAAATTAATCTAAAATATACATAGACAGCTTTTCTCATTAACTGTCAGTCGCGGCTCTGATTATCATCATGTAATATGATGATTGAAGTTCAGGCTCTAAGCCACCTTTGAGAAATTGGATATTCGCGAATAACCAACTGGAAATGATCGAATATCGAATTGGCGAATCAAGAAAATATACTGTTTCTCACGAAGATGCATCTGTGTACATGCATACAAATACAACTTTCAACCATAACACAAGACAAAATCTTATTCCTGGTATTTGGATACTCGCAAATATCCCGAATGAAAACGGTCGAGTAGCTTAATATCAAATCAACATATTCAACTCTGTAGTTGATTATTTGAATCACCAACAGGCAACTAGCAGGGGTAGATAAATATTCGAAAAACCACTAACCAACTACCAACTACCTCCCAACTTTACCGCCATAACTTAAGGATGGTTCTCAAATTCTAAATCCGGAATTCATATTTCTAGCACATCGGATAGGCATTTCCGGTGAATTCAGCCGTGCTGGAAACCTCCATCTGGCATCCCCCCATGCCAGATAAGTCACGCGCTGTGACGTAATACTTTTCATTTCTTTTATTTTACAATTAATGTAACCATAATTATGAGATTTCAATAGATGAGTTCTATAACTATTAACTTTACAAAAACACACCTACAAAACAAAACAAGATAACCCTTAAAAGACGTGATACTGAAGGAAATTCTTGACGTATGCAGTGAATAAATATTAATGCGCGTCATGACGTCAGCTAACATCATCGCACGTGCTTTTTGGTAAAATTTACAATACTGCGTTTTTCTATGAATTTTTCACAAAAAAGTGTAATTCAAGGTATGCTAGAAAAAATATCTATCATGTGTGTCCGTTCCGGATCGAAAGGAAAGCAAGCCTCGTTACCTGGCAACGCAGGTGCCCTCGGGTCGGATTTTTCGATCCGGAACGAAAACACATGACCGATATTATAAATCCTTACGTACGGAGCTTAGTTCCTGTGAGTGCTGAAACGGTGGAATAAATGCCGGAGTTGAATTATCTAGAAATAAGTGAAGGCTTGAAAACAACATGCTTTTACTGAAACCGGCTTTCCATACTTGGTGATTAGAAAATCGAGTCGTGATTTGTTTAGGCTGAATTTAAATCCCCCGACGGCACAAGCAGCAGATTGCTGAGACAACATAGGAGAACTATTTATTTTTTCGAATGCTTTAGGATTGCGTTGCATTGGGAAACATTTTGGTCTGATAGAATATGCATTGTCTAATATCCCTGCCATCCTCAATGTGCATTTACGTAGATGTGATATTTTCTCATTAATTGTTATACTGGCCAGATGGACCGCCTACGAAAACCAAGTTATGACCAGCCTACGAGACACTATACGCAAGTGTGTTAGCATTAAGAACAACTTATTGTAGGAAGGGAACGATATTATTGTCAAAACAACACCACGTTAGACAGATTTCTATCTTATTCTATCAGAATTATGTATCTGATAATAAGCTGTTAAAAAACAGACATGACGCACTTTATGACCTCTAACAACCTTATCTTAATTATATTGTGTAGGAAAACAAGATAACATAATGGATGTTGATCTTGTCGTCTGCGGAATACAAGCATTTTACAGCGTCCCTTTCTCCCAGAGTGTAACATGTATCGTCTTGTTCTATTTCGAACTTCTATTGATGTGAAATAAATAAAGGATACCAGTTATAAAGAACAACTTAGTGTCCTTTTTTGTCCGGCCGTCTTAATGTAACATTTCAATTAATTATCCAATCGACTTAAGACAAACTCGGGGGTCGACGAGATATGGCTATCCATCAGACCTGTTTCATTTATGTCGAACATCGGCTAGATATGCATTTAAAATAATGGAAGCCCTTTATAAACATTATTGAATATTTTCTACAAAATAATATCTTTATCTTAAACACTTGCACATGAATGATTAAGCTTAAAGGCCATCGCTTGAATTATAAGTTTGTCTGAATTTAAAACGAATCGAAGTATTGGTGTATTCGTCAGACTGGTATTGTCAAACAAAAGCTTTACTACTGTTCACAAATTAAAAACTATTCAAACTATCTATATAAAACTTCAAAAGCTCAAATGTTCGCAATCTCATGTTTGTAGCAATTCCTATCATTTAACAAAACATGTCTTCATTAATTGAGAGAGACGGACGAGCGGTTGGCATCCGATAGCGGTTCTCTAATACTAAAACTTTGTATGTATGAACTTGGGCGACATAAGACGATAAGTCAACTCAATGGCCGGTAACTGAACAGATTTCTATTCAACAAAATAAGGATGGCTGTTTTAATTAGGACTGTTGACTCTCTTCACGCCTGCTCGACGTCTCTATCACCTACGGTACTTTGAGGTGTGCGTTGTACAACACCTTGCCTAAAGCCGAGCTCATAATTCAACCTTAAACTGAACAGGAAATCTATTTAAATAGCAAAATGTAAACAATTCAAAAAAATGGAGACATCGCTTACTTCCCTTCACGTATTATGCTTAAAAAGGTGGCTCAAGAATATAGAAAATCAAAAGAACGTTACCACTAAGCATTTTGATCATGTTTCAAGCGTTCTGTTTTCAAATTCTATGTAAAAAAGTAGCCCGCATTCATCGTTTGAAACAAACAATACTCTCCTTAAACATGTTTGTATAAAACAATATGAAAGATGCTGGAATTGTACACCAAGTGGCTGGATTTATGTACCAGGAGCTTGAGTTGTGCGCTTTTATTAGTAATACAGGCATTGACTTAAGTTTACAACCTTTTTCAATTCTCCTTCAATTATTACCGAGTGCATTCAGTGTAAATACTATGCTTCTGTTAGTTTTGCTGAACACAAAACACGCCCTGTAAAGTTTGGGACGACACCCTCTTACAAATTATTTTTCTCCTAGTTCCATAGCCTAGTTTACATTTTCATTATTTTTCAGGTAAGGTGGTGAACACAAAACTGCAAATATAATCTAATTTTCATGCTCGGTACTCCAAAACGTAAACATGACCTATGAATTTGTTTTCCTTAAACATGTAAACCGTTCCTGGAAAGGTAGGATCAACTTGCACATTTCATCTATACCATCTATTTTGTATAATTTCTTAAGGCGACATTTCATCGTTTTGATTGAAATTCCGTCTAATTTACGAGCAAGCCATTGAACTATATTTGAGCCCGAACCTCTGTGATGAATAAGTATAATCGTTTCTGGAGAAACTCATTGTTTATTTAATCGAATGAAAAGATAGGATCCTCATTACAGGTCATCGGCATTTCTTGTCGATAGTTTTATAGGGTAATAGAAAACATGGCAAATATTGAAATCCTACAAAAACACAACTGTTTTTTTTCTTTTCACTTGAGCCATTAAAAGTTTAAGGCAAATCCTTCGACGGTTTAGGTTTTACGGATACCTACTTACATTTTAATTGACACAGTTTAGGTTAAACATGTTATTTCGACGTTATATACGAGCGTATAGTCGTACAAATTACGGTGTATATTGAATTTAATCCCTTTTCAATTAAATACGTTTCTGTCCTGATTACATCTTGTTTGACCGCGATTTAAATGCATGCAAAAAACTTGTTGTAACAAAGTATGTGAGACCTCTAAAATAAAACCATTCTGGTCCATCATTTTTTAAATGATGCTAGTAGTATTGGAAGTAAACTGTTTCTCTATTTCAGAACGTCATACCTCTACTCCTCAATATTTGCTTGTCAAGAAATAAACAAATGTAAGTAAAGAGAAATATTTGCGCAGGAAAAGACTACATAGATATCATTAAATGATAAAAAAATATGTTTTATATAACAATTGAAATATTATAGTTATGAAATATGGCTCATTTATGGCAAAATTTTAAATAGTAATAAGATAAAAAAAATCTGTAATATGGTTAATAAGATATAAAAAATGATATAGGAGTGGTCTTTTTTAGTCTCTATACAAGTTTTCAAGTTGACCGTGTTACTGGTGGTTTAAATTCAACGACACATGACTTTCAATCATTTGTATTTCAAGCCTAAACTGGAGAATATTTTAACAGATCATCTTTGTACATATGTAGGATTAATTATCCAATAAAAGTGCATTCAACTATAAACGAGTGGTTCTTAAAATCTAAATATGGCTTCTTACTTCCACGTGGCGTGTAATTCCTCGGAATGACGAAACGGAGTGGGATAAATGCCAGTCACTTTGTCTAGTGTGGGAATTAATTAGATATTGAGAAATATGTGAACGCTTGAAAATATCCTGCTTTCACTAAAACCGGCTTTCCATACTTGATGGTTGGAATATCAAAGCCTGATTTGTTTTGGACATATTGGTATCCCATTGATATCACAAATATCACGGGAATACAAATTAATTGATTATTTATATATTTAAAGGTTGTAGAATTGCGTTGTCCGAAGGCAGCATTTCAGTCGGATAATGCAAACGTTTCAAGAATTTTTCACATTTAAGCGTGGCGGTTTGAAACAAAAATCCGCCCGAGGGAATGTGCTAAGGCCGGTAAAGAGGCTTATCGAGTTCCCGGCCAGGCAGCGTGCCCGATGGTCGGATTTGTTTGTCCGCCCAGCATACATGTGGACGATACGTTTTCTTGCATACTGTAAATTTAAATTTAAGTGCAATTTTGACGTGTTTTTTTTTTAGATATTCTTCTAAATTGCGGCTGCAAAGTTTTTTTTTTATTTACGTCAACCTCATGACTCGCAGTAATTTGAAGTGAACCTCAAATAGTTCTCGATTGACGTCGCTGTTTTGAGGTTTTCATTTAATTTTGTATTAATATCTTTGTATACATTGTTCTGATTCTGCTCTTTTAAATCGGTATATATTTAATTCAGTATCGTAATCCATTGAAATAGTATTTTTGAAAAGGCGCGTAGATGCTCGAGAGTTTGTTTCAAACACTCATATTTTATTAATACTTAATATGATTAAGAGTACAAACTATATGCTCAGCCAATGAAATTGCAGCTAGGCAACAATTAAGTACAAGGCTTAAGCATTAAGAATTCCTCCTTTCGCGGGTATTTAAATTTCTCCCAACAGCCACTTATCCGAAAGATACTTCCTGTGTCAGATTTTGCGCTGACAATGTTTGAGCATATATTTTATGAGGTTGTATTCTAAGTGAGTAGGGTGACATTAAGTAATTTATGCTTAAGAGGGGCTCGATTGCTACGCTATCCCCACTCCCTCCTTCTTTATTATTATTATTATTATTATTATTATTATTATTATTATTATTATTATTATTATTATTATACTTCATGTAATCTAATTATGACATTTACGTTGTTTATATGGACACCTTGAACTCGGAGACTGTTTCATTACTCCTATCAGCCTAAAACCTAATTTCATTGTGCAGGATAATGCGTGATAATGTAGTCTCCTGCGGAATACAAGCATTTTACAGCTACATTGTCTCCCAGAGTCTCAAAATGTTCTACTTCTTTTCATTTTCTCCCCACAATGACGTCAATTAGATGGATGACGCCCTAAATAAAGTACATCTTTAAACATTTTGGAAATATTACATAATATTCATTTTAGTTATTTACAAATGGTACATTAGCCAGATGGAAGATACTTATGATGTTTTGATAAATTACCATATTGTATCGGTACACATCCTGTTTGTCATATATGCATCATACATGTAGATCGTAGCTGTATTTAAAAGCACACCTTACATATGGTGACATCTTTTTAATTAATAACACACTGTTGTTGTTGGCCCTAGTGGATTTTTTTACAATGAAAATTGAGTAAATGTTTTGGTAATGCAATCCAATACATGTATATTATACTTGGTCCAAGGTTGTACTTGTTCTTTGTACTTGAACATATTTGCATCTTGATTAAGATGAAAACAATGGATAAGCGCAGGTGTACGGTGGTAATTCTTTGTTTTTTGTTTGTACTTCATATGGATTAAATCAAATAGAATCAAATGCTGCAATGCCCTCTAATTAACTTTCTATCAACGGACAATAGCTGAATTACAAACATTGACAGGAGATTCTTTTATTTCAAAAATACAAAACATTATCAATAACACCAAATAGAAATAATAATCAAAATAAATATGAAAGCTGATATGAAGTTAAACACTACAACGGTTCTTTATTTGATCGTAAAACTACGTTTTATTAGAATAATTAGATCAGAATAGAACGGAATCGTACATTGTCATACAAACAAACATACAAACAAAGACATATAATTGTATTCGATGAAGAATTATACACGTGTTATAGATACTGATCAAACATCTGAGATATGGGTAGCAAATCACAAACTATAAATTATTGTTTTATGGACCAAAACAAATATATACAATCTATGAGTCTCCTTATTTGAAGAATTAGCAAATAAATAGCTTATTTTCTAATATATCAGGATATATTAACGTCTTAGTGGCTGGGCATTTGGGACCTACTTGGAATTCGTCCAATATCACTCAAATTACAGAATGTACATTTACAATGTATGTGAATATTTTGATTTGGGCTAAATTTGACTAAAAGAAATATAATTATTTTTTTTCTAGAAGGCTGAGGTATGAGGGTTGTTGAAAGTTGTTCTAGGTATTATGCCCATGCGTACACACTCATTAAAATATAATCATGCAAATACATGTGTAGCATACTGAATGTTCAGTCAAACTTTAAACTATACAATTACAAATTTGACAATCACAGACTCATGGCACAACATATGCATAGCGAGAGAAAAAGAAAATATCCGTAATAAATAAAGTAGGTTTTTTGCAACTCGAAAGCTTTAAATATATACATCGACAATTTTCTATTTACATTGATATTTTGAGAGGAGAATAATTGTATCAATTCAATAGTATTCGATCTTGCATGATGATATTTATGTAAGCTTCAATGTCAGTTCAACTTACATCCAATAACAAAATTATATGTATTTTCTAGTACATCACATAAATAACTTTTCTTTTTCGAATAAGGTATACAGAACAGCACAGAACAGAACAGAATGTTTATTCAACTTAAGCATATACAGCTCATTGTTATAAACACAAACATAAACACACCTAATCAAATCAATATTCATAATCAAATCAATATTGCATGCATGCAAGAACAAAATGAAAAATTTTGCATTCTATTATTAAAAAGCAAACTTAAAAATACTAATTTAGCAGCAGTGAGTGCGAGGAGGTCTTCAGGGGTGATTTAAACATTAAAGTCTCTTAATTTAAAAGCTTTAGTACACAAAATTGCTAATCTTACTAACAGAGATTTATTGTCAGAATTGAGTAATGATATAAATTTTACCATACTAAAATGTCAGACATAATATCTAGGAATATAATTCTGCCTTATATCATTATACATTGGACAAACTAATACAAAATGAAATTCATCGTCAATATCGTTTAAATTACACAGTGTGCATTTCCTATCTTGTCTTTGAATATTGTTATGTCTCCCAAGTTCAATGTTTAGATTATGGAAGGATAATCGGAGCTAAGCTAAAATATTTCTACATTTGAAATTTTTCAGTAAAACAATGTAAGTTGATATTTTCAGGTATAGCACCTGGTTAATGCCAGCTAAACATATCTAGTTGCGAATAGAGGTATCACCCACACCTCCAATTACTAATATAACTACCTCCAAGAAGTCTTATTCGTTATAAAGGGAGTAAACTTTTTTTACTGAACCAGAATAGCCAGATGATTAAAACCTGATGATTAGTCAATGTCACGAATATTTGATAAAAAACGTCTTCACAGCCATAAAATTGTACTTGGTCTCGTAAAACAGCACGCAGTTTACAATTACAACTGTCCTGCTTAGCGGAATTACGTTTCAAGAAATATTTTACAATTCTAATATTTACTTCACTATAGAGTGGATATCTACCGCATTCACCGTATGAAACGAAGTATTGACCGGTATATCATTCAAGAATATTCATTTGAATATCGCAAAACGAGATAATTATAATGTACTCCGATTTGGGTGAATGAAATAAATGTATCTCTCTAGAATAAGCCCTTATAAGTATTGTTATTACTCGCCTTATTACCATAGTACCATTGTGGAAAATAAGCCTGTAAAAGATGCGTTATCCAAACTACGACATATATAAGACCAAGACAAACTTACCAACCATCATTTTCTAAAAAAAAATACAATATTATCCTTTTTATGTTTGCAAAATATGTTAAATTGTTGGCAGCTTTTTTTTCTTTCTTTCTCTACTTAAAATTTCGTATAAAATGAAAGTGTGACCTTATTGTTTGTCTGATTAGGTCCCAAATTATATTTGGTCAATATTTCACAAAGATAATATTTGAGCAAGGATGTTATATCCCACGAAAATACTAATTGCATGTACAGTTGTTGGAATTCAACACTCCTCTGTATGTCTTTTTCTTAGTCTGTCCAAGTGAAATTCCTCATGTCACGTGCGTTAATTAAATGCTCGGGTGAGCGATGGCCATTTTCTGTAAATGAAAGCACTCGTTTTTATAATATACATGGTTAAGAGATACAATCGAAGCTACGGGACAATCACAGTAGCCAAACACATGCACTTAACGAATACACAGTTCAGATGCACACTGTTTAGGCATTAAAGCTGCACTCTCACAGATATACCATTTTTACAACTTTTTACAAAAAATCTTGGAAGGAGAATTTGTTTGCGTAAATATCTGCAAACCAATGATATAAGATTGCTTCATGAGCACCACAACCTATTCATTGGCACCACAACGTTCAGAAAATCGAGCACAGTGCAGCAAGTTTAACGAATAAAGTTTTAAAATTTGTAAAGAGGCAACCTTTTGTCAATAAAAAAGCCACACACATGGAAAGAAATTGCTTAAACCTAAGGTACATTAACAATTCTTACGAAAATCAAGATTTTTACGTTGTCAACACTATCCTCTAGCAAGTTATGCAAGTTCTAGGTGATCAGATTTTAAATTTTATTCAGAACTTTTACATTAAGAACAACTCATAGCCATTCTTATGTGGAACTACATTCTCCATTTTTTTAAATTTACTCGTATAAACCATACACACTGTTTACATCGATATTCCACTCATTGGCACTATAACGGAAGACGCGTTGGAGCATCTTCAACACATAACAAAATATTATGGCTCCAATGATTGCACGCCGTGTAGTGGTAATATCGTAAACACCGGGACACAACCGGTAGCCAAATTTTAACGAATACTATGTGTAGAGGCATAACAGACACTTAACCGGAGACACACATTGTACAAAACAACATAGACAGACCATACATGCATCACAAAAGTATTTTCTTTATTTATGAATGTTGGGCCTCGATATAGTACTGATAGATTAACTTAAGACATATCATGTGACGACGACATCGAACAATCCAGTAAATTGTAGACTACTGTTTCCCTTATTTCCATAGCCAATTACATTTCCATTATCGTTTTTCACGAGTGGCTTACCTGTATGTTATGAGCAGGAAAATACATGTATTTAGTGATTTCCCGTTGTTCTCCTGCTGAGCGCTCGAAGTCGTAAACATGGATTCTGATAAAATAAAAGTGGTTGTTGATTTTATCTTCTGTGAAATACAAGAATTTAACAGCTGCGCTGTTTTCCAAATTTTATTTGTGTTCTCATTAGACGTCAAATAAATAGAAGACGCAAGTATTAAAGTACAGTTTAACATGTTTCAAAATAATCATTTTGGCTCCTTGTCAATGGCACGACAGTCTGATTGTAAGGTTTTTATTAATTATTCTATCGACTGAAGACAAATTCAGAGAACGACATGAAATGTCTGTGAAGCAGACCAGTGTAATGCATGCCGATCATATGTAAAAGTATGAATTCCACTTTGCCATCCTTTCTTCATCAAAACATTACACTCGAAAAGATTATAGAATGCATCGCCTTATTTATTTTAGAATGCAATTCCTACAAACACTTTCATTTAGTGGAGTCATATTCCAGTAACCCGTTTCTATTGGGCGTTTCTTATTATGAATTGAATTAAGAAATGTTAAGTTTGGGTGTGTTGATATAAGATATGTGCCTCAATGCCGAATTCTGATTTAAATATCCTGTAAAACGATGCTTGATTAGATGTTTCAATTAGGCGAAACTGTTCATTTTACTTTGCTTAAATGTTGCCTTCAGCCAATTTGGGTACATAAAGTCGATTTTCTCACATACTGCTTAACCCATTTTCTTAAAATACATTTTGGCTCCATGTGATTTTCTTTTCAATAACTGCTGACTGTAGTTGAAGACATTCACTTTTTCTACGATATAAACAGAAACTGGCATTACCAAAGCTTAACCATAAACCATACAATATGAAGTAGATCGCTTGATATTTAAACTCTACTGTACTCTAACAAAACATTATTATTGCCGTAGCCCCAAAGTTCCGCCTCATACAGAAGTATTGTAGTATTTACGGTTTTATTAAAAGTTTGCATTTTGTATGTCTATAGGCAATGGAGAGCGATTACCTTTCCGTATTAAACTGTTCATTGCCGAAGTATCATTGTTTGAAATATGTGCTTGGTCTTTACTGGAAAGATCCTGTTCGCCTTAAATATGTCACGAGGTATTTGTATTCATTGATAACATCGATAAAGAGAAAGTATATTTTATCGGTTTCCCTTTTCCAAATACTAGTATTTTGGACAATGCTATTTCAACATGTGTGAGTTTCAGACATGTAATTATATCAATTGCATTTAGAAGGGTAAATATATCTATTAAGTTTGGCAAATTGTGAAATTGACACGGATTATGTAAATGTACACTAATTTCAATATTGTCACTAGCAAAATACTCGTGCGAAAAGTTAAGAAACAAGGAAAACAATGGAGGAGATAGGCTTTCCCAATGTCTGACACCTTTATTGCGTCGGAAATAATTTGACAAGTCTGAGATAACTACAACGCAAGATTTAATTGTTTTACACATATTTTGATTAGAGATAAGCATTTGACGTTTATTATAGAGTTGCTAAGTTTCCACAAAGCCCTTCTCTAGAGATAGTGTCAAAAGGCTTAATTTAGATCAATAGATTTACAACTGGGGGTATGCGCCTGTTGCTGGAGATATGCACCCAGTGCTAGTTGAGTGTGCCAGGTTCTAGGGGTATGCGCCAGTTACTGGGGGTGAGCACCCAGTGCAAGGCGTGTGTGCCAGCTTCTCTTGGTACGCGCCAGTTGCTGGAGATATTCACCCAGTGCAAGGCGTGTGTAACAGGTTCTGGGGGTACGCGCCAGTTGCTGGAGGTATGCACCCAGTGCAAGGCGTGTGTAACAGGTTCTGGGGGTACACGCCAGTTGCTGGAGATATGCACCCAGTGAAAGGCGTGTGTAACAGGTTCTGGGGGTACGCGCCAGTTGCTGGAGGTATGCACCCATAGTTAGGCGTGTGTGCCAGGTTCTGGAGGTATGCGCCAGTTGCTGGAGGTGTACACTCAGTGATAGAAGTGTGTGCCAGGTTCCGGGGGTATGCGCCGGTTGCTGGAGATTTGCACCAATAGTAAGATGTGTATATCCGGTGCTTGAGGTCTGCCTCTTGTGCTGGAAGAGTGCGTCAGGTGCTGGATGTGTGTTTCCGGTGCCTTAGGTGTGTAGCGAGAGCCTGATATGTACATCAGGTGATAAACGTGTGCACATGAAGCTTGAAGTATGTGCTAGGTGCTGGCGTTTTGAGCAATCATTAGTACTATTGTCATTGTCTTTATTGTTCGACATTTTTCGGGGATTTTTTCATACTTTGACCTTAAAGTTCCTAATGTTATATCTCAATTTTAGTGCATCATAAGGGAAGTAATATCTACGTGAATATTCAGTCTTAGTTATTTATTGAATGCAGCCATATTTGAACAAAATATTTCTGCTGAAAGGGCAATTTATGGTGGCCATCTTGACATTTCTTTTTCACAAAAGTAGTCATATGGCTAAACTCACATTTCATAAACTCCCTTCATTACCGAGTGTATGCAATTTAGAGGCCATTATTCTGATAATTTTGTTCAACGCAAAACACTACATCTTCGAACAATCCAATGAATTATAAAATTGGTTTCTCTATTTCCATAGGCAATTACATTTGCATTATTAATTTTCACAAAAAGCTTACCCGTATGTGGTGAACACGAAAATGCATTAATACACTCATTTCCTGTTATCTCCTGCTCTGCGCTCTAAGACGTAAACATGGATTCTGATAACAATTTCCTTAACACATTAATACCCTTGCATCGCAATCTGATTCTGAACCGGAAGGATCAACTGTCACCATTCAATTATAGCATTTACTTTGTATTTGCCTTTTTCTTAAGGCGGCATTGGTCCGTCTAATTTACGAGCGAGCCGAAGACATTGATCAATAAATGGTCTTAATGTCTTTATAGACTTCTCTTTCGTATTGTTTACGCAAGAAGGTCCTAAAATTTAAACATCACATAAAATACATCTGATGTATTAAATATTCCGTTTCTGGAGAAACTCATTTGGTTTGTTTAATCGTATGATATTAGACGCCATGGGCTGTCCTTGTTTTCATGAAAAAACAACATTATTTATACCAATTCTTTTTGATTCACATTTTCAGGTAGCATCGGCCAGCAAATTCAGTGTGATTAAATAAGTTCAACAGTCGCTGCACATTAAAGCTGCACTCTCACAGATTTGCCATTTTGACAAGTCTTTTATTTTTTGTCTTTGAATGAGCCAATTTTTGCCTAAATGTCTGCAAACTAGTGATATAAGACTGCTGACAAAAGATCAGATCGCAGATTTTCATCACTCTGTTCGAAATATTAATTTTAATGGTCCAACGCGTTACTAACGGTCTAAGAAAATGCATAAAACATCAATTTTTGAACTTAAAAATGAAAATCTGCGATTTGATTTTTGTGAGCAGTCTTATATCACTGGTTTCCATGCATTTTCGCATAAATTGGCTCGTTCCAAGACGAAAAAAAGGTTGTCAAAACGTTCAATCTGTGAGAGTGCAGCTTTAACATTTGGCGTTTTAAGGAAGTCGTGCTGGCTTGCTTCAGATTCAGTTCAACTGTTCACTATTTAAACACTATTTAAACAAAACCTCTTTTAATAAGACAGGTTCCAAATCGGGTCTCTTATTAAAGAGTTCAGAGCAACGAAAACCAAGCCAAATCCTTCGACAACTTGGCTTTTACAGGAACTACTGACAATCGCCAACAAAGCAATGTCATAGTGTCGACATTTAAAGGCACACGATAAAGGTTGATGCATTATCATATTTAACTTATTTGACGTTAATAACATAATCGAGATAAATACGGATAGAAAAAAATATTAGCTTTTTTAAATGTTTTTTTAATTAGTAGGTTTGTGGCAACAATTTCCGCTGTTACAAATTGCGCAAAATATCGCTATTATTTTTCAAAACGCCAATTATTGGCTAGAAAACACTAGCGAAAACGCATGCAGTTTGATTTGATTACAAACTGCTGTTTGCCATCCTACGAAATATAAAGTAACATACATATATGCCTTCATAGGTAATAAAAAGAGCATTTAAGTGCGTTCTCTTTTCTTAAAATGTATAGCTTAGATCTTTTTTACAATCAAAAGATGCAAAGAATCTTATTCCGTGTGGGTTTTTTTCGCGATGTCAATTTTGCAATATTGAGACAAAATAACTTGTCAAATCATACATTTTTTTAAATTTCTATTTGATGATACATGTTGTACTATGACGTCGACCTTCACTGCAACATATTACGTCATATATACCTATTTGGTGTAATATTATCATTAGTTCGTATTTACAGTCTAGAGCCGTTTAAAAGATGCTTATACTAGGCTATTTGTAGGTGTTCTTGACCTTCACCGTCAGATATATGTAGTTGGTACTTAGATATTGCGCATCGTCAGTGTAATTATGATTTCAAGCGAACCGTAATACATGTTGGTTAATCACCTCTGTATTTAGGAGTAAAATTATATCCATTAAAATGTGCATTAAACTGTAGGTATGTGGTTCTCAAAATCTAAATCTGGCTTCCAACTTCCACAAGGAGTATAATTTCTCGGACAGCCACTTTGTCTTGGACTGGAATTAGTTAATTATCGAGTGAAAAGTGAAGTCTTGGCAATGCCATTCGTTCACTGAAACTGGCTTTACATACTGGAGCGTTGAAATATCAATGTGTCTATTGTTTTGGACAAATTGATGGAAGCGTCCTAGTGCCAGAGTCTATAATAGTTTTGATTGAGATATCTCCAATTAGGAGATTTATCCCATTTTAAAGTGATATAAAGTTCTCATTATGAGATGATAATAACTCATGAGGAGATACCATCTCCTAACTGGGAATTAATACATTGTTATGGGGATATATCAAGTCCTTATTGGGAGGTACTACGTCATGATTAGGAAATATAATATTAAAAAATATTAGACTGTGACACAAGGGTGCTTCCATTCGAATTGCCTCAATATCACGAGCATACAAAAGATAGGACGGTTGTTGTTCACACAAAAATAGGGTTACGTTATTATAATTTCATTTAGGAGGAACTATCACGTAAATAGGACTTTGTTTATCCTAATTAGGACTTACTCTCTCTTAATTAGGACTTTAGTATCTTTTTGTAGCGAAATAGGATCTCCTAATTAGGAGTAATATACCCTAATTATACTTTAATGTCATTTAATTATGAAATAGGTGACATAGTATCTCATATTATATGTCTTACTATCATCTTATTCGGAGAAATTAAAGTATATTTCTTAAATAAATTAGACGCTTCCATTCGAACATATCACGAGCATAATGTCCTGGGAATACAAAATGGTGGACCATTTATGTTCTCATAGTTTTAAGATGAGAGATAATGCATACACTGTATTTTATCCATTTCCATCTCGATGTATGTATTCATAAAATTTTAACATTTATTGTTGCATTGGTCTGGTCTAATGGCGGTCTACCGAACAACTATTTCGTTAACTTTTCCTTGGCGCATTGGATGAAACAAACATACAAAGTGACTTAAATGGGCTTGCAATTCTATTAATTAACTCAGCATTAAACAGGCTATTAAATAAGTCATTTTATTAGAATCATGTCTTATGATAAAAGCTTTTTACGAGCAAACAATGTACTCGATGTCTGTAATATATAACCCTTCCCGCCGCGTTTGTTTAGTGTTTGTTTTGTTTTCTTTCGCTATACATTGACTCCCATATCGGAAGTGGCTATCGAGTAGGCGGAGCTTAACCGTGCTATGACTATCGTGGATATAAATTACAACCCTTTTTACAAATACGAACGCTAGTTTCTGAACGTTGTCCTCGAACAGTATTTCCACCCACTACGCCCGTGATTAAAAACATGCATTTTCGCTGCAGCACTCGTGTATAAACTCATTAACCCGGAAAGCGGACTTATATAGTTGTTCCCTTTTGCACATTACAAACATTTTATACGTTATTGTCGAAATAATTTGCTATTACATTACACGTCAAATAACTAGAAGACGCCAATAATAAAGAACAACTTTAGGTCCATTCTTTCCACATTTGAGACCGGAAATGTATCGAAATATTCATCTTAGTTTCCAGTCAAGAGAGTGGCAATGTATGTCAAACAAAACGTCAAAATTTGAAGGTCCCGCAAAATATTTCACACGTCGACTATTGTTCCTCAATATCTTTGTCAGTTTTCGAACAACATATATGTTCATTGTATTATTTTAAAGAATAAATTGGCTTCATGTCATGTTTTATTTTCATTTTCAAAATGCGTGAAATAAATACAACGTATAACCAGACGTCAATTTTGTACAATGTACAATTGTGACCCCAAAGTTGTGACGTTCAATCACAGAATGCGACGTTTTAAAAGTCTATCTGGTGAGGGCATATTCAGGCGACGATATGTTTCAGCTTTTCTGTTGTTGTTGTTGTTGTTCTATGTTTGACGCATGAAGGTCCCACAACTTTATCAGCAAATCAAAGTCAAATCCTTCTGATGTATTAGGTTTATCAGTTCTGGAGAAAACTCATTTGGTTTGTTTTATTGAATGAAAAGACAGGATCGTCATAAGACGTCATGGGCTGACCTTGTTGATTGTTTTAAATCAATATATATATGACAAGTGTGGAACTTCTGCGAAAACATCCAACGTTTCTCCCATTCCATTTTCTTTACATGCTTTGTGTACCGGTTGCATCGTTCCACGAAGTTTGGACAAGACAGATTTCAAATGACTTCATAGAAGGCGTTTATGCCTAGAAAATGTAAACGACTTGACTTTTACAGTGTAGGTGATTTTACATACCACGGTTATATATGATCGAGCGTTGTAGATTATTTTATATGCAGTCAATGTTGGTTTAACATGTGTAATAATTTTCAAATAGATGATAACCAGGAAAGTGATCATGTGTCGGTAGTGTTGTGCCTTGGTAATAAACTAAATGCAGATTGTGTGATTAAAGACAAATATGAATATATTAGTAAAATATGTTTAGATGAGAACAGCTGTGGGCAGTATCAAGATGTGTTAAGACAGAGTATACTCAGTGGTGATTTTAAAGCGATTGATGATATGTAGGAAGTAAAATCTGCAATCTGCAAACATTAATAAATCAGTCGAAGAGTTTCAAAAGTGCATATTAAACATTTGTGATCAATTTGTTAAACAAATTAGAAAACCAAGGAAGCCTAAATTATATTAAACTGGTTTGATAAAGAATGTAAAGAAGAATTGAAACGTGCTGCTGTACGAAGTCTAAGATTGTATAGATCGACGAAATCCATGACTAGATTATTTGATGATAAGTTTATAAGATTATAAGATATAAATATAAATCTTTCTGTAGATATAAAATCTTACAGTGCCCAAAACGCACAGCTTTGGGGCTTGAGATGTCAATGACTAATCCCAAGTTATTTTGGGGTAAAATAAAACTTTAAACAGGACGACAAATGCCTGATCCGGATATAAGTGGTGAGGAAGGGCTTAACCATTTTAAAAATCTATTTCAACCTGAGACTGAAGTAGTTAATGATAATCATATTGTCAACAATTTTAACAATGATGTTGACAGCATAGATACAATGTAATAACATATTAAATTCCAAAATTGAAGTTTAATGTTAAAGTTTAATAAAGCTTCAGCCGGTAAGCTACAAGCGGGACATTTTAAATATGGTTTATATTATTTGTTACCATATATGATACATATTTTTAATCATATATTTATGTCTGGGCAATTTCCAAGAAGCTGGACTCTGTCTATTATTGAACCGGTACATAAGAAGGGAAATTATTACAACCCCGATAATTATAGAGGCATAGCCCTTGTAGAAGTGTTCAGCAATATATATATAAGTATTCTGAATAGAAGACTTACTTTTTATACACATGTTAATAACACTATAAAAAGTCCCAAGCAGAATTTAGATGTGGTACAGTTGATAATGCTTTGGTCTTATATTTTGTTGTAAGCAAATACTTATGTAAAAAGGGGGGAAATATATGTTGCCGTTGTGGATTTTTAGAAAGCGTTTGATTTTGTAGATATATATATAAGTTATATTCATGTCTATTTAGACAAAACATTACAAGAAGGTTATTAGACGCTATTCAAGCAATTTATACTGATGTTGAAATGTGTATTAGATGTAAGGAAGGCGTTAATGAGCCATTTAGTCGTCCAATTGGTTTAAGGCAAGGTGTAATTTAAGCCCGATTTCGTTTTCACTTTTTATAAATGAGTTGAATGATTATATAGGAAGATGTGGGACACATGGTGTTCAGCTGTCTCCGTCCGATGTAGAAGTGTTCCTTATTATGTTTGCAGATGATGTTGCGCTATTGTCTGATACAGTTATCGGTCTGCAAAGGCAGTTGAATTCCCTTTACTTATTCTGTTCTGATAATAAAATGCAAGTAAATATTGGTAATTAAAAAAGGAGGGCAGTAATCTCGAAAAGAAAAGTGGAACTATAATATAAATGAAGCCAAAGAGGTAGTATCACATATAGATTTACATATGTGGGAATATATTTTAGTAGTGCATTGTCATTGTTTAAAATGTCTGAGAGCTCTGCTCTAACTGCAAAGAAAGCTTTACATTGTCTGCTTAAATGCATTGATTCTTTATCTTTTGTTAACTCTATTGTATTCTTTAAAATGTTTGATACAAAAATATCACCGATTATGCTATATGGTGCTGAACTTTGGGACATGACTCCAATGAATGTTATTGAAAATGTGCATGTGTATGCTTGTAAAAGGTTTTTGAATACATCATTTAAAGCATGCCATGATGTGGTTTTGGGTGATCTAGGGCGTTTTCCTTTTTCATATTTATGCTTCTAAACGATATCTTATTGGTTTAAAATTTTAAGACTTCATCATGATAGATATGTTAAGTTGTGTTATAATATGTTGAAATTGTATGATAGTTTAGGTTATGAAAACTGGATAAGTATTTTACGTATGAATTTGTATAGAAACGATTTTGGTTATATTTTGGAAGACCAGTATGTAGAAAACGAATGTGCTTTTCTTGCTGAGTATGCTACTAGAATAAGGGATCAGCATCATCAAACATGGAATCATAACTGTGCAGAAAATAATTATGAAACTTAATAAATTGTATGTGCATGTAAAATCTAGTTTAAGTGTAAATAAATATGTGAACTGTATTATTGTGAACAAGTTTCGAAGATGTATGGCTAATTTTAGATGCTCTTCGCACCACCTGGCTATTGAAACAGGCAGACATTCTGGAATTGCTCGAGATTTAAGATTGTGTTCATTTTGTAAAAATCTTGTAGAGAATGAATACCATTTTGTTATCAACTGCCCATTGTATAAGGTCATACGAGAAGTTTATATACCACCGAAATATTATACTAGTCCTAGTCTTCTTAAGTTATTTTCGTTAATTGCATCTGAAAATGAAACAATTATTAAGAAATTGGCCATGTACTTGTTTTATGCCGATAAAGTTAGACAAACCTTTGTGAATAGCAAATAGCAAGTATTGAAGTATATCGTGGTACTGCTTCAATGCAAAATTGGACATTTTGTCTGATACATCTCATATTTGCCGTATGTGTCAACACTCTCGTTGTTTATAATTGATTGTATGCATATGTGTATATGAGCTGGAGGCCTTCATGCAATAAATGTTTGAACTTGAACATTGAAAAGAGAACGGCAACCGCCTACAAAACAATTACCATTCTCCTGGTTAAACTTATAAAAATATTAAATTATTGTTTAATTGACGCTGAATAATAAACTTTCAACTGGTTGATATCGTACTAAAGTATTCCATATATTTTCGAAGCTGTTATATTATGAAATACAAGAAATATTTCACTGACGTATAGGTTATTACGATAAATTATCTAATGTTCATTAATTTAAGATCGGCAATAGGGGACATGTTTCCGCTTATACATTTCCGTGTCTCTCATTACAGGTCTTCAGGAATATAGCTGGCATGATGAAATGGTATGTACAATATGTCACGGAATCTTAATAAAATGGCATTATATTATCCGCACGTAAGGCATAGAAATTATTTAAGTAAAACACTAATTACTGGGGGAAATCCTCGCGAAAATGGCGTGCAGTTTTGAAGTTCGCTAAAAATGATTAACGTGTACCGTACCGTAATGATGGTCTGATCATCATATATAATAACTATGATGTAATATTTGAGCCGCGACGCAAGATCCTTCGAATAAATTTTTCTTATACCAATTTAATACATTTTTTTTTCTTAGGTCGCGGCCCATAACATTTACAAAAAGACATGTCGGGCTGACTTGAACTGACTTCACATTTAGACGTGACGTCATAAACATGACGTTGCAGCTGTATTGATATTGCTCTTAGCTTGACTTGAAATAATATCGCGTTTAACGTTGTTTTTCCTCGAACAAATATCGGAAAGATTAAATACCAAAATATAATGTAACAGGTTTGTTGCTATGCTTTTGTAAATTTATTTTACCAACCGTTGAACATAGTATGTGGTATTTATTTTGGGGTTATACTCGAATAGCTGCACTTTTGCGTTGTTTCTGTTGCTATGGAGGTCAGTTGCGTAGACTGTGATCATTCTATATTGATCACGGTCGCCGAAACGCTTTTCAAACGATTTTCGAATATTTAGGCAAATCCGGAATTAGGCAACTGCCCAGTATATAAAGTTTGTATAGTTTAATATTTTTACTTACATACTCGGATGATGACCTCATCAGTGATGGCTAAATATGGTTGTCATTTAATAGAAGCTATTACAAAATACTTAAAACGTTCTTATATGCAGACATTTATTGGTACTTTCTATAGATTTAGATACTATAATAGAAATTATTTGTTGGAAGTATATTTAAATACACGCATGCCTTTACAGGGGTCCATTCGACGCACTACATGGATACACTACATGCAAGTTGTATTTAGCAACAGTCACTGCTTTATAACATAGAAACAGTAACCTAGCATAGCAGGGTACGCGTGACGTCAAGGAGTGTGTGCAGGAAGCGGCTGGGGGACCTGGATCTCTTCTTCAAGCTCGTCGACGATCTCGAGCTGGCCTTTGGCGGCGAGCAGCCTAGTTTTGTCACCGCCGCCGGAGCCGTACACGGAGTGCTCACTGAATGCGAGGATAAGGTCCACTGTGCCCACCCGCTTCATGTCTCGGTACAAGAGTCCAACGATGATCACCATGCCGACGTACACGATAGCCTCAACCAGGTACGTGAATCCCGGGAAGAAATACGCCGTTGCCCCGTACATGGATACGAAAATCAGCGTCCCTAGGAGCTTGGAGGCCGTCTCCGCGACCGCGAGTAGAGAGAATACTTTTCCCATCTCGTTTTCTTCGACGGCTTTGCTGATAAGCGAGCGAATGGATGACGTTATCATACCAGCGAATGCTCCTATGACAACAGAAACATACACCATCCACGATTCTCGAATAAAGCCCGCCCAAAACAGGCGAACTATCTTGCAGCAAAGCCCTATAATTACTATTCCTCCGTCCGGTAATTTTATAACGTTAGACAAAATTGGTAAAACTATAATCAGGCAAACTCCCATAACAGCGTAGTCCATAGATAATAAATATCCGTACCAAGACTTCGGCCAACTGAGTGGACTTCTGGTCACAAATAGCAATGTTATATCAGTTTCACCAACTTTGCATGTTTGATTTAGCAATGATATCAAAAATAATATCAAAATTACTTTCCTTCCTTTGTTGACACGCTCTTTGGATAAGACGCATACCGAATCTTTAATGTTTTCATAAATTCCAAAACATTTGGATTTATTTTCCTTTACGACCATTCCGTCGTCTCTCTCGACAAGAAAGGGCACGGTCTCCGGCATGGCAATCAGCGTGATCAGAACCACAAATGCGTGGATAAACACCACTGTGCAAAATGCCGCCGGGAGATTTGACATGTCCTGGAACAGCCCTGCCATTAGCGCACCAACAAACAACCCGAAGAAATTCATGGCAAGCAGTTTGCCAAGTTTCCGAGTCCGGTCTTCCTTGTCGGTGATGTCTGACGCGTAACTGTTGACTGCCATCGTGATGAGTGAACTCTTACCGAGCGCCCCTTGTGTGAATGCTCCTATCATCACGAAGGATATGGCGCTGTCAACCGAGGCTAAACTTAGCATGTAGAACAACACTGATAGCACGCTGCCAATGCTGGGCAGAATCATGGGTATCTTACGACCATACTTGTCACTCCATGCGCCGCAAAACAAACCCAGAAATATGGCTGGTACGTTGACCAATATCCGGTAGTAAATGAGATATGTTCCGGCCTCGCCTTGGATACTGTCCTCCACTTCCGGGTAGTGATGTAAGTTCCTACAGACCGTGTCGTTAGCGGGAAAGTTCTGGTGGCACACGATGCTGACGATGTACGGCCGCGTGGTGGCGTCCAGCATTGACTCCCCACTTTTGTACAGAAAGAAGACGATCTCAGCCAGGAACATCGGAAATGCGCACCCCCAGAAATGCCGAGACTCGGGCGCCATATCCGCCTAAAATTGACCACACGCCCACCTCCGTTATCTATAAGAAGAAGTACACGTTTTAATTTTAAATAAGTTATCAACAACAAACTATACACGAGAAGTCAATACGTTGTTGTTATTTTGTCTTTATGAGGTGTGCTTTTTATAACAAATAAAAACTTACTTATATCGCTATTTTAATACGTGCTAACTCTAGAGATTCACAGTTTTTTTTTCCTTCTTTAAGCGTTGTTAACATTAAACCAACGCCGTGGGCGCAGAACAATCCTGTGTAAAACAGTAAGTAATAATAATATGAAACAAATATAGGCATTCCCTTGCGTTGCGTACTATAAAATAAACACTAGAATCAATGTCTAGATGAAATACCTGTTAATAAAAACCTCCACAAGAATCATCCTTTCAAATGTCTGAAGTGCAAATGAATAGCTAGCAGGAAAAGCCCAACCACAGAGGGCAACAAAAGCCACCAATAATCGAACGGTCACTGGCAGCCGGTTGTTGTTCCCATACACGGGCCAACGGAATGCCAGCATATTGAACAATGCTTTCAGCGGACATCGTAATGTTTTGTCAATAACGCAAGTCTCCCGTAAATAGAACCATAAGCTATGCAAATACTTCTTTCTGTTGGTCTAACTAGCAAACCAGTAATTCAGTTGTTGGAACAAACAACTCATTTGTTTTACATTGATTGGAACGAGATTATATTCAAATGTCCCGGAGAGAAGATCAAACATTGACGTGGACGTCACCAGAATAATCGCAAATCTAGAAATCTTGTCCTAAGATGAAATGTCGCGCATATCCTTGCCATTTCAAGAATGTCTTCTGTAAACCTCTGATAAATTGTGATTAGTACAACATTCCACGGTTGATAGATTTATCAGAGTTCCATTTCACATTTCCACTCCGAATCTGCATGTTTTCTAAATAACTTAAACACGGTACTGGCTTAGGTCACAAATCCGAACACTTTTTGAGGTTTTTTACAATTATCTTGGAGAATTTTTGTTGTAGTAACTTAAAATTTTGAATGAAACATCTTTGGTTCATGTGAAAACAGACGTCAAAGTACCGATTCACGATCTCATCAATTTTATGTTGTAAATCGTTCATTTTATGGACAGTAAATCACCCTTAAAATTATGCTTTGAAGGCCCAAATACAGAAACATGAAAAGCGAAAATACATGGTCATACAAATATGATTAAAAAGTATGCTATATTAAATAAAATCTTAGCTGTAAAGTGATTTATTGTTTCCGATGTTTTTTCAAAACATTCACTTCAAATGTAAAGCGTGATTTCTTTTTATAAATATCTTGAATGTAGGTCAACATAACTGCAAAATCTAAAGATGCGCGTGCGCCCTCTGACGTCATTCCCCCGTGTGCTACATTTTGATCTTAAGCGTATAAACATTGAATGGCATTTTTTTAGAAAAATACTATACAAAACAAGATAATACTTCGCAAGTGTGACCAAGGCAAGCCTTTGTATTGATCTAGATCATCGAATAATCGATCACGGTAAACAAACGCGTGTTTTAACTGGTGTTCGGGATTTGTGCCCTGTTCGGAAATGTACCGTCAACCAGTAGTGACAGTGAATTAACGATCGATTCAGAGATACGCATCGTCGAGTACAACTGTAATATGTGCAGAGGGTAAATACAGTGTGAGGGTGGCGTAATCGACCTGCACTTACGTTAAAGGGCAAATCAATTCTGTAAAAATCATTATAAGAATGTTGTTTATGGCGTCATGATGCCATTCCAAAGGTCTTGGTGTTCCCGCCCACACAGGTTTGTCATGCTATGGCAAGTCTTTGATCGCTGAACGAACATGCGCGCCTACAAGGGCAATCTTTCTTGTAATTTGTGCACAACATTCTCTCGCAACTATTTTTCGATATATTCAAGGACCGCATTCCGCAAATGTTGCAGTTCGATGCGACCTTATTAATTATTAACATTCATTGTACATTCATTAATTACACGTATATAGAAATAAGGAAAGGAATTCTCCAATTAAGACTCGTCTAATTGTTAAGAGATTGAAACGGGCACCATTGGGGAAAACGAAATTGTAAGTTATGTACACAGAATACAGTAGAATCTGAATACCATTGTTTGTTAGGCTGCAAGTCTTATTGTGTAGTATGCCGATTGCCAAAGTATCCTGTAACCCTTATTAATATTTACCTTTGCTTTCGGCCCAAGAATCGGCATTATATTTTGTACATTCATTTACTACAAGTAGCGAGTATACAAAGTAGGCATGATGTTTACGTTTAAAAATTGATGTTGGCCGATCTATGGTGCAAGATATAACTCGGTAAGGTATGACCAAACAACTAAATGGGCATTCCAAGGCTTTACAGAGACTGCTATATCAAAAACAACCGATAGGCAGTTACATTTGTATATGTTCCACAAGAGCCACGCCGCGGATACCAACGGACAGGTTCGATTCCCGCACTTGGCGCATGCGAGCTAAGTTTGTGGTCACCAAGCCGGACAGCGCGTTTTCTCCGGATAATCCTACCATGCCCCCCCCCCCCACTCCCAACAACACAAGACCACCTTCTCGGGTAAGATTGTGTCAACGAAAAAGATATATTGTTGAAATAGCTTCTTTCATAATCGTCGAAAAAAGGAGTACAAGTCAAATTTTGATCGGAGCTATACACTGTAGAGGCCATGAAGCTAGCAGTAGAACTTGGTTTGAGATATTATGATCATAAACACTGTAACCAAGTTATGTAAGGATATTTGAAGGAAAAGGGTACAGTAAGGGAGCGTAAACCGTTAATTTGGCCAAACTGTTGACAAAGAGAAATCTAGTGCTCTGAGCTAAGAAGTAGACCATAGTGGTATTTTTGCACGCTGATTTAACAAAGTCAACTATGCATTTGGCACCTGGTAAAACCCATACAATAGCATACCAATCCTATAGGTTCATATTAATTACAGATTATTTACTAAATATGTGCAGTCACTGTTTTTTACTGCTCATGTATAGCGTTCCGTTCATGGGATTGAACCCCTTTCCAAGGGGCGGGGTCAGACGGATGTTAAATATGTTGTAACCTTTGAGCTTGAGTAACATTTGATCTTGAAATTCAACGCTGTGGAAAATACTCAGTGTCATTGAACTATGTTCAGTTTATCACAGTATGTATGTTTGTATGGCACTTCAAACGTTCAGTGTGATATTAAGACAAGGAAAAGGACTGCCTCCCATAAACAAAAGGTCCGCAGCGCGAATGTCACCACTCGTCTGTTGTGTTTTCAGTCTAATGAAAAAGGGATATTATTTAGCATTAAGTAAAGCCAGAGTAATGTCCTTTCTTCTTATAACATGTGCGAATGTTGAAGCCAGTTTTTTTGAAAGCAGTTGAGATAATAACAAGGTAATGATACTACATTGATTCTTTCATAGAAAAACAGAGGAGTTAAAACACTCACAAAGTATAAATACAAGTTTTAATACATCGTCAATTTTATAAGTGATATGTCACCACCTTGAAACACAATGTATTGAATCAAAGAAAAAATAACAATAATAATAATAATAATAATAAAAATATAAAAACATGGAAAATATGCATTTGTTTAAAATGTTACAAATGGCCATAACTATACAAAGAGCCATAACTATTACAATATTAACATTGGAAATATTTAACCTGTCATAAAAGAGCACATTGTTTATACTGTGAATATGTTTATGAAGTTTAAAGTTGATATCTTCAATTATTGTAAAACAAGTAAAAATAAAAATTAATTGATAAAAGGGTCTTATAACGAAAATTTCTGTACAAATATTTTGCATTGGTTTCTTAAGAGAAGATCTTCAAAGTTTTCCTTATAGACATACACGTATTGTGGAAACTAGCCCCGCCCCTGGCAACCATGTTTTTTTATGAATCAACATGGGGTGAAGAAATTTGATAAGGGTCACCTTAGGAAAATTTCTGTAAAATTATTTTAAAATCAGGCCAGCGGATTCAGAGGAGAAGATTTTCAAAGTATTTCATATAGGCATATAGTAGAAAATAGCCCCGCCCCCTGGCGACCATATTTTTTTACGAATCACCATGGGGTGAAGGAATTTAATACAGAGTCACCTAAGGAACATTTCTGGGAAATTATTTGGAAATCGGGCCAGGAGTTTCTGAGAAGATTTTAAGTGTTTCCTTTGGTTGACATGGCAACAATAGTTCTGCATGGAACCACTTTTATTGAAGGAATCTGGAAGAGGACCAACCAAGGAACATTCCTGTGAAGTTTGATTAAAATTGTCCAAGTGGTTTAGGAGAAGTTGTTTGAAGAAAAATGTTGACAATGGACAGACAACGATGGACAACCACCCTATCACAATAGCTTATGCTGAGCACTTTGTGCCTAGTTGAGCTAAAATTAAGGTGTACAGCAAATTTATTTAACAAGACTTCATTTTCATCTCTAAAATCACAAAAAGGAGGAACCAAAGACTACATTAAAATACAGACAACCTGTTTACAAAATACATCATATACTTTAGTATATATAACTGGCAGTAATATGCAATTCGGTATGTCTTAACCCTTAACTTAGAGCAGAATGGTTAACATAACCAGAATGTGCCCTGGTCATTCTTTCCAACATATAACATAACAAAACAAAACGTAACCAATGTATTGTACGAGTTAAACAACAGCAGCGCAGAGCAAACTCCAGCACTGTTCAGTTGTTGTCTTTATGTTGAACACAAGGCATATCTAGACAGTTCATAAAGATAGAGTAGTGGGCCTAACTATTCCTCAGTGTCACGCTATCTGGAACGGTTTTAGAGTTATGGTCAAGGTTTAAGTTTTTGCAAGGTGACAAGGCCATCGCCCCCAAGACTATGACATGACATTAACAAAACCAAGCTGAAATGTTTGTTTGTTTCAATACTGTTATCACTTCTGTTTTCCATATAATACACACAAATAGAAAAAAATCAGCAAATAAACTGTTCTAGAGATATCCCTGAAGGTATGATTACCCCTGCACGCCGCCTTGGCACTGGATGTTACTGCTTGACTTAGCCAAATATTAATGAAAATAACAATAAATGTTTAAAGATAATAAAAAGGGAAGCGATTCATTGTTGACACTATATCAATCTAAAATATACAATGTCAGCGTTAAACCAATGTTCAAGAGCACATCAATCAAACACGTGCAGAGACCTTGACCTTGCCATGATCTGCAGCTTGAAGATTGAGAACCTGGGTGTCCTCTTCTTATAGTGGTCACTTATTCAAATTATTTTGGAAATCAACCATGCATGGAAGTAATGGACTTGATCAAATTCAGGACGGATGGATGTGAAGACGCTCTTGATTCCTGTATAGTCCCATTCCATTTGTAAAGCGGGGGTATAATTACAATATCGTATGAAATTAATTTTTAAAACATCCTTTATATGTATGTCAATAAGCAGCTCCTAGTACTTCAAAGTGGCACTACGTTCTTGTGTGATGAACACATGGTTTTGCAAGAACATCTAAGGCAGCGAGACTGTGAATGCATGTACATGTACTACATGTAAATAAACTGTAAAAAATCTGTCACAAGTGGTCCCAATTTAGATAATATGTCCTGGGTCACATCTACGGAACTCCATCCTTGTAAATAAACAAAATGTCCTCATCTGTGCCATAACTTTTTCTAGCTGCATCAAACTGGCTCATTCTGCAGCAGCACATCTCTGCAATTACAATGCAGAAAAAAAAATTCTATATAAAAAAGAAGAGCATCTTCAACTTGTATGAGAATTATGAGAAACAGTTAATACAACTTTCATGCTAGTAAACAGAATTTGTAAAATTTCTTTGATTGTAATAACAAAAGATCCAGAATAACTGAATATACTGTTATATACATGTACAACAATAATACTATGTAAGGTACAGTTTGTCATCACCAGTTGTTTTTAAAGATTTTGAATGAATACCTTCATCATAAGATGGGTTCATGTAAAAGATCTTCTTCTTTTTGCTATCAAACCCACAGGCTACTATGAAATGACCTGAAAAGAGCATAACAATACATGAGTATTATAAAATTACCAATGTATGACACACCCCGTGGGCACCATCCACAGCAGTAGACATGAACACCCAGAATGCATGATCAACAGGAGTATATATGCCCAGTGTACAAATTGAACAGAAGTATACTTGTATGTACAGTCGAACCTCGGGACCAGCGAAACAACCTCGAGCCTCGGGAATATTGAGCCAAGCAGGGATGCTTACCTTCAGTATAAAGAAATAGGTATTTTATATCCAGTTCGAGCAAACGAGGAAATCTAGCCAAGTGAGTTTGAGCCAACAGGGTCCGACTGTGCAACATATTACAACATTTCTCACAGTTAAAGTGGGGAAAAAAACAGATGAGAGTTTGAACATAAAACTTGTCAAATACCCTGTTTACATGACTAACTTATCACCAACTTGAGTATTTGTGTTAAGATGCACAAAAAAAAATGTTTTCAATGATTTAGAAGTTTGGCGTTTATATCTACGTTTGAAAATAAATAAGTATAGTTGTTCTACCATATTTTTTTTCATTTCAGAAAATACAGATACATAGCGATAATCGATTCAAATATATTGCAATCGATTGATAGTGACCTAAATTGGAATAAACATTTTTTTGACAATACTAGATAATCATTTAATCCTAAGTCATCCACATCAGTTTTTATCTGCCTTCAAAATCAGGCAGAAAAAATAGTATAGGCTATAAAACCAGACAGAATGCTACAGATGAAGAATATTCATCAGTGGTCTACAAGTTAACAAAGTGCACTAAATCACTCTGTCTAGACAGGCAGACTACCCGTAAGCTGCAAATATTCCTTTAATAGTCGCTGATGTTTAATGCACATCAAACATCTAATCATGATCCAATATGTATTTCAATCTGCATATCAGAATATTCATTAATAAGAGCCCTGCGAAGCCAATGTCAATTCTGGTCTGGTGTTTCGCCAGTCAAACAAAGGGCGCAACTTGACATTTAACCTGGGACCTTACCCTGGGACCAATAACAAAATGATGTTTTATCCTACTCCCAGCAATTACTGAAGCCAGTATTGTGGGACTTACATTACATGTACATATTGTCTCTGGCAACATGTGTGCTAGTTTCATTTGAATATCTTGAACATTTTGCGTTATGGCCAAGGTTTATAGGTTTGCACTATGACGGCGCTGACAACACCAAGGCCATCACAATACTCTAAGGGTTTTCTTTGAGAAACATGCCAAATAAATAATAAGCTAATAAAATTAATGTTATAAATCTTAAATTTATAACAAAATTCTAATGATTCTTAATATCAACAAAAAGGCATAAAATGAATGTGTTACCCTGGTATCCACGACAACAGGAGGAGGACAGACAGGAGAAACAGCAAGACTGAAAACACGAAATATGTAGTGTATCATACATGCATCTGGAAGAATGATCCTAAGCAAACTGTTATAATGGGTTGTGCTATGTACCAATGTTGTAGTTCAAGCTTCTGACAGGTAAATTCAGAGTAAGGCAAAACAGTACATTATAAGCAGTGTCAGTCTCCAGACTCTGGGCAGGGCTGGGCAGACTTCTCATCTTCTGTCATGTCATTTTCGTATACCGGGGGTATTTTGATACATTTGTACTTTGTGAATTTGTGAATTCTCTGGTATCATATATAAACACCAGCCAGTTTTATATTTATGTTCTCTTAAATGCTGTAATATCTGGTGTTTTTTTAAGAAGGCGATATAAAGAATGAGCCCCTTACTTTACAGTGTCGTTTGTCACACCAGAGGCACTCAAGCTGGGCCCAGTCCACAAGGATAATGGCCAGGTTCCCATCCCCCAGGTGGGACACAATCTCATCACAGTGAACCGACCTGAAAAAGATCATTGCATACAACATATTCTGCATAAGTTTACGATTATTTAAAATAATTACATGCACCTTGAGTTGTAATGAAATGAACGAACAACACTAGATGAAAGTATGTTAAAACTTTAAGGGTTTAAACTTAAATTACATTTCATAAATATATGACTGTGTATATTCTGTAAATGGCACAAGTAGTAGTTTTGCTTTCATAACACACAACTGCGTCATCTTTTGCTATGTTTTTATCATGTTTATTTCACTGCAAGCGTCAAATCTTTTTGACAGTACATTTAGTATCTTTATTCAAACATCTTGCGTCACATTACAAACCTTTTCTGTACATTTATTCCCATTGATTCTGCATTCTGAAATAAGTTGGACACTCTTTCTTCATCAGTAACAAAATTGCTGTAGAATGCCTGGAAAATACAGATGACAGACAGTTTGAAACTTATTAATATGGTCCTTTTGTGTTTTTAATGATACATGTAACTTGTTAATGAATGAAATTAAATAGGAACTTGTTATATACATGTTATTGTTAGTATTTTAAAGTACTGAATCCCACAACAAACCTGTTTTGAATATCCCTGATCCACTCCAAACGTTATAGTGCATAAAAGATGTCGAATGTTGTGCAACTTCATCAATAAGGCAAGGTCTATCGTCCATATACTGAAATTCAAAACAACGCTCAATTGCAAAAAATGAATAAAAAACCTTCTACAACCTGTCCTATGATCATTGTCCCAACTTCATACATTTCAGACAAATGGCTTAGGATCAATTTTTAAAACGTGTTGTTTTTTTTATCAAATAAACAATTTAACAATAGAGGAAAGATAAAATAATGAAATACCTTTCACCGCACTTTAACTCTTCCAAGTCAGACGTGTAGACTTTCTTCGAACTTTTTCCTAAATACCTGGAGTTGAATGTAAATGTGCACATTTTGTTATTGTATATCAGTGATTCAGTTCATAATTTGCTTGAATGGATTATTTGACTGTCATAATTTATGACATATTGGAAAACCATGGATCCTGAGCAACAATTGAGAGTTCCTGGCCTAGTTTTGTGCACAGATTACTTAAAAGTACTGACAAAGGCAGATGTTCAATTTAACACGTGGAACATTTCAAGTGACCAACTCAAGTATAACTTAGTTTCATTTGCAATGTACTGTTATAACAAATTTTATATCATGGCCTCACTTCAAAAGGACGAGGCTACAAATCCCATGTTTTCAGTAGCAATGTTTTCAGTATTCAATTTGGTAATTTGATCACACATTTTATTTTTTAAAATACCGAAGTTATAGTTCTTGTAGTTAAAATTTCTGAAGGGTCAGCATTTTTGCTTCTCTGTGAGATGTCTAATCATTGCTCGACATTCTGATCACATGATGTAACACCATTTTCTTGGACTATTGACTCGGCATTTTGCAGATAGATGTGGCTTGCCGTTATTATTTACAGTAAATGATGTAAAAATTCCGAAACACAAAAAATGCAGCTTCGGCATTTTGAAGTGAGACAAGCGATATGCATGTTCATGAACATACAATTGTGTAATTAGACTAGCAATTCATTCATAATAGCACTTATATTAATACATAAAGATTATTTAATGACTCACTGCAGCACCATGGAAGCACATGCCAGACCACAGTCCCAGCTGTACGTCTGCATGTACAAAGGCACTTTATTGACCACCTTCTCTCTACTGTCAGAGTTTCCGCATACTTCTTCTCGCAAGGACCATCTTTTTTCTACATTGAAAATTAAATGATCAATGTTAAATCATCTCATGTAACACTACGAACCACACGTTTTTTGCTTACCGCAGACGTTATAATTTTAATTTTATTTTTACTATACCCCGTGATACAAGCATAACACCCACCGCATTCCTTTCTATAACTTTCCCCACGTTCTATCGCGTCAAGTCAAGGTTATACGCGGCATTGCAAAGTTTAAATTAATGGTAATTAAGGTAGCTGCCAATTTTCTGTTACCGTTCCTTAAAATATAATTCTAGTCAGTACAAACTCGAACCGTTATCTACAAATCACTTGGTTCACACTCAAAGTGTAGTTTATACCTGAAAATTATGCTTTGCAACTGTGAAAGTTTTCACCTTATTCTCACTAAACTTAATTTTGTATGCCATAGTTAAACTTGTGTGAATGTGAATAAAAAATATATTGAATAAAACTGCACACATTTTTCCATCGTTTTACTATGTTATGTGTTCTGTTTGTGTATCTACTCTGCCTACTAATAGTAACACATAACAAATCATAAATAACTTTTTAAATGAAATCTAAAATAAATTTTGTTTTAGTAATTTCGACAAAATGTTCTAAGATCTCTGTTCTTCCAACACAGACGTGTGAAAAATAATGGCACAAGCTCTTCCTAAAGGCATAAAAGACCTTTAGCAGGTACATTTTAATATCATTTAACTCGTTAATAATGCTTTAACAAACACTCAATATTCCAGCGACTTGATTATCAAGTTTGGGTGATGAGACCATTGCAATCGGGTGGAAGCCATTCTGCGAGCATGGGATAATTTAGAATCTTCTGTACCAATGGTATCTCTTAAAATACCTGCATATTGCGGTAAGACGCATAACAGCAATATGTCGCGTGCATGTTTTCAGAAGTCTATGTGGTAGCAGGAGATGAACGTGGTGATAACACCAAAAATATCCCCGCGATTTAACACGATGACGCAATCTCGCCCGCGGTGACAATGCGTTTTTTGCAAAAAAATGTGGTTTGTAGTGTAGGTCTCTCTTTAAGCATTTGTGGAACAGTTCTTGCAAAAATATAAGGAAAATAGTACATGTATTGTGAATGACAGTTAATGTCAAAATTTGGATTTCTTAATTAAGAATTCTCTTGTATTCTGAGCAGTACACAACAAGGCTGAGCATATAATTTTATACTCCATGTTGTGATACAAAGGTCTTCACTACATTTACAGGTGTTATTCATATCTATTCTGTGCATATATCCTTCAAAATCATATAATTATGTCTCTGATGTTCTTGTTTTGTATATATACAAAGTATATTTTGTTTCTTTATGTTTCCTTCACCTGCATATTGTTATGCTCTCTTTGTATGGAGGAAATAAAAGCTTTATCTATTTCTTTATTATGTCATTGCACACACTTCTATATGATTCCAGTGAACACTTTAATATTATGAATAATGAAAGTTTATATTGATTTGTGTGTGTAAAAGAAATATTGCAGGAGTCACAACTCACTATTGTTCCTTCTATATAAAGGTAAAACAGTTTAATTGTAGACAGTGTTCAAATATTATTGTTCGAAAAATAGGCATTTTTATTATGAGAGAGTGGTCAATGATACTTGTAATACAAATAAGTAATAGTGTGTTCTGTGTTAGATTACTCAAAAACTCTTCTTAGCTTTTCTACTTACACTGTTCTGATTAGCTGTTGACGAGAAGCAGTTTCCGACAAATCAAATACGCAGCAGATTTTAGGTGCCTATTGTGTGTTTTTTTATCCATTTATTTAATACACTAAATAGAAAACTACACTACGAGAACTATTATTTAATTTTTCAGCATTTACCCAAAATTAAACCTAAAAACTTACGCCAGTCAATCATCATTCTGGAAATCAGGCAGACACTAAATATCAATGATATTTTGTTTCATTTCTAAGAACTTGTGTTTGTAATCATTTTAGTGAACGTGGGTGTGAAAAAACTAGCATGACAACAGTGTTCGCAAATATGTACACAATGATCATCGTTTGTATAAGTCAATTAAGGACAACCTTGTAGCTATTCATAGATATGCAAATTAGGTTCACACGCATGCGCAATGCGCTGCGCGTGACGATCCCCCACGTGCAAGTTTGTGTACAAATTGAAAAATAAACATTAAACATTAAATAATGATAAAAGTTATTTACATGTCTCGGTAAAAACTTCAACTTTTGATTGCCTATTTACCATATAATTAAATTACAATACCTTCTTTATGAAGATCAAAAAAAAGTACTGTACGCGAAAAAGCGATTTGTCGGAAACTGCTTTCCGTCGGAAACTGCTTCTCAACCAGTATGACTATTTCCATAAGTATCTTATGACCTATATATAGAGTTACATCATTCCCTTCACAAGGCTGTTGTCAAAAGAACAGTTAAAATGGGCGTAAACATCCGAATTAATATATCCGAATTCATTGCCGATTCAGAGAAATAAAACCACAAATACCAAGCAATAACCATAAGCCTGAATTATTTGCATTTAAAACTGTAACTTATTAAGCAATCAATATAAAAACACCTTTTGCAGCCATGTTTAAGTATCTTTAAATATCAATAGGTTGAACATATTTTGTCAACAAACAACTCCGCAAAAAGAGTAGTAAAATTAGTTACACGGGGTATGACTAAAACACGAAAATAGGCTATTTTATTTTTATTTTGTTTTTTTTTGGGGGGGGGGGATAAGTTTTGGTAAAACTCTGAAAATAGGGTAAGTTTTGGCGAAAATAACATTTCGGAAAAAAATGTAGTTAGTTTTTGGATAAAATAAAAGTTACTTTCGCAGAAATAAGTTTTGGTGAAAATCTGAAAATAGGGTTAGCTTTGGCGAAAATAACATCTTTGACAAACATGTAGTTAGTGTATGGATGAAATAAGGTATTTTCGTGAAAATAAGATTTTGGTAAAAGGTTTTGGCGAAAATAACATTTTTTTTTAAATAAGGTACTTAGTTTGGGCTAAAATAAAGTTATTTTCGCGAAAATAAGATTTTGATAAAAATCTATTAAGTTTTGGCGAAAATAACATTTTTGACAAAAATGTAGTTAGTTTTTGGACAAAATATTATTTATTTTTTTTGGGGGGGGTGAAATAAGTTTGGGTAAAAATCTGAAAATAGTGTTAGTTTGGGCGAGAATATCATTTTGGACATGTCGGCATCCCCTTTAATATTTATGCAAAAAGCAACAGAAACAAGCTCAGTAGCAAAAGTGTATACATAAACCCGGTTTAGTGGCACTGGGCAAACGCTAAAGACATAGAACACAAAATCACAACAAGAAACATAGAACAGCACAAAACTCTACAAACTTGGTATGTTTATCAAGAATAAAAAGCATCATTGTACTAAAACTGGGAACAAATAAAGAAAAACATTATTAAAAATAAAAGCGACTTGTATTTGCTAATCTCCTTCTAAATGATTTGAAAATGTAAAAGATTTGAAGAAAATGAAGTCACATGCCAAAACACTCGGAGTCAGCCAAAACGTGTTCGCCAAATACGGTTTTAAAGATAACATGAATTAGCAAAATCTTCATAAAAAACAAAGCGCTGAAAGCTTAGTTATGATAGGATGCTATATTCAACCCAATATTTTGTTTCAGGAATTCATCCTCAAATACAAGAAGACAAGTGCTCTTCAAAAAATGCCTTTATATCCACGGTTTAAATAAAATCCAAGTAATTCATTAAGTCTATCTGCCCAACTATCTGCTGGAATCATTTTAATTTTACGAATTTTCTTTAAAACTTTACCATAAAAATCGGAATGAGCAATATTATAAGCAATGAGCGATTAAATATTTATGCAAAAAGCTACAAAAACATGCTCAGTAGCAAAAAGTTTAATCATAGGCCCGGTTTAGTGGCAATGGGCAACGCCAAAGACATAGAACACAAATTCACAAACAAGAAACATAGAACAGCACACAACTCTACAAACAGCACAGTGCATAATATATATATATATATATATATATATATATATATATATATATATACTGCTTAATATATATATAATATATATATATATTAAGCAGTGCTAGGAATTCCGTCTTTATACGGTGATATATATATATATATATATATATATATATATATATATATATATATATATATATATATATATATATATATATATATATATATATATATATATATATATATAATTGGTATGGTATGTTTATCCCTTAAGTTTTATCGTGTACCAGCTGCAGTAGCAATAACGGTCTATAATTATGGGTTAACTTAATCCGCTTACTGACAAACAAGTATGTATAACCGCTTTGATGTTGCACAACAAAAACATGTCAAAATACTATCAATAATAAAATTGTTCAATTTTCTTAAAAACACAATTGTTTCGAAACACTAATGCACCTGTCATATGTGTTATGTAGACCGAATAAAAGTTTTTTTTTAATATTTTGGATAAAAATTGTCATTTACGGCAACAAAAGACATTATTTTTCCAATTTTTTTTAAATCTTATTTTCGCGAAAAGAACGTTATTTTTGCCAAAAACTAACCATATAATTGTCAAAAATGTTATTTTCACCAAAACTAACCCTATTTTCATATTTATATCAAAATCTGTTTTTCGCAAAAATAACTTGATTTTAGTAAAAACTAAATACATTATTGTCAAAACAGGTTATTTTCGCCAAAACTAACCCTATTTTCATATTTATATCACAATCTTATTTTCGCGAAAATAACTTTATTTTAGTAAAAACTAAATACATTATTGTCAAAAAAGGTTATTTTCGCCAAAACTAACCCTATTTTCATATTTATATCACAATCTTATTTTCACGAAAATAACTTTATTCTAGTAAAAACTAAATACATTATTGTCAAAAAAAGTTATTTTCGCCAAAACTAACCCTATTTTCATATATCTTTCAAAATCTTAATTTTGCGAAAATAACTATTTTTTACCAAAACTTACTATATTTTTGTCAAAATGTTATTTTCGCCAAAACTAACTCTATTTTCATATTTCTTTCAAAATCTTATTTTCGCGAAAATAACTTTATTTTTGCCAAAAATACTATATTTTGGTCAAAAATGTTATTTTCGCCAAAACTAACCCTAATTTCATATTTCTTTCAAAATCTTATTTTCGCGAAAATAACTTTATTTTCATCAAAAATAACCTTATTTTCGTATTCTAGTCAAAAAAGCTATTTTCGTATTGTAGTCATACCGGTTACACGACACCAATTCATTTCTTCTTCGTTCACCATGGGTCATAAATCTCGTATCGTTGTATAAATTAAAGACTTATTTTTTTGCTGTTTTACATGAAAGCTATTTTGGTATCAATTTGCCTTGTATTGAATTATTCCCTTTAACTAATTTATGCTTGATAGTATATCAAAGTCATTAATAATGAGGCTAACCCACGGTATGCGGTATTCAGGGTCTTTTTAAGCAGTGCTAGGAATTCCGTCTTTATACGGTGATCCGCCGAAACTCAAAATATGACATAACTCGGTACGCATACTTTCAAAATTGTTTAATATTCCTTTGGGACGCAAGATTCGGGAAGAGAATAAGGGAGATTTGCTCGTTATGTTTAAGCAATGCGCTAGTACATGTGTATCCCTGTTATTACTTTTCTTACGAATATAAGCCAAATATTTTAATCAACATAATTTATTAATACATGATGATACAATATGTCTCTTGGAGACGTCACACATATTGCAGTTCACTTTTACTTTAGCCTTTTCTTCCGACAAACATTTTATTTTGTTATAAATATAATATGAAAGTTAAAGTTGAAGCTATATGATAAGCGAAGAAAGCATAAGTGGGCCGCGAAGCGAGAATTTTGGTCTAGAAGTGACATGATCTAAAAGTCATGATCTAGGCTGACGAAAAACGTTATGCTTAATTTGACATTATCAATAACTATATGTAACTATTTTTGCGCGCCGGTATGACTACGATAGTTATTGCGTTTGGCGTTGTTTCACTCAAACAGCTTGTATCTGTACATAAGATACGACTTAATACGTATTTTAAAACCAAACTAAAAAAAACGATATGCAATTGTAATCTTTTATATACCAACTGTGTATATAAGTTGGTTGTAAATTAAAGAATAATTAAACCAAATGACTAATGGCTCTAGAAACGCATTGTATTTTATTCATTTAAAAACAACAAGTGGTAAGTATAGTTGACGTAATACAAACAATAACTTTTACTATATACTTGATCATTTTTTTTAAATATAACTCAATTAAAGGAGGAAATGGTCTAAAGGGCAAAAAACTCACGACGCGACCCATATAATTGTGCCCCCTTCAAAAACAGTGGGTGTTTGCTTCGCTCGATCGGTCGGTCGGTCCGTCGGTAGACCAACGCTGATCCGAATAATAACTCAACAATTCCTGGACCTATGGTCATCAAACTATAGACATGAAGGTTGGGCCTGACAATTAAATTACCCCTATTGATTTTAGGGGTCATCGGGGCAAAGGTCTCAACTCAACAATGCCTGGACGTACATAATGTATGGTCATCAAACTTAACTTGGAGGTTCGGCCTGATCAGTAGATGACCCCTATTGATTTTAGGAGTCATCGGATCAAAGAACACAGTCACCTTAAACGTAAAAAGGTTGATGAAGCTTCTCTGAGTGCTAGCTCAACAATGCCTGGACCTGAACATGATTAAAAACTAAATCTGCTATCCTCACACTTTGAATGGCCATCATCTCAAAACTGCTTTAAAAGTATCCATTGACAAATCAGCTTTCATTTCGGTCAATGCATATTTCATTAAATTGTTCAAATATTCTTAACAACATGGCTCTCGGAGGAGGGGGGCATAATGTTTGACAAACTTCTCTTATTATAGTATCACGTTTCGCGTAAATTGAGATCACCGTGTATGCAATATAAATATATTAGAAAACAACATTTAGTATAATCTAGCCATGAAAAAACAATTTCGGTATCGGTTTACAATCCCACTTCCTTTTCCGGTTTATGTGAAAAATCAACACAGGTCTGAAAATGTTTATGTTCAATATCTAGAAAATCTGACAAGCTTTATTGAAAACCCGAAAGGACATTTATAGGAAACTGTTGATTTTATATTTGGCTATCACTCTACGTCGTTTCACTATTGTCCAAGTCGAGTTTATAGCTTAAATTACGTTTGACTTCACCCTCTTCGGAATTCAGGCTTACTGTTTTGCTTTGGTAGAACCGTATCGTTTTGTCGATAAATAACTCAGTGTTACTGGAATACATATATTTACATGCCGTATATAGTTAAGACGCTCTTATGTTGGTCAATGTTCCTATTTAAGTCAAATGTCAACTTGAGTTTGAAGAATATATCTTATTAACATATTAAATCATTCACTGATTTGTCTGTCATAATTTGATGACATTGATCCTGCATGTCCACTTGCTAACAGCAGTTCAAGTTTTTCTCTTGAACAGTTGCAAATAGTGGTATATTAAATCATTGAAGTGTAATTTGAAGGTGCAAATTCAGCTACCTTCGTTTCATGGATGAAATATTTATTGATAAACAATTTTTTTTTTCTTATTACTTTTTTGAAACTCAACAAACCTTATTTGAAACTTTTTCTTTTGGAACAACTTGTGATTGTGTTGAGTGAATGAATACTTGGAGAAAACTTTGGTGTCTAACTTGGTGACAACTAACCAATCTTATTCCTGGCGAATTTAGTCCAAATAATTGTACGTTGACGGATTTTTATTAGATTTTTGATATGGCAAATCATTCACATACAAGTTGTTTAGTATCAAAAGTGGGTAGTTGTTCCGATCAGGATTCCGGGTTAAAGCATATAGCGTCTATAAAATATCATAAAAACAAGAAATATTACCAGATAATGTTATTTTATATTAATTCCATACACAAAAAATAAATATCCAACTTATAATTATGAGTTTGACAGCCTTTCTTCATTTCATTCTGTCAAAACATAACGATATATACAAGAAGGGCACCTGCAAGGCTTCAGGGCACAGTTTTAAATCACTCGGAACATTTCGGCCATGGCCGAGTTGTTACGATTGTATAACGAGGTCTATCTCGAAGCTTTGTCGGAGGAGGCCGAGTTATTACGATTGTATCGAGTTGCTCCCCTTCGCATAATTGTTTTCTGTGTCAGTCAACTTTTGTTTTATTGGAAAGGTAAACAACTTGTTTTAATGCATTAAATGCTTGTTTAGTGCAAAATAGCATTTCACTTACATGGTAAAACATGAATATAACTCTTTATGATCAATTTCAACCATAAAATACTTCACTTAAAACAATTTCGATATTTTTAAAACACCCCCGTTTTTTGCACATTCCCGTTTAGACGTTAGGGATTGGAAGAATCCCGTATAACAAGTCTAATATTTTCGACTACTGGCGAATTGAACCTAGGAGTTGGATGCCTTGGTGAAAAATGAGTATGAGAACAAGTACACCAAATTCTTTATACCTTTTTATTCCTTGTTATTACTTGTAAATGTAAAATTTGCAATAAAGGCTTTGAAAAAGCAAGTTTCCAAACAAAAATTGTCGGACCGACAAAATATTGAAGGCTGTTGGTCCAAATGACCGACAGTTATCCTACTTTTTCTGAACATGATGTCTGATCTTCCTACTGCTCCTCACGTCCTATAATCTGTGGCCATAGATTACTGCATTCACCACCTAATTAATTGCACTGAGTATTGACACACCAGTCTGCCAATACCACATTTCGTAAGACTTATGGGTGTTATATGGACTTTCTCGTATGATGATCATGTATATTTCTACTGTTTTAGTTCTTGATTAAAACTAATTCCTTTATAAGAATTATAAAATATTGATCACTAGTTAAGCACAATTTTATGTCAGAGCAGAGACTTGTGTTGTTTTGCTTTTAACCATCCATTAATAGCCATATTGTTTTTAAACACAGTGTGGTCGCAAAGTGATGGGAAAGAAAAATGTACACGTTAATAATTTGGCAGATCACGTTGCCTCGTTAAGATACTGTTGTACAAACATGATTAGTTCATGTAGAGATTTTTAATAGTGATTAATAAGGCATAGCATTTTGCTTATCATAGTCAAAATTGTGGTACAATTATATAGTAAAAATTTGGTCTAAATGGCGGCTCTTAAAATTGATGTACTGCATTCACCACCAAATAAATGGCTCTTAGTATTGGCACACCAGTCTGCCAAAACCACATTTCATCCGTCTTTTAGGCGTCAATTTTTTGATGGACTTCCTCAAATGATAACCATACAAGTGTATTGTTACAATAACCTGTTTTAGTTGTTAATTATTACCTATTCCTTTCCAAGGACTATTAAATATTGATCACTACAAGTTTACACAATTTTATGTTAAGAGTGTAGACCTGTGTTGTGGTTTGTTTTTAACCATCCATTAATAGCCATATTGTTTTTTAAACACAGTGTGGTCGCAAAGTGATGGAAAAGAAAAGTGTACAAGTTAATAATTTGGCAGTTTGCGTTGCCTCATTAAGATACTGATGTACAAACATGATTAATTCTTGAAGATTTTCAATTGTAAATAATTAGGTATAATCATATTGCTTATGGTAGTGGAAACATTGATACATTTAATTTCAAGCTATTTTATGCAAATAGGCTGTGTTTTTGTCAATGTGTATTAATAACTTATGGAGGGATTAGGTGTAATCTATATATTACTTACAGTAGTCGGACTGTTGTTTGTTTCAGGATGTTGATGCCCAAGAAGAACCGTGTGGCCATCTACGAGTACCTCTTCAAGGAGGGAGTCCTTGTGGCCAAGAAAGACTTCACTGCTCCAAAACACCCAGACATTGATGTGCCCAACCTTCATGTGATCAAAGCTCTAACAGTATGTAGGTTTGCAGTATTGTACCATGAATAAATTATAAAGATGGGTTTGGGGAAAGCACACATCTAACACATATTATTTCATTCTGAATCATCAAAATTTATTTCATTATTTTAAATTTTATTGTCTTCACAGTCATTGAAGTCTCGCGGGTATGTGACAGAACAGTTTGCATGGAGGCACTACTACTGGTACCTGACTAACGAGGGAATCCAGTATCTGCGTGACTTCCTTCACCTGCCAGCGGAGATTGTACCCGCCACACTGAAACGCCAGACACGCCCAGAGCCCTCAAGGCCAAGACCCAAGGAATCATATGGTAAAGAGTCAAATAGCATGTAAGCAACATGTAAGAAATGTGCTACATGCAAAAACACATGTTATTCTCTTGTGAAAAAAACAAAAGAATTCTGTATGTATATGCAAAATGGGTAGCTGACCTTAATTTAAACTTTGAAATAAGTAATTTAACTGCCTATATTGATATTCTGTAGTAATGCAAAGCACACTGTCACATGATGAGATTATTAAACCAGTTCTGCTTATGAGAAATTATGATTAAATTCTCACAGCGCTCTGAAGTGTGCCTTGGAACTTAATAGAAGCTGAAAACAATAAAGATATCAACAACCTGATCATCTTACCATGGTGGTGTATGCAATGTTTTAGGTGAGGGCGGCCAAAGGGGACCAGCTCAGGACAGACAGGAGTACAGACGGGCAAACGCCCCAGGTATGTTATGTTTGTCGCCTTAAGTACTGAAAAGTATACTCAGACCACCGCACTACACATGATGCTTTTTCACGATGGTCTTCTGAGCAGAGCTGAAGACAGTTGCCAGTTGGCATGACTGATGTAGTCTTTTTCCTGGTCGGTTATAGATTAATTTATCCTATCACTCAACATATGGTTGAACCATCGCCTTGATGTTTATCAAAAATCAACAGTTAGTGTAAGAAAAAAAGGAACAGATATGTATTAGCAATGAAAAATACTTCAGGCCGAGTTTTGAATGTTTAAAGATAAAATTAAATGATGCAGTACATGTATGAAAACTTAATACTTATAACATGATGTATGTTTCTATTTGTATGTAAGCAAAATTGTCTTCATAGTGAAAATCTCTTTCAGCTGGTGGTGACAAGAAGTCTGATGCCGGTGCTGGTGGTGGCGAATTCCAGTTTGTAAGTATCCCATTCATCTGTTTTATGATTTACAATCAGTCCCTTCAGTGTATTCTATAATATTGTCAAACAGTAATCTACATGTGATGTTTTTCACGATGGTCTTCTGAGAGAAATGAAGACAATGGCCAAGTGGCATTTCTGATGTAGAATACTACCAGATAACACATCATTAGACTATGTACATTGGTTTTGAATAGTATTAAGCGATTATGATGGAAATGGGCAAGATATTATTTGCATTGAATACAGGTCACCAGTTGTGTTAGGGTCTTAAAAACATTAATTATTTGCACATGATGTTTTTTCACGATGGTCTTCTGAGAGAAATGAAGACAGTTGCCAAGTGGCATTTCTGATGTAAAATACTTGACATTTATAAATAAAAGTAAGCTGGTGTTCTTCAGTTCTATATATTTTTGATGCCCTCATTTTCTGAATAAATGGTGACAATCGATAAAAAAAACCTTCATTTCAATTCCATAGAGGTTAAGTCGCCAGTTTTGAATGATATGAACCACTAATACAATTATCTACACATGATGTTTTTTCACGATGGTCTTCTGACAGAAATGAAGACAATTGCCAAGTGGCATTACTGATGTAGAATATTTACCATAATATTTATAAAATGGACTCAACACAATGTTGTCGAAGTATTCAAAGGCTTGTGTACATTTGATTGGTTCCTCGATTCTGAATAATTTGTATATAATTAAAAAAATGCTGACAATCTTTTCATAGTATGAACCAACTGCTTCAATATCAAATCTGATTTTAGGGCTATTGATAAACGAGTTTGACAACAATGTAATGTTATTTAATATATTCAATCGATTGCAGAGAGGTGGAGCTGGTGGTGCTCCATCATCTGGACGCGGTGGGTTCGGACGAGGTCGCGGGGGATTTGGGGCCCCTCCCCCAGCAGTTGGAGGGGGACAGTAGTCGTTGGCTCTGTACATAAAGAAAATAAACAAGAAAAAAAGCCAGCCACATTGTTGCAGTTGCTGATTTTTTATATCCAATATGAGCATACCTTGGTGAAACTGATCAAGAAATCAACACATTGAGTCATTCAGAATTGTGAAGCCATTATACTGGGCTGTTGTCATCTGTGTAAATTAAGTGTGGAGCAGGTCTATTGATATATATAGATCGACGGCATTGGGAATTTGTGCACAGTGTAAGATTATAAATCTAAAGCATTGTTGCGAATTTGTCTATTCTTGTTCTATTTTTTAACCTCGCCTGAGCATGAATTTGTGCTCCATGTTGGCTATTGCGATTGATCAATGTCCTTGACCGATAAGTGTTCAAATTGTCCCTGACTGAGGTCTAAAGCACTGGGGTTTCTTTCGAAATACAAGAAATCCGTGTTCAAAAGTAGCACTGCCACAGGAGTCACAAGTTTTCTATATATTTGTATAGTAAAATATCCAAGACCCTTAATATTTATGCCCCCCTTGGAAGAAGAGGGGTGTATTGCTTTGCACATGTCGGTCAGTCGGTAGACCAAAGCTTGTCCGAGTGATAACTTAACAATTCCTGGATTTATGGTGGCCAAACTTGTCATGAATGTTGGGCATGACCAGTAGATGACCCCTATTGATTAAAGGGGTCAAAGGTCACAGTGACTTTTAATGGTAAAAGGATTTTAAAGCTTGTCCGAGTGATAACTCAAGAATGCCTAGACCTATGGTCATCAAACTTGGAGGCTGGGCCTGACCAGTAGATGACCCCTATTGATTTTGGGGTCATCAGGTCAAGGTCACAGTGACCTTGAATGATAAAATGTTGTCCGAGTGATAACTCGACAATGCCTGCACCCATGGCCCTCAAACTTGACATGGAGGCTTGGCCCAACCATTAGATGGCCCCTATTGATTTTAGGGGTCTTCGGACCAAAGGTCAAGGTCACAGTGACCTTTAATGAAAAGGTTGTCTTAGTGATTACTCGACAATGCCTGCACCAATGGCCCTCAAACTTGACTTAGAGGTTGGGCCTGATCAGTAGATTATTGATTTTGGGTGTCAAGGTCATGGTGACCTTGAAGGCCAACTTAACAATTCCTATGGTCATCAAACTTGACATGAAGGTTGGCCCTGACTAGTAGATGACCCCTATTGATTTTAGCGGTCATCTGGCCAGTTTCAAGGCCACAGACCTTTACGCAAAAAAAGTAAACAAACCTCCCAGTGGTATCTCAACAATGCCTGGACCTATGATCATCAAACTTGACATGGATGCTGGGCCTGACCAGGAGATGACCCCTTTAGATTATAGGAGTCATCTGGTCAAAGGTCCGGGTCACAGTAATCTTGAATGTGAAAATGTTATTAGAGTGATAACTTGACTATGCCTGCACCCTTGGCCCTCAAACTTGACTTGGGGGTTGGGCCTGACCTGTAGATGACCCCTTTTATTGAGGGGTCAAAGGTCAAGGTCACACTGACTTTGAACTCAAAAAGCTTTTCTGTGTGATAAATTGACAAACTTGACATTAAGGTTTTGGGTGACGACGCCTTTGGATTTTGAGGTCAAAGGGCATGGTCATAACTCATTCATCTTTAATGTTTTGTCATATTTACTTATTTTCTGCTGCTAAGAGGATACATTTTTATCTGCAAATATCAGTCATCATATGAACATGATTAAAAACTACCTACTGTCCTCACACTTTGAATGGTCATTATCTTAAAACTGCCTCAAAGGCATCTGATATCAATGACAAATCAGCTGTCATTTTGGCCCATGCATATTTCATTCAATTGTCCAGATAATCCTGACAACATGGCCCTCAGGGGCGGGCATAATTTTTGACAAACCTCTCTTGTTTGTATACAGTCTCATGTAGTGGTCCTTGGCAAAGATTGTTCAAATTATGTCACTGGGGTGAAAAATGGCCCTGCCCATGGAGTCACAACTTTATAAATTGCAATGTGAAATTGAGCTTTGTGCAAATCATATCTCTGAAGCATATTTACAAAGTGATCTCCCCTAAGGTGATATTGTGCAGAATAACTGATCCTTATTTCAACGCTCTTGAAAAGAATAATACATGTAATACATGCTTGGGAGCTGATAATGAAATTAAACGAACGAAAGTTTATTCAATGAAAGGCCTCGAGCCCATAATACATGTTACAATGCAAATCAAATATAACAAAATGCATATATGTAACTAAATTAGAGTTTTGTCTCTTGGTTAACAAGTTAAGTGTTATCTATAGCTAACATGAGTTTATGAATGTAAAGAGCAATGGATTTAATATGGGTAACATTTTCCGATGCCATCATATTATAGAAATGAACAATGTCAGTATTTCCACGATACCAAGAGAACAAATAAATTTCCCGGATGTCATTAAATCTTGGACTCTTAAAAAATACATGATATTCATCTTTAATAACAAGTATGTCTTTATCCAATAAACAATAAATACAAAAGCGATCATTTCTATCAATACAAAAAATCGACCTATTTCAATATGGAGTTTATGACTAGATGTTCTAAATCTAGCCAATGATTTTCGTACAGGAAACGGTAAACTGATATTAAGGTATCTCTCAACATTCAATTAAGACTTGAAGCATTTATAAGTATCACAGCGTGGGGAATTATTTACATTACCAAGCCATGTTTGTCTACAACAATCAGCAATTCTTATTTTAAAATGACACATAAATATATTTATATCTCCCACATCCTGGGCAATCCAAGCATACCCAAAGCCATATGTAAACAATATTTCTTTTATATAAGTTGCCCAAGTACGCCTACCTAAACTATCCAGATTTTTTATCATAATATATGAATTTCTACGGAATCTATTTTCAGGCATTTGTAATACTTTACACCAATATTTTACACATTTCGAGACATAAATAGTGAACATTGGTAATCTACCACATTCACCTAAAGCCACACAATTATTTACAGAACTCTTAACTCCGAGAAAATATTTACGAAAGAAAACTGTACTTTTTCAATCTCATTACATTCCTTGAATCCCCAAATTTCTGAGCCAGATGTCATTATCGGGGAGACCACTGTATCAAAAAGTTTAAAAAATTCATTATGATTAAACGTACCAAATGACAACTGATAGTTTTTAATTGAAAAAATAGCTTACCTTGCCTGAGCTGCTAATTTGGATTTAGCTGCAGACCAAGATAATGTTGGAGTAAACAATAAACCCATATATTTGTACATCGATGTAATTCTGACGATGTTACCATTTTCATACTGGCGTAATGGGCCTCCGTTTCTAAATATAAGAACTATGAACAACTAACTTGTCATGTACATTCAAGTTCTATTAAATTATTGAGAGTCCCTGGTGTACGTAAGTTAAAGGAAAGATAACATACAGTTACATGTAAAATGACACCATACCTAAGTTACACAGGGTGAGGAATCACATGACTTAACGAAGTTCTCACGTGTAACCATATTTCAAAACGAATGTAAACAAGCAAGAAAGTGACAGTAATTTCTAAATAACTTTTTTGAGAAAAAAGATAAGCAAATATTTCTTAGCCTATAAAAGACAATGCTATTTTCTGCTTCCACAAGTGTGAACTATTTTTGATTTGCTTGTATTTTAACGATGGAATCCTTGGCCAAAATTTCAATTTGATGGGATTTAGTAGAACGATGAAACGCTGTGTGCGCCGTGAGTCTTTGTTTTGTATATATTTCTTAGTAATTAGTAATATTTAACTCATACATGTGCTTAGATGTTAATTTTACTCATTTTATTCATTAAACGATTTTTTTTGTAAAATATATTTTAGTTCTTTTAATGAATATGAATATTTCAAGAAAGGCTGTTGTTAACGTGAATTTTATATATGCTGTTGTTAACGTGAATTCTTCTCATAACATGCTTATTTTATTTAATAAGTAGTTTGAACTACTCTCTCAACTGTGTCGATAATGCATTCAACATTGAACTATTATTCCAAATGATGTTTCTTTCAGGAAATGAATGTATATCAATCCATTTGATCGATTTTAAAATGTTAAATTTATGTTCTAGGTAGGCCATCATGGTGGTACGTCCAAATTATCCATTGTCCCTCTGTAAGAGACGGAGTCAACCCTCATATGTTTCACCAACTGTTGACAAAAGATGGATAAATTCAATTGATGCAGTGATGAGTACATTCAAATTGAAGACAAGATATACTTCAGCCAACTCCTTTCCATGTACATCCCCCGATAAACGAAAGTCAATAGTCAAGAAATGATTGAACTAAGTGTTAATGTGCAATTAATCATTGAACTATTGAATAGAAGAAATATATGATTACATGTGTTGCTGGTTGGATACATTTTATTTGTATGTGGCGTCATTATAAACTACTTATTTCTTTTTCATGATATAAGCCAAACTCTTTGAGTGAAATGATTCAAAACGTTGTGCTCATAATGTAAAAATTCAACCCTTTTTAAGTTATGGATGTAGTGGATGCAATAACAATTTCTTTGATATATGTTTGCATATATTACATAAGTATAGTCATGTTGTTGTTTACATAAATATAATCATATTCCATTGTTGTTTGGCATGGCCTTCGTACAACTTTGAATCCATTACATGTATACATCGGAAATGTGTACACAAATGACAAAACTATCTGAGTTGTTAAAATATATTAAAACAAAGGTAATATTTTTTTAAGAAAGCTGAAACATTAGGCGAAATTTTATTTGTTTGTATCATGGCTTGAGAAATTGTGAATACATTTACTTATCTAGGAATAGTATTTAGCACTGGTGGATCATTTAGCACAACGTTTGGCACTTGATCAGGACAGGCTATCAAGACTTTTTAGAAGCTTAATTCAGGCCTAGTAAAATTTCCTGGTATAGCAACATATGTCATTATTTATCTCTGTTTGATAAATAAAAATATCTTGTTTTAAACTATGGTTGTGAAGTTTTGGGTCCACAAAATAGTATTAAGTTAGAAAAAGTTTAATCCAAGTTCTGTAAAGAAATACCAGGTGTTAGAACCCAAACTCAGAACAAGTTTGTGAATGGAGAACTTGGTAGAATACCATTACTAATTATAGGAATAGTAAATGTGATTAATTATTTGTTAAAGATTTTACAATGTGATGATGTTAAACATGTTAAAGCTGTGTAAAGAAAATTGTATACAGATTTAGAAAGATTGGCAAATTGTTAGTCATGGTCAAACGTTATTATAGATATATTACAATAACTAGGATTTCATGATGTATGTTTATTTCAAAGTGTTGGTGATTTTAATATGTATTTATATGTAAACTGTAACAGGGATTAAAAACTAAAAAAAATATATGTACAAAAATGGTTTGCTGAATTTAATAATTCATCTAGAGCAAAAACATTTGTATTGTTCGCAGACTGTAAGTTGCAGCCATTTTTTGTGCTGTTTAAGGCCTAGTTTAAGGAATGTTTGGCATGATATTCCCCTGCTGTGCATCTTCTGCTAATTGCACTAGTGTTACAGTAGGTGCCAATTTCCTGTGTATTCGTTTATTGGCTCAGGGGCATTTAGGGTTCATTTCTATAATAAAACTTCCAAAACTGCACAACAGAATACCCAGATCGGAGATCTGATAAGAGGGATCAAGGCGGCAAGTAGATTAAGATCAATAAACAGAGGTTGTGTACTATACACAGTTTTTTTGTGTGTGTGTCTATGGGGGGGGGGCAAATATAGAAGGCTTAAACTAAGCCTTTAATATATACTATATAGTTAAATTTAGGAAAACATTGACGAGACCTAGACTTTCGTCACACAGGTAAGAAAAAAATAAGGCCGGTTAATGGCACAAACCTACACCTATATCTGAGTATGAAAGGATAAGTCAAGTTTACCATAAAGTAATAGATGAATTTCATGTCTTTTTTAATGTACTAGTTTTATTTAGTTATTTAAAAAGACAATGCATATAAAAATACTAATTAAATAGACTAAATATATGCGAGATTTGCATCCTACTGCGCGGGTTAACATCTTACTGTGAGGTTTTACATCCTACTGCGAGGGTTTACATCCAACTGCGAAGGTTTACATTCAACTGTGAGGGATTACATGATATTGCGCAGGTATACACCCAACTGCGAGGGTTTACATCCTACTGCGAGGGTTTACATTTAACTGCGAGGGTTTACATCCTACTGCAAGGGTTTACATTCAACTGCGAGGGTTTACATCCTACTGCGAGGGTTTACATCCTTCTGCAAGGGTTTACATTCAACTGCGAGGGTTTACATCTTACTGCGAGGGTTTACATCCAACTGCGAGGGTTTATTTCCAACTGCGAGGGTTAACATTCAACTGCGAGTGTTTACATCCTACTGCGAGGGTTTACATTCAACTGCGAGGGTTTACTTCCAACTGCGAGGGTTAACATTCAACTGCGAGGGTTTACATCCTACTGCGAGTGTTTACATCCTACTGCGAGGGTTTACATACAACTGCGAGGGTTAACATCAAACAAGGTTTACATCAAACAAGGTTTACATCAAACAAGGTTACATACAATTATAGCTACACCAAAGGGTTGCTTTTCCAATAGCAGAAGTAGTGTATCTTAAATATTGCCACACATTATGTGGTCATTACCATAATCACTGTAGCCGTGATCTTATCTTCAATGTATACAAGAATATTTACACCTCAATATTCCATTCCTTAAATGAACTGCCTTTCGGCAATTGCGTTCATCAATCGATGAACGCAACATCTTCGGATATGTTCGGATTGCAATTCATCGCATAACAATATACATGAAAACTATTGATCTTGTTATTGTTTGTATTGTGTCAGCAGGTCCCGTAAAATATAAATCAACATTTTAGAAAGTGCTAAGTAATATATTTTAAATGTGTTGTTGCCAAAAGTGTTTCAATTTTACGTTTAAACGTGATTTCAAGTGGTTGATCTTTTCCCGCGTTATTGTGACGTCATTTGAAAAAATGTTTCCGGTAACAGTCGGGTCGTCCTATTTACAGAAAGGATTACTGAAAGGTTACCGAAATGAAATGTATTTTTTAACGTTTCTTGAATAAAATAATGAACTATTGCTGTAAATATAAGGACTGAATTGCGGGGTTGATGTCATTATCGGGGATATGAACGCAATTTGGCTGGTCAAAGTACGCGAGGAGTCCTTCGGACTCCACACACTTAGACCAGCCCAATTGCGTTCATACCCCGATAATGACATCAACCCCGCAATTCATTCCTTAATTGACGTCGAGCCGTATATGTGTATTGACGTCTTTAAAGGATTTTACGGAGAGTAAGATTACAAATTATTTCTTATGATTTCATAGTGTTAATTTATACATATTACTTACCCATACACATGTCCTTTGCGCTAGACATTTAAAGGAAAACATCCGCCAACAGCTCATTCACTGATGATGCAGTTTCGCTCAGTGACAAAACAGAGATGCAAGATCGTATATTTGGCACAAATAGTCTCGCAGGGGCTGATGACACATTCTAGCACACCGGATAGGCATTTCCGGTGAATTCAGCCGTGCTGGAAAACTCCATCTGGCATCCCCCCATGCCAGATGAGACACGCGCTGTTACGTAATAATTTCAATTTCTTTTATAATACACTTTATGTAACCATAATTATGAGATTTAAATAGATGAGTTCCATTTGCATTAACTTTAAAAAAATAAAATTTAAAAAACAAAACAAAATAACCCTTAAAAGACGTGATGTCGAAGGAACTTATTGACGTATGCAGTGAATACAAATTACTGCGCGTCATGACGTCAGTAAACATCATCCAACGCGCTTTTTGTTGATATGTACAAAAATGCGCTTTTTTATGTATTTTGTTCACAAAAAATGTAATTTAATGTATGCTAGAAAAAAATATCTATCATGTGTGTCCGTTCCGGATAGAAACATCCGACCCTCGGGCACCCTGCGTAGCCGGTAACTCGGCAAGCCTCGTTACCTGGCAAAGCAGGTGCCCTCGGGTCGGAGTTTTCTATCCGGAACGAGAACACATGACAGCTATTATTAATCTGCTATGACCAAAAATTTGATGACTTTGAGAAATACTGACATGTCTGGAACATTTGTGCAGTTTTTCCAGAAACGCCTCAGATCATGTGTTAAGGAGAAGAATTCCGACCCTGTTAGAAAGAATGCAATTTCTCCAAACTGGATAAATGACAACTGCGAGTCCCATAAACCATGTTTTAAAACAAACTGTGGATTTGATGTCATAACCGTTCACAAAGTGTGTTCATCTTTCTGCTGAGTGATAGTAGAGGGTCAATTAAATTTAAAGAATTCATATCAGCCATTATAAGGACAGGTGAATTCCGCCTAGCCATAACTCATCTCCAATTGTATAGGTAAAAAACTGCTTGGATGTTCACGCCATTTGCCCAGCAAGACATTCAGTACCACACGTTCCGTCAACATGTCCACCGTGATCTGTCCGTCGTAACATCCACTGACGGTCGGGCCTTCGTGGTTTTACCAAGGACCAACGGCCGAAAACCGGGACACCGCAAACATAATATAAAGCGCCCGCGTACGTCAGAAGACTCAGACTTATCCCGCCCCATATTGCATATGTTCTTGTCTTGTGTGTATAGTAGTTAACTTAGTAGTAGTAGTTTTATTCGTGCATTATGTTAATAACAGTACATTTCACATCAATATAAGATATATCACATATCATATTTGCATGATATTTAGAGTCTTAATAAGTTATATCACAAAAAGTTTAACATGAAATACATAATACTAGATCTACTAAAACAAGTATTACTTCTGGTGTTAATGATAAAGCTATCTAATTTATTACCAAATAAAGTTTTACCAAATAAAGTTTAACATAATAAATGACATTGCACAGGATAACCCGTAAAGATTTGCACAAGTACAAAAGCTTATTTCCAACGGGGTCCATGTTTAAGGTATTAAAGTTGGCATTTAATGATTTAGTGAACAGTATTATATAATATTATATCATATACTCAGATGAATTAAATTAATATATGACATTCATCACAAATAAACTACTATCAGTATCACATAATTATATAATATACCACACAAATATACAAATAGATAAGGAATATTTAAAAATTACCAAAGCAACTATATAAAAATTGTGCGTATTTTTAGAAAGCGCACTTATATTTATCTAATACATAAAAATTATGAATACAAAAAGACAGACTTTTCCAACTTCTCCATCTCATTTAAGAGGTGAGTTTTGACTAATTTCTTAAAAACATACTTTAGTTCTGTGTCTTTGATGTTATTTGGAAGCATGTTCCAATCCCGTATACCATTAAAATAAAAAGAAGCTGCTGTAAAACCACCATTATGTGGGACATAAAATTTTAAGTTGGATCTACTGCCATATGAGTGAACTTCGTTACATTTGACAAAATTATCCTTCATATAACTTGGACACTAGTCATAAAATATTTTGTGTACATGATTCAGCCTAAGTTGTCTACATCTTTGTTCGACATTTAAAAAACCAAGATCAGCAAAACTTGCCAGTGAAAGCGAAGTTCTACAATGAAAATTATTAATAAAACGAACAATTTTATTTTGTGCCACCTGGAGTCTATTTTTAGACTTCATGGTAAGGCCACAGTACCAAGATGATGAAGCATAGTCAAGATGACATTGAACTAATGCATTACAAAGATTTTTCCGAAAAAAATTTGTTTAAAAATTCACGTTGTCTATAAAAAAAAATATTCTAGAGTTAATTAACCTTCTTAACAATATTGTTCACAGTAGATGAACCTGACAAATCAGAGTTCAAAATTGACCCAAGATATTTGACTGAATCTTGAGACTTGATTTCATGGCCAGTACATTGAATGCTGAAATCCCCTATTTTGCCAAGTTTACGTTTGGAGCCAAAAAAAATGCATTCGGTCTTTCCTAAATGAAGGGATAATTTGTTATCAGTTAACCACATGCTGCAGTTTTTCAATTCTTGACAAGAACTTGTCTAATAATATCAGGGTCTTTATGAGAAAATAAGATAGCGCTGTCATCAGCATAAAGTATAAGTTTGCAATTAGAACTGATGCTTGTATTCATGTCATTAATGTAGCATAAAAACAACAGAGGACCTAATATACTTCCTTGAGGTACACCACACACAACTTGATCAAAATCTGATTTGGTATTGTTAACATGAACAGACTGTTTTCTGTCGGTTAGGTATGAGCGAAACCACTCCACCGACTCCACACCCAATACCTGTAGCTTTCGGCATAAAATATCATGATCTACTGTGTCGAAAGCTTTTTGCAGATCCAACATGATCATGCCAGTAAATAAATCTTTAGAAGATTGTCTACGTATATAATCTGTAAGGTGTGTTAGGCAGGAGTCGGTAGAGTAGTTACCACGGAACCCGCTTTGATATTCATACAACAAACCATTTTTTACTAAGAAGGATTCCAGCTGAGTGTAGACAGCTCGCTCAAGAATTTTTGACACAATTGATAAAATGCTAACAGGCATATAATTTGAAACTTCTGACCTACTATTTTTCATATGTATATGTCTTTGTAATAATAATAATAATAATAATAATAATAATAATAATAATAATAATAATAATAATAATAATACTGCTGCTGCTGCTACTGCTACTGCTACTGCTACTGCTACTGCTACTGCTACTACTACTACTACTTCTACTACTACTACTACTACTACTACTACTATAATAATAATAATAATATATTGCAACTTAAACAACATGACATTTTAAGCCTTCCAAAGTTCATGTCATTAATATGTATATGTATTGTGTAAAAAATGATCGAAATAAAAAATGAATACATGATAACGGTGTGTATTTGTTTAACTTTTTACTTTTAACCGTAACCGTTCAATGTACTGAGTATTTCAGATTGCGATGGGAGATAACTCATACTTGGAAAATTAGCGAAAATCTTATCTTCTAAAGTCCGGTATCCCCGAAACTGTTGTCTGCTGCGTACTTCCTGAAAGGGTATTTTTTGATATTTTATCAAGAGTATGTGCATTTTATATCCTTTTCCAACATATTGATTTTGTAGTAATCGTGTACTGATATCATATGCATTAAAAGTAAGTTTTGAAACCATGCTGTAAGTATCAATAATGGGAGGGGCAAAAATATGAAAGTGGTGTCGGATCAAATATTTCGGATATGTTTAACTTTTATATTTGAGGTGCTGGGGAGAGCTGGATAAATTATGTATACCTCCGTGTATTAAAAAATGCACAGCTGGAATAGTAATTCTAATTATTTGGACATGTAAATGGAAATGACCTATGTCTTAAGGTTTTTGAAAAGTCACAGGCTGAATGGGGAGGTCCTAGGAATTATGGGCATTACGAACCATGAACATTACGGACCAGACACATTGGCCCATATTTGGGGCCATTACTGCCCATATTTAGGTACATTACATACCATCTAGAGAAACATAATGGATCATAATTTATAATTGTATTAACAGGTGGTTTGAACTTTATTTTCCTCATCCGTCATCGTCTTCACATTTTAATAAATACTTGTATATGAATGCTCTTTTTGATATGAAACCTGCCAAAAGAGTCAATGTTCATTATGTGACCATTGTCAAATTCCTGTGAAATTCCATTAGGTGATAGAGACCAATGTACACCCACAAGATAGAGTAAATTGAAATTTAATTTAATTAAAAAATTATGCCCCTGATGAATGTAATGTAAAACTATGTCAATTAAAACAGGAAGTCCATGTCGATCAGCAAAATAAAATCCATCTCATAAGTGACTGGCGTGTTATCTGGAACGTCAACCACTGTCTTGGGTAATGAATATAAAATTATCTATGTTTTGACATATCCTGTCAATAATACAGTACACTCCACGTGGAACTACCACTTTCCTCGGTCACTCTGAGGGTTTTTTAATTTATCGCGGACATCCACCCAGAACGTAACCGCTTTCCTCGCTAAAATCCGTTGAGTTTTGCCAAGTTGCTCGTTTTCCGCCAAGGGTTTTATTGCCAGTATCGCCACTGATCGTGTTGTTTTATTGGCCTCAAAGCGGAATTCCAAGTTCTATGCTTCTACCTTGCTACTATTGAAAATAAATAATTACATTTGCAGTTATTTTGTTTATAAAAATAATTATTTCTCTTAAGAAAAGAAAGAATACATATCCAATAAAACATACATCTTTATCTTGTTCGGTTATTAATTTACTTTTCAACTAATATTCGTTAATTGCCTGTTGATATCCACACATTTTAGATATAACACCACATGTTGTTTGTTTACCATTATAACGTCATACACCTTTTGTGTTGTTGAGAACTAAATTGGATTGGAGTAATATGCAGGTGTTGAGAACCATGTAGGTGTGAATATTTTTCCTGTCACTATTTCTTTTGTGATACATATCAGTTGTTTTTCCGTATTCCAGATTATATTTTAATTGCATAGTTAATTATGACGTTAAAAAATATTATAATCAGAACTGGGTCAAAAATGAACATCGACATATAATGCATTTTTGCGCCGTCAACAGATTACCAGATGTATAATATGTGCAAGTAAGTCTGAAAAATATTGAAACAACACAATAAAAGAACAGTATTAAAATAAATTACACAAAATCAGATACATGTACAGTAGGAGATTCTAATCTGTTTTCTCTGTGTTTTCACTCCCGAGTAACACGGCGATTGTAATTATACGGTCCACTGATCAGCCTCAGAGGGTGAACGAGTGAAAATGCCGAGGAAAGCAGATTATGATAAATTGGATTTTGTGTCAGCGATGACGAAAATCCGTCGAGGAAAACGGAAAGTGGTAGTTCTGCGTGGAGTGTACTGTATATATTTTCTATGTCCTTGAATATTTTTTGGATGGCAGTGGAGTTTTGGTGGCAGCCGCATGACGTTGTTTGGTGTCTTGAGAATGCCTCTGTAGTTGAAAATCCAGTCCTATAATGTTATAAATTTAATTTTAAAGACATGATATATCAGTAAATAAATGAATACTGTTTGTTATATATGTAAAATTATGTTCGACAGCTAAGCTGAAAAGTTTTATATACTGGTTACTACTAAATGCTATGTGTAACGGTGCTAGAGTTGTTAATACCAAGGGTCATCATGATCAAATATTATGAGTAAGTTGTTCACACCTGGTCATCAGCACAAGTGGTGCATGTGAATTCAAACTCAGTTCCATCCAGGTTAGCATTGTCGTACTGGTTATACCTTTAATGTAAAAAGACAATAATTATATATAGGAATGTAAATTGCTGAACCAAAGTAAACTGATACTAAAAAGCATGCAACAATCAGTTCTCTGTGGCTATACAAATCATGTTCTTACCTGTGTTGCCACATCGTAGATGCTGCCAACATTCACAAATGTCGCATTCCAATGGCGCGGTGGTTGGAATGAACACCTTAAGAACAGTGACTACAAAAACATATGGCATTGTAACATGAACATCTCGTTTTAGTCATATTACTCCTACACTTAAGGAATTACATTGGCTACCGGTACAGAAAAGAATTGAATACAAAATACTGACTACCACATTCAAAGCCTTACATGGACAATCGCCAGTATATATGAAGAACTTGTTAGAAGTTCACGAGCCTAGGCCAATCTAAGATCAAAGAATGATGCGCAGGCCTACATTAGTGTTTCCAAGGAATATTCGTACTGTCACCTTTGGAGAACAAAGTTTTATGCATGCGGCGCCAAAACTTTGGAACTCTCTTCCATCTCAAATCAGAGGATCCAAAAGGTTGAACTCCTTTAAGAAGACACTTAAAACTCACTTCTTTCTCAAACACTATGGTTAATAAACTGTGTGAGGTGCATCAGTATTTCTGCTGGATTGTATATCTTCACTTAATATTCACTCAGAATATTATTTACAATCCTCGAAGAAGTTATATACTTATGAAAAAATGATAATAATTTGGTATGAAACATGCTCAATTATTGGGTGCAGAACAATTTATATTTTAAACATGTATAGTGTAACATTTTGTTTATGTTATTTTACTAAAATAATTGTAATGGATTTTATGTTTATTTCATCATATCACTAAGCTTTATCTTTAATACAATTAACCTTTTCATTTACCTTTTCATTTAAGTTATTGTTTTTATCAATGTTTTATTGTCTGAAAATTAAGTTCTTAGAATAATATGTAAGGATGAGTGTAATCACGCTTAATTGTTTGATTTGCTATTTTGTGTTTATGTATATGTATTGTAAAGCACTTTTGAACGTATATTGCTTTATGAAAAGAGTGCTTTATAAATGAGGGATAATAATATAAATAATACAACTCCTGCATTTTTATTTTAAGAACAATGTTTGCAAACTGTTTAAAACTGGTAATTTTGGTTATAATCAATTAGTGTTAATTAGTTTAATTTGTAATCATTAAAGTGTGAAAAGCCATAATGGAATTGATGGCATACTTTAACTGTACCATTCTTGTTGTCCTAATTTTAAGTCATTTGCAAAGAAGTTGGCATTGATATCAATGATCCTGGTGTTTTAGCCAATGCATAATGGAATGCTGTTCATTATGACAAATTATTCCTGGGCCCCCTTGTCTGAGACATGAAAGTTGTACCCCTAAAGGTCAATCTTTGATGCCAATGTTGTTACAAACTTATTTATTGACACGCATTTCATAATTTAATGTCGTAGGTCTTTTCTATCAAGTGGAAGAATGACTTCGCAATTTTTTTAGCAAATTGTAAATCTGTCAATGAGCAAGTATTTGCCAACTGTTTCAGCAGTCAAAACACCGCAATTAGCCATTTATAACTGGTAATCTACTAATCCCATAATTGGGTCGGGTATCATCCAATTATTGAAACTTAGCCAGTAGGCAGAGCTGGTCAAGTGATAGAAGTTTGATAAAATGCGATAGAAAAACGAAAGAATGATAAAAATGTTGTCAAGCATTAGTAAACTTTAAAAAAATACAACTGATACTTGCATTGCACAAACAAGGCACACCTTTTTAAACATTGTTTCTTTTGAAGCAGAGTGACGGTCATTGTCGTTGGCAAGGTTGCACTCAGACTAAACTGTGTCATTAAACCATTGATGAATTTAGAACAGCACTTTTGGGCACAGCTATTAGTCCTGTTTTTTTTGTCATAGCGCTAGCTTAAAAATAAGGTATAAAATGTGTGTCATATCAATTTTAATTTAATAAAGCCTTTATGAAATTAAAATTGATATGACACACATTTTATACCCTATGTTTTACCCATTTGACTTTTTTAACTGTTTTAAGTATTTTGCTTCAATGTTTTAATGTGTTTGTTTGAAAATGTTTTGTTAAAGCTGCACTCTCACAGATTGGCCATTTAAACAACATTTTTATTTTTTGTCTTGGAAAGAGCAATTTTTTGCATAAATATCTGCAAACCAATGATATAAGACTGCTGACAAAATATCAGATGGTAGATTTTCATATATCCGTTCGAAAATCATTATGTCTTAAACCGTTACTAACGGTTTAAGGAAAAATGCATAAAACATCAATTTTTGTTTTTAAATATAAAAATCTGCTATCTGATTTTTTGTCAGCAGTCATATATAACTGGTTGTCATGAATTCTCGCAAAAATTGGCTCGTTCCAAGACAAAAAAATAAAAAAAGTTGTCAAAACGTTCAATCTGTGAATGAGTGCAGCTTTAATAAATGCATTTTTTGCTATAAACCATATTTTAAGTTTTCAAGAGAGGTTTTATACCTGACATACATCTGATATTAATCTGTTGTACACATACCTTACAAATGCTGTACATTGTGGGGAAAAAGCACATTAATTCAGTTTTTGGGGAATTTTCAGACAGAGTACTTTTTCAAACATTTTGAGAACAGATGGAGTAAAATATAATAAAGCCGGGTATTGGTTACGTCACAGAAGAGTAAAAAAGCCCGCAGTATGTTTTCATTATTTGAGATATACATAATTTAGATGAAATAATGTTTTAACTGAAGTATTTTGTTTTTTCTTTTTTAAGATGGCATCTATTCTTGACCAGTATGAGCATGAGCAGGCATCATACACTACACCAAAATCACGAACTATTCCGGAACCAGTAAGTGTATTTCAGCTGTTTTTGAAGTATACGTTTTCAATTTAAATGTAATGAAATTGAAAACGTTCAGTTAAACAGTTTGATTTGTTTTGGCTTGTCTGTTTAAAAAGATTGTTTAAGTATTGTGATATAGCCTTGGTGTCAGCATTGGCAAAGCTTTAACCTTGACCATAACTCAAAAACTATATAAGATATTCAAATAAAACTGTGTTCACATGTTGCCAGTGTAAAAACACTCATGTTAAGCAAGGTCAATTACACTGACTGTAATAATATTTGATGAAGCCCCTATTTTGACAAAAGAAATTGCAAACCTTTATTTTTTTCGTAACTCGGAAATCATTCAAGAAGTTCAAAAGAAACATGGTGCATGTGTTGCCAGAAACAATATGCAATATACATGTATAGTGAGGTCTAGACTTTAAGAAGTATCCAGTCCTTTTAGACAAAAAAATAACAACTGAGGAGTATTTTACATTTTTGTTCTGCGGCACTCTTGCTTGTATTTTCACATTATGTCATTCCCTTTACAGCTGGGTCCAGGTATCTTTGATGTTCGCTTGGGAGACACAGAGGTTCCAATCTTCAGCAAGAGCAAGATAAATTTTAAGTAAGGTGTTCATTTTTGAATTAAAGATAATCGCAGGAGTAAATTGAAAATATTTCTAGTAGAAGTACCAACAGTGCAATCACATTTATATGTAACTGTTTACAGCTAAGGCAATATGTGTAATGGTAAAGGAAACCTTTATCTTACATGTTTTTTTAGCAACAAACACAGATTTAAGAATTAGGAGCTATTTATACAACTTCCAACTGCTCATGAAGACAAATGATAATAATAAAAAAATTGTCCAGTTCATGTTTATTTTTTATCTGCTATGGTACAATGTACATGTGATTGAGAATCAGGTACCACTCCTGGTTGATAAATTTTCATCAAAGAATCTCGGAGAGGGGATCAAGCCCGAACCCTCAGCTCTGATACACTCACTACTCTGCCATCACTAGAGATGATATTATAATTATTAAGGCAGTGAAGGTTATTCACTGATGAGTTGAACAGTGCTTGTGTTAATTTTTTCTGAAAGATATTACCGGTAAGACAGTTTTGTGTTTTGATTGGTATTTTTAGTATCTTTGAAGTTGTCAGCTGAAGTGTTTTTGTTGTTTAAACTTTGTAAAAAACTAATTGCATGTAAACATTTCCCTTGACTGAAAATATATTAAAATGTTCTTATTTGTTCTTTAAGTTGTTATCTGATTTTCTGTACTTTCTGTACCGTATGATATTTTTTGTCATTAAATGTACATTAAAGAAGCCATTTGCAAAGATTATTCAATAGTTAATACATTTTTACAAATGTAATGTGTTTGCCATGTCCATGTGTTGACTGTTGTTGCAGGCCAGATGAGCCGATCACCCATCTTGTGGTGTGTAACAACTTCCTGGTACTGGTCATGAACCATGGTGTCCTCATGCGCCTAGATCTGGAACATGCTGATGACACAGACCGTAAGTTGATATACAAACTGATTTTTTGTTTCATCTGTTCAATCTAGTTTCTTAATCCTAGAGATTTTCTTAAATGGACACAATAAAGGTTACATTTGATAGATGCAAACAAATGTTGTTATTGTAATATTAATGCATTATTATGTTTAACTCATTTTAAATTAACTTTAATAATAAAAAAAGCTCATGATTTGTGTACAGATAATAAAACTAGTGATACTTTTGCACTCTTAAAACTAGGGATTTTGTGGCCACTTGGCTGTTAATTGAAAACCCCATTTGTAATGGCAGTTATTTTCTAATAAAAATAATCATTATTTGCCTAAGAAATAGTTCTAGGAGACACGATGCCATTTCTAAGGAATTCAGACAACCTCCATCACATGTTTCAACCTCTCATGGGATTTCTAAGCACTACCAAGGATAATCTCGCGAGATCTTTCTTTACCTATATTGTGCCCTTAAATTAAAAGGTGTTGTTGTTTTTTATTTGAATATCTTAAAATTAGTTGGAATGAAGTTATGGATAAAAAAATTGATTGTGAAAACTTTGTGGACTTTTTTTTTACATTGTATAAGACTAACATGTATTACTACATAAACACAGTGATCTTATTTAATAAGAAGACTGTGTTCAGCCTTGCCTGCTGTAATAATGAATAATAATGATATTCTTATAAATAGGGCATAAATATTGACACGGTCCTTTACACCAGATGATAGATTGATAATATCTGTATCTGTTTTATCTGTCTGTTTTCCTCCCAGGGGTTGAACTCTTCAAGCCAGGAGAGGAGAGAGTCCACCGAATGTTCCTTGACCCGACTGGCCGACATCTCATAATTAGTCTGGAGTCACAGGAGAACCTCTACCTGTCACGCAACTCTAAGAAACCCAAGCCAATTGCAAAACTAAAGGTATGCTTCACATTTAATATAAACCATCAGTTGTTTCCAAATATATGTATAGTAAAATGTTGAACTTAACTCAATAAATGTATTTTTTTTTTTTTGATTGCCGTGTTACTAAATTTGAACACTATATTTTCAATGTTTGAGACTCTGTTTATTGCGTATTTTTAATTAATTTCTTTAGAGAAGTTTAAAATAAAAAAAAAATACTTTCAATGATAGGTTATTTTGTTAGGATCATGCGCACCGTTGCGTCTTTAATGGTATAATAGTTATCTTGTACAAACAGTGAGAAAAAATGACAACACATGTTTTAATATAAATTGTATTTGTTTAACAAGGGACAGTATGCAATATAATTTTCATCCTTATCCTTAGTAATGCCACAGTGAGTCCATTCAGTCCATTGAAATTTATTTTTATAGTCCAATCAAAACACTCAGATTCATTCTTAAACTTAAATGAGATCTAACCTGGTTATTGAACATGGCCCCAGTTGATCAGGTTTTTAAGCATTTCCCAACATAGCACTATGGTTTACAAATGAATGTTTTACATGAGTTCATCAGATTGCTCTGAATGTCTACTTCATGGTACTAATTATTTCTATAGGTTATGTTTTGATAGTCTATCCACACTTGTGCTGCCTGGTCATGTCTAGATGCAGATGTTTGTGATGTCATCACTGACGACATAAGTGATGTCACTGCCTCTGTTAAATCATCACCATCTTCAGAGCTTTCATCATTCACAAGGTTCTCCAGCTGTAAAACAGACAGAAATTGTATGAATGCTTGCTAAGCATCATTGTCGGCAACCTCAGAAGTCAGTACTGAAATCTGTTTACATCACATTATTAGCGGAGGAAAATAGACAGACAAATCTCGTTTTTTTAAACATAAATAAGGTAGAATTTTTTTTATCTTCAAATGATGTCATATGTTTCAATTTTATCTTCTTTAACTCGGAAGATGAACCATAACAGTCATACAGGGGCTTTGTTACTAAATATAGAAAAGATCACACAATGTAATTTTAGTGTGTTAGATTCCAAAGAAGTACCCATTTAGCACCAATGACTGCCTGATTAATTATTCATGATTACATTGCAATTGGCATAAAGTGATTTTGGAAAGAATTTTCTAATTAAATGCCCCATGACACTTAGTGAAGCAGAGCGTAATTGTATACTGGGGAGTGGGGGTATCTGACGAAGGCTAAGCGTATACTGGATATGAAATTGCATAGACTAAAAAGTATAAAGATCAACTGTTGACAAAGTTGTTATTAAAATGAATACATGAAAATGAAGCTGGTGTTAAGTACCTGGTTTAGTGAGTGTTGTTGGTAGTTGTGGAAGGCATTGAGGACTCCTTGTGATACAGACTGTCTAATGTGCAGCTGAAGCATTCCAACATGATCGTCCCTGATCTCAGCTTGTAGCATTCTCATGCCTATCCCATCCAGGCTCCTCTCTGAAATGTCATTTAGATATGTATGAATGTGGAAAAAAGCATAATCACCATCATCATCATCATCATCATCATCATCATCATCATCATCATCATCATCATCATCATCATCATATCATCATCATCATCATCATCATCATCATCATCATCATCATCATCATCATCATCATCATCATCATCATCATCATCATCATCATCATCATCATCATTATCACCACCACCACCATCATCATCATCTTCATCATTATCATCATCATCATCATCATCATCATCATCATCATCATCATCATCATCATCATCATCATCATCATCAATCAACATCATAAATTATACTAAGATTGATTCACTGATAATATGTCATGTTCTGTGACCTATGGTGATCTACCAGGGACCTACCTAGTGCCTGAATGTTGGTCTCTGTCTGCTGGATGGCTCTCAATCTTCTCTGTACATTAACATTGGTGTTATTAGCTGCTGTTGTAGCTGATTTGTTTGAGCTGTCCATTTTCCCTTTTATTGAAATTGGCACTTAAAGTTGTGCAAGTGATGTTTGTGATGTGCTTTGGTCAGGGGACCTAGAGCCTATATACTGTTAGTCTGCCTTGCTGCTCACACCTTTGTACCTGTCAGGTTGTCAGTATAACCATATGACCATGCTTTAGTGCATGCTGGAATGTTCACACCTGAACCTGATTGAACAAGTAATGGGCAATGATTGTATATTGATTAGGTGTGATTGGCCTTTTTTTATGCTGTCAGTGTAAATATAGTTTTCCATGTGTCACATTTCCCTTGACAGATAGTAATTGAATAATTGTCCATTTTTTTTCAGAATTCTTTAATTCATTAGATATATTTATTTTTTCAATTCAGTCATGAACAAAATTAATTTCATCATGAAAAAACAGAAAATATGTTTATCTACCTGCATGCAAATCATAACAAGATACTGGTCATAGTATGTTGTTTAGAAAGCATTCCGGGTTCATTTAGATTTTTGGGCTTTTATTCAACTTTCAACCACTTTTTTGGCACAGCCGAATATTTGTGCAATAGATGCTGGGCAAGGGCTGTTTGACAGGGTGGATGGGGATACAATCCTTTTCTATTCTCTCTGACCTAAAATAAAAATTATATTATTTCAGGGTCACCATATAGACAGTGTGGGGTGGAACTGGCAGAATGCCAATGAGAACACCACAGGGGCCATCCTCCTGGGAACCAGTAAAGGTTTGGGCAGTAAAAATATATTCAAACATGTACCGGTGCTATATGAGAATGTGAGAAGTGTGCATCAATGTACACCGCAGTATATAATAAAAATGTATAAGGAGAACTTTTTTAGTAGTGTCAACAAAGCTGCAAAATCACGGTTTCCTTGTGCACATACATGTGAAACGTACTATTGAAAGCGTTTTGATTATTTCTATAAGCCTATCCAAGTTTTACACATTTTCCATGTGCACAAATTGCTAAATGTGATTTAAAAGACAACATACCATTTACTACTTACTGAAATTTGTGACAATATTCAAGTAGAGCAAAGAGGAAATTGTATGATTTGCAGCTTACTGGGTAAAAGGCCATTAGAAATTAAAACAGAGTATGTATATGGTGAAATGGCTCTTCCATACCATACTGTTGCGAGATGGGTATCCTTGTTAAAAGAAGGAAGAAAGATTGTTATAGAGATGAGCCCAGATGCAGCCGGCCAGTTTCAGAGGACTTTGACAAAGATATTGATACTGTCAAATTCAAATACTGTTAAATTGTAATGCGCCACTGTTGCCACTTTTTCTAAAACACTCCTTGTACATGCACACATGGCACACATGGTCTATAGTGTCATGATAATGTTTGAAAACATGTAGTTAAGTGTTGTGATGCATCCCTCTGACAGTGACTACTAGTAAGGTGACATAAAAGTGATCAATATCTGCGTTCAAACTAAATGTAGACAATGTTTATGAAAATGATCATATTTTTAAAAGTTTGTCAATCTTTAAACAAAAGATTTGAAGCCTCAACCTTACATTAGGAAAGAAGTCAAAAAAAGAAAACGAGGAATTCGAAAATCAGAATGCAAACAATTATTTCTTTCATAATTCCATCAAAATAAGGACATGTATAAAAAATCTAAAAATCCTTCTACCTAGCTTATTATATCCTGTAATATTTCACAAAATATCAAGCACAGAATCATTGTAGAGTGTCTGGATTTGAGTCTGTTCAAACCCCTATTTTTTGTCTTTTTAAGTGCATAAAAACAAGAGTATGTAAAAAGAGCTTTGCTAGAAACTCCCTTGTTTTGCAGATTAAAAATATATATATAGACCCTTCTACCTCTGATGTAGACTGTTCTATCTTTTGTCTAAATGTCTGTAGTAAGGGCTGCCATGAGAATCAGACTTTTTGGCAAAAACTACCAGCTTTTATCTGATATTCAAAGGGTAAAATAAAATTACTCATGTACATGTACAGCAGTATTTCATTTTGGGATGAAAAGTTAATGATATTGGTCAAATTTTGCTTGCTGTAAGATATGTTGTCTTTTTTTAAGGACATGAAATAGTTCTATTGTTTAATACATTAAATCATATGACATGGTAGAATACTATGGAGATTACTGACTGTTAAAGACGATGTAATTTTACTGTACGAAAATATGTGTACCAATATAGATGTGGTGTGGAGCTCAACACAACATACATCCTTCAAAAGTTTTTAAACGGTTAAATTTTGTATGTACTGATATGAATTTTTCAGGCCCATTTTTCAAATGATCATATTCAATACTTATCTAGTTTATGTTTTCTTCACATAAGCTTTTTTGGCCCAACCTACCTAATGCACTGTGCCACATGCTTGCTCTGTACAATTAGACATGATATTTGAGACTGATTCTGTAAACATCCAAGCTGATATTTGAGACTGAGTTTGTATATTTCAGGGCTGATATTTGAGATTGAGTTTTTACATTTCAGGGCTGATATTTGAGACTGAGTTTGTACATTTCAGGGCTGATATTATTGACTGAGTTTGTAATCATCTGGGTTGATATTTGAGACTGAGTTTGTACATTTCAGGGCTGATATTATAGACTGAGTTTGTAATCATCTGGGTTGATATTTGAGACTGAGTTTGTACATTTCAGGGCTGATATTTGAGACTGAGTTTGCACATTTCAGGGCTGATATTATAAACTGAGTATGTACATTTCAGGGCTGATTTTTGAGACTGAGTTTGTATATTTCAGGGCTGATATTTGAGACTGAGTTTGAACATTTCAGGGTTGATATTCGAGACTGAGTTTGTTCATTTCAGGGCTGATATCATAGACTGAGTCTGTACATTTCAGGGCTGATATTTGAGACTGAGTTTGTACATTTCAGGGCTGATATTATAGACTGCGTTTGTAAACATCTGGGTTGATATTTGAGACTGAGTTTGTATATTTCAGGGCTGATATTTGAGACTCAATTTGTACATTTCAGGGCTGATATTATAGACTGAGTTTGTAAACATCTGGGTTGATATTTGAGACTGAGTTTGCACATTTCAGGGCTGATATTATAGACTGAGTTTGTAAACACCTGAGTTGATATTTGACACTCAGTTTGTATGTTTCAGGGCTGGTATTTGAGGCTGAGTTTGTACATTTCAGAGCTCATATTTGAGACTGAGTTTGTATATTTCAGCGCTGATATTGCAGACTGAAATTGTACATTTCAGGGCTGATATTATAGACTGAGTTTGTATATTTCAGCGCTGATATTTGAGACTGAGTTTGTATATTTCAGGGCCGATATTTGAGACTGAGTTTGCACATTTCAGGGCTGATATTTGAGACTGAGTTTGTATATTTCAGGGCTGATATTTGAGATTGAGTTTTTACATTTCAGGGTTGATATTTGAGACTGAGTTTGTACATTTCAGGGCTGATATTGTTGACTGAGTTTGTAATCATCTGGGTTGATATTTGAGACTGAATTTGTACATTTCAGGGCTGATATTATAGACTGAGTTTGTAATCATCTGGGTTGATATTTGAGACTGAGTTTGTACATTTAAGGGCTGATACTTGAGACTGAGTTTGCACATTTCAGGGCTGATATTATAAACTGAGTATGTACATTTCAGGGCTGATATTTGAGACTGAGTTTGTATATTTCAGGGCTGATATTTGAGACTGAGTTTGTACATTTAAGGGCTGATATTTGAGACTGAGTTTGTACATTTCAGGGCTGATATTATAGATTGAGTTTGTAATCATCTGGGTTGATATTTGAGACTGAGTTTGTACATTTCAGGGCTGATATTATAGACTGAGTTTGTAATCATATGGGTTGATATTTGAGACTGAGTTTGTACATTTCAGGGTTGATATTCGAGACTGAGTTTGTTCATTTCAGGGCTGATATCATAGACTGAGTCTGTACATTTCAGGGCTGATATTTGAGACTGAGTTTGTACATTTCAGGGCTGATATTTGAGACTGAGTTTGTACATTTCAGGGCTGATATTATAGACTGAGTTTGTACATTTCAGGGCTGATATTATAGACTGCGTTTGTACATTTCAGGGCTGATATTTGAGACTGAATTTGTACATTTCAGGGCTGATATTATAGACTGAGTTTGTAAACATCTGGGTTGATATTTGAGACTGAGTTTGCACATTTCAGGGCTGATATTATAGACTGAGTTTTTAACACCTGGGTTGATATTTGACACTCAGTTTGTATGTTTCAGGGCTGGTATTTGAGGCTGAGTTTGTACATTTCAGAGCTCATATTTGAGACTGAGTTTGTATATTTCAGCGCTGATATTGCAGACTGAGTTTGTACATTTCAGGGCTGATATTATAGACTGAGTTTGTATATTTCAGCGCTGATATTTGAGACTGAGTTTGTATATTTCAGGGCTGATATTTGAAACTGAGTTTGCACATTTCAGGGCTGATATTTGAGACTGAGTTTGTATATTTCAGGGCTGATTTTTGAGACTGAGTTTGTACATTTCAGGGCTGATATTTGAGACTACGTTTGTACATTTCAGGGCTGATATTTTAGATTGAGTTTGTTAACATCTGGGTTGATATTTGAGACTGAGTTTGTACATTTCAGGGCTGATATTTGAGACTGAGTTTGTTAACATCTGGGTTGATATTTGAGACTGAGTTTGTTAACATCTGGGTTGATAATTGGGACTGAGTTTGTACCTTCCAGGGCTGATATTTGAGACTGAGTTTGTAAACATCAGGGCTGATATTTGAGACTGCGTTTGTACATTTCAGGGCTGATATTTGAGACTGAGTTATCGGCCAATGAGGAGAGTCGTTTCTGGCAAGGAAACCTGGACCAGTACCTCAGACAGGTACATGCATTGAACTTCCCATTTAATCCTCTTGAAAAGGCTCTAGTTCTAATGAGAACAAGGCTATTGAAAGTACATTTGTCTTGTTTTAAAAATTGAAAACAACCGAAATTACTGAAGATGGGACATCAGGCTCAGATTACTGTGAATACTGCTTATTTGATTTCACTACATGAATGGGCGCTTTGTTCAGAACTTAAACAACAGAAGTTCTAAAAAATCAGTCCATTTTGTTCTTATTCTAAATCACGTTCACTAAGCCAGCGTCTAGTAGCTTTTAGAAAAGGGTCGTATAATATATTTGCAGTTTCTTAATCCACCAATAGAGGTAAAATGCTTGTTGTTTATTTCTTGTGCTTGTTAGGTGGTGTGTAGACATTAGAGATGTTTTCCTTTCTGTTTCCATAATTAGACAGCAACTGCTTGGGTCTTAGTACTCATTTTGAGTGTAGTTGAATATTTTATTTGATAAAAACCTTGTCTTAACTTGTGAATATTATTGTTCTGTGAACCTGCCTCAGTACAGTTTATTTCAGCAACTTCATTTCAATGTTGTTGTATTTTTTGCAATATGCATTGATTTTATGGGCATGACTGCTTGAAAATAAAGGTATATATTCTTCATTAATTTTGCACATTATAAAATGAGTGCTCTCAATGACAGAATTCAAAAAAATAATCTATGTTTAACTTAACCTAAGTAAAACTTGCAATTAAAAAGGATAGATTATTAACAGAAGTTTGACTTTGGTTGCCTTTTTCCTAAGTTATTCAACTTGCGAGGAGCAAATATTGAGCCAATCACAGGGATAGAGTTTGACCGGATGCCTTCTGATTCGATGACAGAGTACCAGTACTACATCCTCGTCACCACACCAGGGTAGGGAGAGGTCAAACATTCAAACCCACTGGCCATTGCAACAGTGCAAATACATTTAAAACAAAACATTTATTTATACAGCTATATTTCTGTGTTTTTAGCTTGACTATTCGAAGAATAAGGAGAGCTATACTACTCACCCAAGCGTCGGCGTCGGCATCACACCTTGGTTAAGGTTTTGCATGCAAGCACCTTTAAGTCATTATCTCAGTAAATACATCATGTAATTGAAACTTAAGATATGTATTCCCAACTATCCAACCTACTAAATTAATGAAGTGGGATAACACTTTTTTGAATATGATGCAAATAATGGGCCTTTATTATTTGTCTTAGAAATTCTGGTTAAGGTTTTGCATGTAAGCACACATAGGTTAATATCCTAGCAACTACTTGATGCATTGCATTGAGACTTTATACAATGGTACTCAACCATCCAATCTACTTAACTTACCAAGTAAGATAACTCTAGTTTGCAAAATAATGGCCTTTTGTTATTGGACTTAGAAATTCTGGTTAAAATTTTGCATATAGCCACATTCATGTTAATATCTCAGCAAATACATCATTTATTGCATTGAAATCTACTCTTATTTTACAGTGATCCATGTTTCGCCAAAACTTTTCAATACTTACACTGAAAAGCGGCATAATAGTCGAAGGGGCTGTCTCTGTGACAGCTCTTGTTAGAAAGGCTGTTTATCTCAGTTGGCGACTTCATTACTTGTGAATCTAAAAATTGTATCTAGAAATCGGTGTTTGTTTGTACCATGCTCACTTTTCAACAATGTTTATTAAATAGAATAAAAAATCACTTCATTTGTAAAACCTCATTATCACAAAGATATGATATTTTGGGATCATGATGGATATTTAAATATACATATATATCACCTTTGTACATGTTAAGTTCTACATGTATTACTGTGATTTCTCTTGCAGGAAGCTGTACCAGTTCATCGGCACCGTTTCCAAGTCAGCAGAACCTCCGATGTTCCAGCATCTCTTTCAGCAGTTTGAGGAACAAAACAAAGGTATAAACAATATAGACATCTGTGGGCTAGATGCTAGCAAACAATTTGAAGATTTGTGATTCATATGTGATGTGATATATGATGACAGATTTGTAATAAGGTAGATCCTATAGTGAAGTAATGTTTGTATACATTATAGTTGAGTTCACAGAGCTGCCAGGAGACTTTGGCTACAGCGAGTTCCGTCTATACCTTAAGTTCCGGGAACCGGCGAGGAAGTTTGCCTGGATGGCAGGTCAGTCAGAATTTAAGGATTTAATTTCGCCTATCAAATAAGTCCATTATCTTACTTGTACCTGTTTAATGTTACCTTGCATTTAAAGTTTAACCTTGAATGTTTTTCCATTTTATTTCCTTTAATATCTCATTTAGTTAGATTTTTAAGGTGAGTGAATTTATGAAAATGTGCTCCTTTTTAAACACAATACTTTTAAAATGTTTTCAATGAATGTTTTAAAGCACCTGATGACCTTGTTTTCCATTGATCCTTATAAATCCTCCTATCCTCAGGTCCTGGTGTCTACTATGGTGACATAGACACATCAGGCAAGCTGGGTCCATACACAGTCACAACCAACCAGATGTTGATGCGCTACCCAAAGGACGGGGAGGAAAGGACGGCCAATTATCCGTTCAGTATGGTCCTAACAGAGTTCCATACACTTCTGCTCTTCCCCGACAGGTAAGGTTTAATTGATGTAACGAATGTAAGTGAGGAGGACATGACGAGTCGTAAAAAGTATATGTTAGGAGAACTGACAGTCATCCTGTCAGCATGGTCCTTAAAGAGTTTTAATACTTGTGCTCTTCCCGACAGGTGCTGTGTAATTGTTTGAGTGGAATTTGTAATGTTATTGTAATACATGTACTTTAGTGGAGCAATTATGATTTCATATGACATTTATCAAAGTATAATTATAGCAATTATGCAGCTGCTGTGAGATCTGTAAACAATTAAAAAGATAATGTTAAATGATCCTATACAGAGTCCATGGGACTTATGAACATACAAGTAAACAATGACCTAAAAGCATGTAGATTTGTCTACCATGCAAACAGATGTTGTATGTGAATTTGAATGATGGTGAAACATGCATGTATAATAAAAAATCATGTTAGAGAACAGCAATGGCGTCGTAATAAATATCAGTACATGTCTGGTTTTTAACTTTTCCTTTTCTCTTCAGGCTGAAGGCTTTCTGTCTCCTGAATGAACAACAGATTTATGATGATCATTACTCAGATGTAAGTTTCTCGAGCTTTAATTCAATGCAAAATAATTAAGCTACTTTTTGTATTATTGGTGAGGATTGGTAGAAATATTTATCATTCTATAAGATTATGTTAAAAGATACAAGTGAAGTTTAAATATTTATAAAGCAGATACAATAATTCCACATTCCTAATTCTCCATGTGTGTATCTGCCAGAGGTTTGGTCGTCTGCTTGGACTGTGGAAAGATCCGCTAAAGGGAACCATCTGGGTGTACACCTCACAGAATGTCTTCAAGTACAAGGTCACCAACGAAGCCAGGTACATCAATCAACTCATACATTAGTTAGAACTATTCTATCTGACATGAAGTAGATGGTAGCTGTTTTATTAATTTTAATTCTAAGTGTAGAAAACTTGTAAAACAAGCATTAAATACTTTAAATACCCCGTTTGCTTTAAAAGCATTGACTCTTTGTATGTGTACACTTTATGTATATGTGTGATACTTGGAAAACTTCAAAGGCACAAATGTGTAGGCACAAATGTATTTTGACAGCTATCTGTATGTTATGTAAGTCTGTGATCATGAAAAGCGTCTAAAAGCCAGGTCTCAAACCCTTCAAATCTTTGGGTGTATTGATCAACACTTGCAGATATACATGTACTTGTGTTTAGCTATTTGTCAGGGATGTATGGCAGATGCCCATGTACCTGTACATGTGTTTTACCCTCTGTCAGGGATGTATGACGGATTTACATGTACCTGTACTTGTGATTTACTCTCTGTCAGGGATGTATGGCAGATGCCCATGTACCTGTACATGTGTTTTACTCTCTGTCAGGGATGTATGACGGATTTACATGTACCTGTACATGTGTTTTACTCTCTGTCAGGGATGTATGACGGATTTACATGTACCTGTACTTGTGTTTTACTCTCTGTCAGGGATGTATGGCAGATTTACATGTACCTGTACTTGTGTTTTACTCACTGTCAGGGATGTATGGCAAATGTACATGTACTTGTGTTTTACTCTCTGTCAGGGATGTATGGCAGATGCCCATGTACCTGTAGATGTGTTTTACTCTCTGTCAGGGATGTATGGCAGATGTACATGTACCTGTACTCGTGTTTTACTCTCTGTCAGGGATGTATGGCAGATGTACCTGTACTCGTGTTTTACTCTCTGCCAGGGATGTATGGCAGATGTACATGTACCTGTACTTGTGTTTTATTTTCTGTCAGGGATGTATGGCAGTGGTACCTGTTCTTGTGTTTTATTCTCTGCCAGGGATGTTTGGCAGATTTACATGTACCTTTACCTGTGTTTTACTCTCTGTCAGGGATGTTTGGCAGGTGTACATGTACCTTTACTTGTGTTTTACTCTCTGTCAGGGATGCATGGCAGATGTATCTGTACTTGTGTTTTACTCTCTTTCAGGGATGTTTGGCAGGTGTACATGTACCTTTACTTGTGTTTTACTCTCTGCCAGGGATGTATGGCGGATTTACAAGTACCTGTACTTGTGTTTTACTCCCTGTCAGGGATGTATGGCAGATGTACCTGTACTTGTGTTTTACTCTCTGTCATGGATGTATGGAAGATATACATGTGATATACCTATACTTGTGTTTTACTCTCTGTCATGGATGTATGGAATATATACATGTGATATACCTATACTTGTGTTTTACTCTCTGTCAGGGATGTATGAAAGATATACATATGATATACCTTTGCTTGTGTTTTACTCTCTGTCAGGGATGTATGAAAGATATACATATGATATACCTTTGCTTGTGTTTTACTCTCTGTCAGGGATGTATGGCAGATGTACCTAGACCGTGGGGAGTTTGAGCTTGCCAAGCAGTACTGCAAGGTAAATATTGTATGAAGGGTGGGTGTGTGTGGGGGGCAATGAACAAGGGGTGAACATGTACTAGTTCTATGTGCTCTTTTTATTTATCTCTTACAATTGCTTTTATTAAATACCTTTAATTTGGTGGATATGAAACCATCATGTTTTCTGAATGATGAATTTTCCAAACTTTGCATTGTTATAAAAGTTTATCTTAAAATGGCAGCCTCATTAATGCTGATTATAATTTTTTGTCATTTATTTTTTTAAAGCTGCAAACCTGTTTCTGTTTATTTGTCAAATGCTGACACTGTATCATTGAGGAAGTAAATTGGCCATATTTACTTAATGCCATAAAGGAAATGAGTTGCCTGGAAATGTATGTAGATTACAGATAATGGTGGATAACATTGCAGTTTTAGATTCTACACAGAGATAATGAAATTTTGGTTTGGTTTAACTCTTTATATCTTTAGATGTGCAAGGAAATAGCAAGGTTCTTATATAAATATTTGGATGTTTATGTATGTGTTATGCCTATATGAGTACTTTCAGGAATTAATATTTAAAAACACAGAAAAAAAATCATTTATAAATATATATATATATATATATATATATATACTTATTTTTTTCAGGACAACCCAATACAGAGAGATAGAGTACTGACAAAACAGGCTGAATTTCTATTTAATGAAAGAAGGTCAGTTTAAATGGGTTGATCTTTGCTTTGAATAAGAAAATGTTTTCTTGTTGGAAATACATGTACATTGAGTAGTTTGATTTTCTTCTCCAGTCTGTGTATGTACTGGTCTGAAATTGTGTTAAATTCCATTTCTACCTTTCAGATTATAGTTTTCTTTCCTAATTTGATTTATAGGTATCTTGAGGCTGCAGAGATGTATGCTCAGACAGAGAACTCATTTGAAGAGATAGCCTTGAAGTTTATAAGATTAGATGACAGGGATGCCTTGAGAAGACTACTACATAAGAAGTTGGAATCTTTGAAAAACCAAGTAAGTGTCAAATATTGGACTAAATCTTTGAATTTGTAACCTAACAGGGTTTTTCGATACTTTTATTGTCAAAGCCATGGTTTTGTTTCCATTGGTGTTGTTGTGCAAAAACTTTTGACCCATAACTTTGGCTTTAACAATAGACAAGTTATTCTCCTTGATATTTTGAAAAAAGTGATGCAAAAACTTAAACTTGGACTATTAACCATTCATGATATTCACATTGAACATATTCTAGTGACTACGAGGGTATAGCCAGAAGTTCGTGGAATTGCTTAATAAAATCAACACATTTTTCAATGAACGTCAGCTCGCTATAAAATCTATTTCAGCTGTAAATGACATATAAAATTTCAAACTGATACATACAATATAAAGGAAACTACAGCTTTTTCATTAACATGAGGTAAGTATAGCCCCCGCAGTTCAAACGTCAGAATCTGATGTCAACATCATAACTTCTCAAAGTAAGAGCCATTCGCCGCAATACAACGTCGATGTCTCGCTACCCACTACCGGTAAATGTCACTGAACCACTCTGACTTGTAAAGGCGTGTCTGAGCTTCACTCTGTAGTTCCTGAAAGTCATTGAAGCGTTTACCTTTCAGTTCACATTAAAGTTTCAGAAATAGGGCAAAATCGCATGGTGCTAGGTACAGCGAATAAAGGGGGTGGGGAAGGATCACCACTTCAAGCTTGATTGTAGCAGTAGTCTGGGCCTCCTCCGATCTATGCACTGGTGAATTATCCTGATTAAGAATCCACCCATCATGCAACACCTGTGTTCTCTTAAATCCCATCGCCCTGTACAAGTCACGCCTCAAAACCTTAAATGGAGAACATAACTGAGGCTTATAACATAATGCATTTGTCCCTTTTGCGTACTTCATCAAATATCATAATTAAAACTAACACTTATTCAATCCCATATTTTTAATCATAAACTTTTTTAAACATTGTTTTATTCAGATTTAATCAAGAACTAAATATTATTAAAAATGAATTTTGTTATATATCACTTTACTGTAGAATAGTAACCACCCATCACAGATTGGCCCTGCGGAACTGCATGGGGTAGAATAACACCGTGCACATCAAAGAAGACAATGAACATACGCTTGCCTATCGAGCGGGATGATCATGCCTTCTTCGGAGGCGGGGAACTGGTAGTCTTCCATTGACTGCTTTGCTGTTTTGTCTCAGGGTTGTAATAAAACAGCCAGGTTTCATCGCAAGTGACTATCTTTTCAAGAAAACGGTTTCCTTCCTTTCGTACCGAGCTTAGAATCGGCATGTACTCTTTGCTCATCTCATCTTCTGTCAGCAGCCGTGGAACCCAACGCGCACTCACTCGACTCATTTTCAAACTGTCTTACATTATCCTCCGTACCGACCCATAACTCATGTCCAACATCTTGCATATTTCATGTAGAGTGACTCGATGATCAGCGTCAACTATGTTTTTCACAGCCTCGACGTCACTCTACGTAGTTTGTGAAACCAGTCGCCCAGACATCACGTTGTCACAAATGCTGTCCCACCCCTCACTGAACCGCTTGTGCCACTTGTACATGAGCATTCGCTTCACTGGAAGTTCACTCGATGCTTCATTCATCAGTTTAAGTGGTTGCGATGGAGTTTTTTTTAGGTTCACACAGAACTGTATCACTGCCCGTTTTTTCAATCTGTCTTCTGGCGTCATTTTAAACAAAATTTAACTATACCGTTCAGTCTAAAATGCTTCCTTTGAAATAAACAAACAAACGCACTGGCTTAAAACTTCAGGTCATCACACATTATTATTGGTTTCAATGTGAGTGATCAACAAAACAAGATATTGTCATGGGTTAAATTAGCAACTGCAGAGGAATGCGCGACCACCTGTTTCCATAGTGATCACTACGTTATCGTAATAACATGCTATACGATGAAACTCGCATTCCTAATTTGATGCATATTATTTTCATTTTATCAAGCTTTTCCATGAACTTCAGGCTATGCCCTTGTATATGCACAAGTGTGCAAGCCCATAACTCTGGGTATTTATTATTGTCTCAATTCAAATCAACTGTTTGATTGTTGGAGAAAGTCATGCAAAAACATGATCTTGGCTGTCAGATTCATTCAAGATATTCAAATGAAACTGTGCATACATTTTGCCACTGAGAATGTGCACATGTGTAGCCATAACTCTTATTTTAATAAATGTACATGTATGCCCTTATAGGCTATACAGAACCTTTCAGTGTTGGCGTTTGTTTCGCCTCGCTCTTGTTATACTTAGAATACTATTTACTAGTTGTGTGAAATTATGGTATTAAGACAACGAGTTCTGTGAAATTATTGTATGGTAAAAGGTACTTAAGATGTTTACACTCTTTCATGTAACTCAGGACAAAACCCAGATGACAATGTTGGTGACATGGCTGATAGAGATCTACTTGAACCAGCTTGGGCAGCTGAAGGAGCAGCAGTTAGAGTCCAGTCCCCGCTTCAGGCAACTGCAGCAGGAGTTTCAGGGCTTCCTCAAACAGACCAGGGTCAAGGTAGGGAGCTAGTACCAGGGGCAGGGTTGGGAGCTAGTATCAGGGGCAGGGTTGGGAGCTAGTACCAGGGTCAAGTATGTGAGCTTGTACCAGGGTCAAGGTTGTTATCTAGTACCAGGGTCATGGTAGGGAACTAGTTGCAGGGTCAGGGTTGGGAGCAAGTACCAGGGTCAGTGATGTGAGCTTGTACCAGGGTCAAGGATGTTATCTAGTACCAGGGGCAGGGTTGGGAGCTAGTAGCAGGGGCAGGGTTGGGAGCTAGTACCAGGGTCAGTGATGTGAGCTTGTACCAGGGTCAAGGATGTTATCTAGTACCAGGGGCAGGGTTGGGAGCTAGTAGCAGGGGCAGGGTTGGGAGCTAGTACCAGGGTCAAGGATGTGAGCTTGTACCAGGGTCAAGGTTGTTATCTAGTACCAGGGTCATGGAAGGGAACTAGTTGCAGGGTCAGGGTAGGGAGCTAGTACCAGGGTCATGGTAGGGAACTATTTGCAGGGTCAGGGTTGGGAGCTAGTACCAGGGACAAGGTTGGGAGCTAGTACCAGGGTCAAGGTAGTGAACTAGTTTTATGGTTAAGGTTGGGAGCTAGTAACAAGGTAATGGTAGGGAACTAGTTTCAGGGTCAAGGTTGGTAGCTAGAAGCAGGGTCAGGGTTGGGAGCCAGTACAAGGGTCAAGGTAGGGAGCTAGTACCAGGGTCAAGTTTGGGAGCTAGTACCCGGGTCAAGGTTGGGAGCTAGTACCAGGTTCAAGGTTGAGAGCTAGTACCAAAGTCAAAGTGCGGAGCTAGTACCAGGGGCAGGGTTGTGAGCTAGTACCAGGGTTAAGGTTGGGAGATAGTACCAGGGTCATGGTTGTGAGCTTGTACCAGTTTCAAGGTAGACAGCTAGTACCAGGGTCAAGGTAGAGTGCTAGTACTGGGGTCATTTTGGGAGCTAGTACCAGGGTCAGGGTGGGGAGCTAGTACTAGAGTCATGGTTGGGAGCTAGTACCAGGGTCATGGTAGGGAGCTAGTGCCAGGGGCAGGGTTGGGAGCAAGTACCATGGTCAGGGTGGGGAGCTAGTACCAGTTTCATGGTAGGGACCTAGTACTAGGGTCAAGGTTGTGAGCTAGTACCAGCGTCAAGGTAGGGAGCTAGTACCAAAGTCAAAGTGTGGAGCTAGTACCAGGGGCAGGGTTGGGAGCTAGATCCAGGGTCAAGGTTGGGAGCTTGTACCAGGGTCAAGGTTGGGAGCTAGTATCAGGGTAAAAGTTGGGAGCTAGTACCAGGGTCAAGGTAGGGAGCTAGTAACAAAGTCTAAGTGGGGAGCTTGAACCAGGGTCATGGTAGGGAGCTAGTAGCAAGGTCAAGGAAGGGAGCTAGTAGCAGGGTAAAGGAAGGGAACTAGTTTCAGGGTCAAGGTTGGGAGGTAGTACAAGGGTCAAAGTTGTGAGCTAGTACCAGGGTCAAGGTAGGGAGCTAGTACCAGGGTCAAGGTATGGAGCTAGTACCAGGGTCAAGATAAGAAGCTACAGTCAAACCTGGTTGAACGGTCACCTGCTTTAAATGGCCACCTGCCCTAACGGGCCACTCCAAATTCCCCCCGTACGTTTTTACTATATAATGTACATGCATTTAGCGGCCAACTGTCTAACGCGGCCACGGCCACTAATTTTTGTCCCCATGAAGCCATATAATCACTAATTACCGGCCACTAATCCCTTGTCACTGACACTTCCGCTTATATTTTTTCCAATACACAGCTTTAATTGCGTATAGAAGTTTACGGAGAAGAACGACGGCCTCGGGTATCTCCGTCATCAAATGAAAATGATTATTGCATCACACGATTGCCATGCGTGTTTACTCATCGAGAAATCATGTTTATTACACGTCGGCGAATGTTTTGATCAGAATTGACACAATTAATGACACAATTAATACGATAATTAAATAATTAAGAAGTTAATTATTAAATACCGACAAAAACACCGGTTATTATGAATTCACAGTTTACATTGTCATTCGACAGCGTGAAACGAGTTACGATTTTTATTCACTTCAATATTATTTTTCAAAGTGCACGGATTTATTTTCTACGAACGGATATTTACAATGCATTGTTCTTGATATTTTTTCAACTTTGATTATGGCTGAAAACATGACTAATCGAAAGTGTTTGACTCCTCTAAAAGAACGTGTCGAGTGTATAAAGTAATAGAAAACGGCCGTAGTGCAAGAAGTGTTGCCAAGGAATTTAACTGTGGAAGGACTCAAATCAATTTCTTACTTAAGCGTAAGCGTGAAATTGTGGAGGAATATGAAAGCAATGGAATCCAAACGCAAAAAGACAGAGGAAATTTACAGGAAATGTGTATGCACATGCAGTTGTGTAAATGTGTAGAGTGATCTGTGGTGTGTTTTGTTTATCCTATGCATCAACATTTATTTAATGTACGGACTACTTTAAAAAGTGAACTAAAAATGTGTATAAACATGTAAATGTGTAGACTGATATGTGGTGTGTTTTATTTATGCCTTGTATCAACTTTTATCTAATGTGTTTTATTTATAAAATTGAAATAAAGTTTTTTTTAACTGTACAAATGCATTTGTATTCAACCTTTTTCAATAATATTGATACAGATGTTATTGATTGTGGTGTGAGGTGGTGGTTAAGATACATACTCCATCTCTGAATAAAGCTAAAGTGGTGGAAATGTCAAACCTGGATTAAGTGGCCACCTGTCTTAAGCAGCCACTTTGATCATTTCCCAAGGGTGGCCACTTAATACAGGTTTGACTGTAGTACCAGGGTCAAGGTAGGGAGCTAGTACCAGGGTCAAGGTATGGAGCTAGTACCAGGGTCAAGATAGTAAGCTAGTACCAGGGTCAAGGTAGGGAGCTAGTACCAGTGTCAAGGTATGGAGCTAGTATCAGGGTCAAGGTATGGAGCTAGTACCAGGGTCAAGGTTGGGAGCTAGTACCAGGTTCAAGGTTGGGAGCTAGTACCAAAGTCAAAGTGGGGAGCTAGATCCAGGGTCAAGGTAGGGAGCTAGTAGCAGGCTAAAGGTAGGGAACTAGTTTCAGGGTCAAGGTTGGGAGCTAGTACCAGGTCAAGGTAGGGAGCTAGTACCAGGTTCAAGGTTGGGAGCTAGTACCAAAGTCAAAGTGGGGAGCTAGTTCCAGGGTCAAGGTAGGGAACTAGTTTCAGGGTCAAGGTTGGGAGTTAGTACCAGGTCAAGGTGGGGAGCTAGTACCAGGGGCAGGGTTGGGAGCTAGATCCAGGGTCAAGGTAGGGAGCTAGTACCAGGGTCAAGGTTGGGAGCTAGTACCAAAGTCAAAGTGGGGAGCTAGAACCAGGGTCATGGTAGGGAGCTAGTACCCAAGTCAAAGTGTGGAGCAAGTACCATGGTCAGGGTTGGGAGCTAGTATCAAATTCAAAGTTAGGAGCTACTACCAGGGTCAAGGTATGGAGCTAGTACCATGGTCACTGTGGGGAGCTAGTACCAGGGTCAAGATAGGAAGCTAGTACCAGGGTCAAGGTAGGCAGCTAGTACCAGGGTCAAGGTAGGGAGCTAGTACCAGGGTCAGGGAAGGGAGCTAGTACCAGGGTCAAGGTAGGCAGCTAGTACGAGGGTCAAGGTAGGCAGCTAGTACCAGGGTCAAGGTAGGGAGCTAGTACCAGGGTCAGGGTAGGGAGCTAGTACCAGGGTCAAGGTAGGGAGCTAGTACCAGGGTCAGGGTAGGCAGCTAGTACCAGGGTCAAGGTAGGGAGCTAGTACCAGGGTAAGGGTAGGGAACTAGTTTCAGGGTTAAGATTGGGAGCTAGTACCAGGGTCAAGATAGGGAGCTTGTACCAGGGTCAGGGTAGGGAACTAGTTTTAGGGTCAAGGTTGGGAGCAAGTATAAGAGTCAAGATATGGAGCTAGTACCAGGGTAAGGGTAGTGAACTAGATTCATAGTTAAGGTTGGGAGCTAGTAGCAGGGTAATGGTAGGGAACTAGTACCATGGTCACTGTGGGGAGCTAGTACCAGGGTCAAGATAGGAAGCTAGTACCAGGGTCAAGGTAGGCAGCTAGTACCAGGGTCAAGGTAGGGAGCTAGTACCAGGGTCAAGATAGGGAGCTAGTACCAGGGTCAGGGTAGGGAGCTAGTACCAGGGTCAAGATAGGAAGCTAGTACCAGGGTCAAGGTAGGCAGCTAGTACCAGGGTCAGGGTAGGGAGCTAGTACCAGGGTCAAGATAGGGAGCTAGTACCAGGGTCAGGGTAGGGAGCTAGTACCAGGGTCAAGATAGGCAGCTAGTACCAGGGTCAGGGTAGGGAGATAGTACCAGGGTCAAGGTAGGGAGCTAGTACCAGGGTCAAGGTAGGCAGCTAGTACCAGGGTCAGGGTTGGGAGCTTGTACCAGGTCAAGGTAGGGAGCTAGTTCCAGGGTCAGGGTAGGGAGATAGTACCAGGGTCATGGTAGGGAGCTAGTACCAGGGTCAAGGTAGGGAGCTAGTACCAGGGTAAGAGTAGGGAACTAGTTTCAGGGTTAAGATTGGGAGCTAGTACCAGGGTCAAGATAGGGAGCTTGTACCAGGGTCATGGTAGAGAACTAGTTTTAGGGTCAAGGTTTGGAGCAAGTATAAGAGTCAAGATATGGAGCTAGTACCAGGGTAAGGGTAGTGAACTAGATTCATAGTTAAGGTTGGGAGCTAGTAGCAGGGTAATGGTAGGGAACTAGTTTCAGGGTCAAGGTTGGTAGCTAGAAGCAAGGTCAGGGTTGGGAGCTAGTACAAGGGTCAAGGTAGGGAGCTAGTACCAGGGTCAAGTTTGGGAGCTAGTACCAGGTTCAAGGTTGAGAGCTAGTACCAAAGTCAAAGTGCGGAGCTAGTACCAGGGGCAGGGTTGTGAGTTAGTACCAGGGTCTAGGTTGTGAGCTTGTACCAGTTTCAAGGTAGACAGCTAGTGCCAGGGTCAAGGTTGGGAGCTAGTACCAAATTCAAAGTGGGGAGCTACTACCAGGGTCAAGGTATGGAGCTAGCACCATGGTCACTGTGGGGAGCTAGTACCAGGGTCAAGATAGGAAGCTAGTACCAGGGTCAAGGTAGGGAGCTAGTACCAGGGTCAAGATAGGGAGCTAGTACCAGGTTCAAGGTAGGGAGCTAGTACCATGGTCAAGGTAGGGAGCTAGTACCAGGGTCAAGTTTGGGAGCTAGTACCAGGGTCAAGGTAGGGAGCTAGTACCAAGGTCAAGATAGGGAGCTAGTACCAGGGTCAAGTTTGGGAGCTTGTACCAGGGTCAAGGTAGGGAGCTAGTACCAGGGTCAAGTTTGGGAGCTAGTACCAGGGTCAAGTTTGGGAGCTAGTACCAGGGTCAAGGTAGGGAGCTAGTACCAAGGTCAAGATAGGGAGCTAGTACCAGGGTCAAGATAGGGAGCTAGTACCAGGGTCAAGGTAGGGAGCTAGTACCAGGGTCAAGATAGGGAGCTAGTACCAGGGTCAAGATAGGAAGCTAGTACCAGGGTCAAGATAGGAAGCTAGTACCAAGGTCAAGGTAGGGAGCTAGTACCAGGGTCAAGTTTGGGAGCTAGTATCAGGGTCAAGGTTGGGAGCTAGTACCAGGTTCAAGGTTGGGAGCTAGTACCAAAGTCAAAGTGTGGAGCTAGTACCAGGGGCAGGGTTGTGAGCTAGTACCAGGGTCAAGGTTGGGAGCTTGTACCAGGGTCATGGTTGTGAGCTTGTACCAGTTTCAAGGTAGACAGCTAGTACCAGGGTCAATGTTTTGAGCTAGTACCAGGATCAAGGTATGGAGCTAGTACCAGGTTCAAGGTTGGAAGCTAGTACCAAAGTCAAAGTATGGGCCTAGTACCAGGGTCAGGGTTGGGAGCTAGTACCATGGTCAGGGTTGGGAGATAGTACCAGGGTCAGGGTTGGGAGCTAGTACCAGGGTCAAGGTTGGGAGATAGTACCAGGGTCAAGGTTGGGAGATAGTACCAGGGTCAAGGTTGGGAGATAGTACCAGGTTCAAGGTTGGGAGATAGTACCATGGTCAGGGTTGGGAGATAGTACCAGGGTCAAGGTTGGGAGATAGTACCAGGGTCAAGGTATGGAGATAGTACCAGGGTCAAGGTTGGGAGCTAGTACCAGGGTCAAGGTTGGGAGATAGTACCAGGTTCAAGGTTGGGAGCTAGTACCAAAGTCAAAGTGGGGAGCAAGATCCAGGGTCAAGGTAGGGAGCTAGTAGCAGGCTAAAGGTAGGGAACTAGTTTCAGGGTCAAGGTTGGGAGCTAGTACCAGGTCAAGGTGGGGAGCTAGTACCAGGGGCAGGATTGGGAGCTAGTAACATGGTCAAGGTTGGGAGCTAGTACCAGGGTCAGGGTTGGGAGATAGTACCAGGGTCAAGGTATGGAGATAGTACCAGGGTCAAGGTTGGGAGATAGTACCAGGTTCAAGGTTGGGAGCTAGTACCAGGGTCAGGGTTGGGAGATAGTACCAGGGTCAGGGTTGGGAGCTAGTACCAGGGTCAGGGTTGGGAGATAGTACCAGGTTCAAGGTTGGGAGCTAGTACCAGGGTCAGGGTTGGGAGATAGTACCAGGGTCAAGGTTGGGAGTTAGTACCAGGGTCAGGGTTGGGAGATAGTACCAGGGTCAAGGTATGGAGATAGTACCAGGGTCAAGGTTGGGAGATAGTACCAGGGTCAAGGTATGGAGATAGTACCAGGGTCAAGGTTGGGAGATAGTACCAGGTTCAAGGTTGGGAGCTAGTACCAAAGTCAAAGTGGGGAGCAAGATCCAGGGTCAAGGTAGGGAGCTAGTAGCAGGCTAAAGGTAGGGAACTAGTTTCAGGGTCAAGGTTGGGAGCTAGTACCAGGTCAAGGTGGGGAGCTAGTACCAGGGGCAGGATTGGGAGCTAGATCCAGGGTCAAGGTAGGGAGCTAGTACCAGGGTCAAGGTTTGGAGCTAGTACCAAAGTCAAAGTGGGGAGCTAGAACCAGGGTCATGGTAGGGAGCTAGTAGCCAAGTCAAAGTGTGGAGCTAGTACCATGGTCAGGGTTGGGAGCTAGTATCAAATTCAAAGTTAGGAGCTACTACCAGGGTCAAGGTATGAAGCTAGTACCATGGTCACTGTGGGGAGCTAGTACCAGGGTCAAGATAGGAAGCTAGTACCAGGGTCAAGGTAGGCAGCTAGTACCAGGGTCATGGTAGGGAGCTTGTACCAGGTCAAGGTAGCGAGCTAGTTCCAGGGTCAAGGTAGGGAGATAGTACCAGGGTCATGGTAGGGAGCTAGTACGAGGGTCAAGGTAGGGAGCTAGTACCAGGGTAAGGGTAGGGAACTAGTTTCAGGGTTAAGATTGGGAGCTAGTACCAGGGTCAAGATAGGGAGCTTGTACCAGGGTCATGGTAGGGAACTAGTTTTAGGGTCAAGGTTGGGAGCAAGTATAAGAGTCAAGATATGGAGCTAGTACCAGGGTAAGGGTAGTGAACTAGATTCATAGTTAAGGTTGGGAGCTAGTAGCAGGGTAATGGTAGGGAACTAGTTTCAGGGTCAAGGTTGGAAGCTAGAAGCAAGGTCAGGGTTGGGAGCTAGTACCAGGTTCAAGGTTGAGAGCTAGTACCAAAGTCAAAGTGTGGAGCTAGTACCAGGGGCAGGGTTGTGAGTTAGTACCAGGGTCAAGTTTGGGAGATAGTACCAGGATCTAGGTTGTGAGCTTGTACCAGTTTCAAGGTAGACAGCTAGTGCCAGGGTCAAGGTTGGGAGCTAGTACCAAATTCAAAGTGGGGAGCTACTACCAGGGTCAAGGTATGGAGCTAGCACCATGGTCACTGTGGGGAGCTAGTACCAGGGTCAAGATAGGAAGCTAGTACCAGGGTCAAGGTAGGGAGCTAGTACCATGGTCAAGGTAGGGAGCTAGTACCAGGGTCAAGTTTGGGAGCTAGTATCAGGGTCAAGGTTGGGAGCTAGTACCAGGTTCAAGGTTGGGAGCTAGTACCAAAGTCAAAGTGTGGAGCTAGTACCAGGGGCAGGGTTGTGAGCTAGTACCAGGGTCAAGGTTGGGAGCTTGTACCAGGGTCATGGTTGTGAGCTTGTACCAGTTTCAAGGTAGACAGCTAGTACCAGGGTCAATGTTTTGAGCTAGTACCAGGATCAAGGTATGGAGCTAGTACCAGGTTCAAGGTTGGAAGCTAGTACCAAAGTCAAAGTATGGGCCTAGTACCAGGGTCAGGGTTGGGAGATAGTACCAGGGTCTAGGTTGTAAGCTTGTACCAGAGTCAAGGTTGGGAGCTAGTACCAGGTTCAAGGTTGGGAGCTAGTACCAAAGTCAAAGTGGGGAGCTAGATCCAGGGTCAAGGTATGGAGCTAGTACCATGGTAACGGTAAGGAGCTTGTTCAAGGGTCAAGATAGGAAGCTAGTACCAGGTTCAAGGTTGGAAGCTAGTACCAAAGTCAAAGTATGGGCCTAGTACCAGGGTCAGGGTTGGGAGATAGTACCAGGGTCAGGGTTGGGAGCTAGTACCAGGATCAAGGTATGGAGCTAGTATCAGGTTCAAGGTTGGAAGGTAGTACCAAAGTCAAAGTATGGGCCTAGTACCAGGGTCAGGGTTGGGAGATAGTACCAGGGTCTAGGTTGTAAGCTTGTACCAGAGTCAAGGTTGGGAGCTAGTACCAAATTCAAAGTGGGGAGCTACTACCAGGGTCAAGGTATGGAGCTAGTACCATGGTAACGGTTAGGAGCTTGTTCAAGGGTCAAGATAGGAAGCTAGTACCAGGGTCAAGGTAGGAAGCTAGTACCAGGGTCAAGGTAGGGAGCTAGTTTCAGGGTCAAGGTAGAGAGCTAGTTCCAGGGTCAAGGTAGGGAGCTAGTACCAGGGTCAAGGTAGGGAGCTTGTACCAGGGTCAAGGTTGGGAGCTAGTACCAGCTTCAAGGTTGGGAGCTAGTACCAAAGTCAAAGTATGGGCCTAGTACCAGGGTCAGGGTTGGGAGCTAGTACCAGGGTCAAGATAGGGAGCTTGTACCAGGGTCATGGTAGGGAACTAGTTTTAGGGTCAAGGTTGGGAGCAAGTATAAGAGTCAAGATATGGAGCTAGTACCAGGGTAAGGGTAGTGAACTAGATTCATAGTTAAGGTTGGGAGCTAGTAGCAGGGTAATGGTAGGGAACTAGTTTCAGGGTCAAGGTTGGTAGCTAGAAGCAGGGTCAGGGTTGGGAGCTAGTACAAGGGTAAAGGTAGGGAGCTAGTACCAGGGTCAAGTTTGGGAGCTAGTACCAGGGTCAAGGTTGGGAGCTAGTACCAGGTTCAAGGTTGAGAGCTAGTACCAAAGTCAAAGTGTGGAGCTAGTACCAGGGGCAGGGTTGTGAGTTAGTACCAGGGTCAAGTTTGGGAGATAGTACCAGGGTCTAGGTTGTGAGTTTGTACCAGTTTCAAGGTAGACAGCTAGTGCCAGGGTCAAGGTTGGGAGCTAGTACCAAATTCAAAGTGGGGAGCTACTACCAGGGTCAAGGTATGGAGCTAGCACCATGGTCACTGTGGGGAGCTAGTACCAGGGTCAAGATAGGAAGCTAGTACCAAGGTCAAGGTAGGGAGCTAGTACCATGGTCAAGGTAGGGAGCTAGTACCAGGGTCAAGTTTGGGAGCTAGTATCAGGGTCAAGGTTGGGAGCTAGTACCAGGTTCAAGGTTGGGAGCTAGTACCAAAGTCAAAGTGTGGAGCTAGTACCAGGGGCAGGGTTGTGAGCTAGTACCAGGGTCAAGGTTGGGAGCTTGTACCAGGGTCATGGTTGTGAGCTTGTACCAGTTTCAAGGTAGACAGCTAGTACCAGGGTCAATGTTTTGAGCTAGTACCAGGATCAAGGTATGGAGCTAGTATCAGGTTCAAGGTTGGAAGCTAGTACCAAAGTCAAAGTATGGGCCTAGTACCAGGGTCAGGGTTGGGAGATAGTACCAGGGTCTAGGTTGTAAGCTTGTACCAGAGTCAAGGTTGGGAGCTAGTACCAAGGGTCTAGGTTAGGAGCTTGTTCAAGGTTCAAGTTTGGGAGCTAGTACCAGGGTCAAGGTTGGGAGCTAGTACCAGGTTCAGGGTTTGGAGCTAGTACCATGGTCAGGATTGGGAGCTAGTACCAGGGTCAAGGTAGGGAGCTAGTACTAGGGTCAAGGTTGGGAGCTAGTACCAGGGTCAAGGTTGGGAGATAGTACCAGGGTCTATGTTGTAAGCTTGTACCAGGGTCAAGGTTGGGAGCTAATACCAGGGTCCGGGTTAGGAGCTTGTTCCAGGTTCAAGGTTGGGAGCTAGTACCATGGTAACGGTTAGGAGCTTGTTCAAGGGTCAAGATAGGAAGCTAGTACCAGGGTCAAGGTAGGAAGCTAGTACCAGGGTCAAGGTAGGGAGCTAGTTTCAGGGTCAAGGTAGAGAGCTAGTTCCAGGGTCAAGGTAGGGAGCTAGTACCAGGGTCAAGGTAGGGAGCTTGTACCAGGGTCAAGGTTGGGAGCTAGTACCAGCTTCAAGGTTGGGAGCTAGTACCAAAGTCAAAGTATGGGCCTAGTACCAGGGTCAGGGTTGGGAGCTAGTACCAGGGTCAAGATAGGGAGCTTGTACCAGGGTCATGGTAGGGAACTAGTTTTAGGGTCAAGGTTGGGAGCAAGTATAAGAGTCAAGATATGGAGCTAGTACCAGGGTAAGGGTAGTGAACTAGATTCATAGTTAAGGTTGGGAGCTAGTAGCAGGGTAATGGTAGGGAACTAGTTTCAGGGTCAAGGTTGGTAGCTAGAAGCAGGGTCAGGGTTGGGAGCTAGTACAAGGGTAAAGGTAGGGAGCTAGTACCAGGGTCAAGTTTGGGAGCTAGTACCAGGGTCAAGGTTGGGAGCTAGTACCAGGTTCAAGGTTGAGAGCTAGTACCAAAGTCAAAGTGTGGAGCTAGTACCAGGGGCAGGGTTGTGAGTTAGTACCAGGGTCAAGTTTGGGAGATAGTACCAGGGTCTAGGTTGTGAGCTTGTACCAGTTTCAAGGTAGACAGCTAGTGCCAGGGTCAAGGTTGGGAGCTAGTACCAAATTCAAAGTGGGGAGCTACTACCAGGGTCAAGGTATGGAGCTAGCACCATGGTCACTGTGGGGAGCTAGTACCAGGGTCAAGATAGGAAGCTAGTACCAAGGTCAAGGTAGGGAGCTAGTACCATGGTCAAGGTAGGGAGCTAGTACCAGGGTCAAGGTTGGGAGCTAGTATCAGGGTCAAGGTTGGGAGCTAGTACCAGGTTCAAGGTTGGGAGCTAGTACCAAAGTCAAAGTGTGGAGCTAGTACCAGGGGCAGGGTTGTGAGCTAGTACCAGGGTCAAGGTTGGGAGCTTGTACCAGGGTCATGGTTGTGAGCTTGTACCAGTTTCAAGGTAGACAGCTAGTACCAGGGTCAATGTTTTGAGCTAGTACCAGGATCAAGGTATGGAGCTAGTATCAGGTTCAAGGTTGGAAGCTAGTACCAAAGTCAAAGTATGGGCCTAGTACCAGGGTCAGGGTTGGGAGATAGTACCAGGGTCTAGGTTGTAAGCTTGTACCAGAGTCAAGGTTGGGAGCTAGTACCAAGGGTCTAGGTTAGGAGCTTGTTCAAGGTTCAAGTTTGGGAGCTAGTACCAGGGTCAAGGTTGGGAGCTAGTACCAGGTTCAGGGTTTGGAGCTAGTACCATGGTCAGGATTGGGAGCTAGTACCAGGGTCAAGGTAGGGAGCTAGTACTAGGGTCAAGGTTGGGAGCTAGTACCAGGGTCAAGGTTGGGAGATAGTACCAGGGTCTATGTTGTAAGCTTGTACCAGGGTCAAGGTTGGGAGCTAATACCAGGGTCCGGGTTAGGAGCTTGTTCCAGGTTCAAGGTTGGGAGCTAGTACCAGGTTCAGGGTTGAGAGTTAGTACCATGGTCAGGGTAGGAAGCTAGTACCAGGGTCAAAGTTGGGAGCTTGTACCAGGTTCAGGGTTGGGAGCTAGTACCAGGGTCAATGTTTTGAGCTAGTACCAGGGGCAGGGTTGGGAGCTTGATCTAGGGTCAAGGTTATGAGCTTGTACCAGGTTCTAGGTTGTGAGCTTGTACCAGGGTCAAGGTTGGGAGCTAGTACCAAATTCAAAGTGGGGAGCTACTACCAGGGTCAAGGTATGGAGCTAGTACCATGGTCACTGTGGGGAGCTAGTACCAGGGTCAAGATAGGAAGCTAGTACCAAGGTCAAGGTAGGGAGCTAGTACCAGGGTCAAGGTAGGGAGCTAGTACCAGGGTCAAGGTAGGGAGCTAGTACCAGGGTCAAGTTTGGGAGCTAGTACCAGGGTCAAGGTTGGAAACTAGTACCAGGGTCAAGGTAGGGAGCTAGTACCAGGGTCAAGTTTGGGAGCTAGTACCAGGGTCAAGGTTGGGAGCTAGTACCAGCTTCAAGGTTGGGAGCTAGTACCAAAGTCAAAGTATGGGCCTAGTACCAGGGTCAGGGTTGGGAGATAGTACCAGGGTCTAGGTTGTAAGCTTGTACCAGGGTCAAGGTTGGGAGCTAGTACCAGGGTCTAGGTTAGGAACTTGTTCATGGTTCAAGTTTGGGAGCTAGTACCAGGGTCAAGGTTGGGAGCTAGTACCAGGTTCAGGGTTGGGAGCTAGTACCATGGTCAGGATTGGGAGCTAGTACCAGGGTCAAGGTAGGGAGCTAGTACTAGGGTCAAGGTTGGGAGATAGTTCCAGGGTCAAGGTTGGGAGCTAGTACCAGGTTCAGGGTTGAGAGTTAGTACCATGGTCAGGGTAGGAAGCTAGTACCAGGGTCAAGGTTGGGAGCTTGTACCAGGTTCAGGGTTGGGAGCTAGTACCATGGTCAGGGTTGGGAGCTAGTACCAGGGGCAGGGTTGGGAGCTTGATCCAGGGTCAAGGTTATGAGCTTGTACCAGGGTCTAGGTTGTGAGGTTGTACCAGTGTTAAGGTTCTAGAGCTAGTACCAGGGTCAGGGTTGTTAGAGTGTACCAGGGTCAAGCTTGTTTCTGCCTCTGGTACTAGCTCTAACACCTTTCTTTAACAGTCCAGGGTCAAGTTATTTCCATTTTCCAATCATCATTATGATTGTTTATTGCTTTAAACTCTCTATTAGTAGCTGAAAATCCTTTAAAATCAGTGTAGTTATTCGAAGGAAATGACTTGGTTTATGTTTTCTACAGTATCTTAGCCAAATCAAGTATGCAGCTCTAAAAATCCAAAACACTGAAAACTTGTCTGTAATGTATATGACTAATCAATATACCTTTTATTTTCACAGGAGTGTGTCCAGCACAACAAACATGTGGTGTACGATCTCATCTCAAGCCACGGGGACGTTGTCGACTTTGTCTTCTTCGCCATTCTAATGCAGGGTGGGTCTACAGTGTGGTCCTTCCCCTGAAAGATTTAACTTTGTAGCAAAATTTGTTTTGGCTTTATTATTTATGTGTGAAGAAATGTGTTCACAGAGTTATGTTTCTTTAAGATTAAATCCCTGGTAACAGGAGGGTGAGGTTAATAATTGAGTTAAAAGTAAGCAGTAAAATGAGTTTGTGTTGAACTTGTTTAATTACAATTCTAACTATATTGGTTGAGATACAAGTAATGACTGTTATTCCTACAGACTATGAGAAAGTGATCAGCCATTACATCCAGTATGACAACTACAGAGGAGCTCTCGAAATACTCAACAAACAGGTCAGTTTGTAACACATTTTTTTACCTGTTAATTTTTAAAGAAAAAAAGTTGAGGTATTGTAATTATCATTGGCGGCTGCGGTGTGTAAAATTTTAATCTTTGCGATAACTCAAAAACTGTTTAAAATATTCAAATCAAACTTGATACACATGGTGCCAAAGGCAAAACGCATTAGCAAGGCCTATAACTCAGGTATTAATACTTGTTGAATTGAGCCCTTTGTTAAACTGAAAATACAACAGACAAGCAATTTACTTCTTGTTCTGTTCAATGCTAGTTGATTTTAACACAAAGAAAGTTGAAAATAAAATGTTGCTTCTCTGATCTTGAAACATTCTATATTTTCATAGTAAATTTAATACTTTAGTAACAAGTACATTGATATAAGTTTGAATTGGTAAGAAGTTCCTGAAGGTATTATGTACTTTGAATTCAGTCTGAGATGAACCTGTTCTACAAGTTTTCCCCGCTGCTAATCCAGTACGTTCCCAAGGAGACAGTCACAGCCTGGATCAAACAAGGACAAAACCTCGACCCCAAAAAACTGATACCTGCCCTCGTACAATATGACCACAACAAGTACAAAGAACAGGTATTATAGACGTATTATTGATATTGTACATTTAAAATTGTTTTCATTAGTTAACTTTCATAACTCCATTAAATAATTGTTGAATAATCCTATTGTTTGAATTAAAACAAATAAACAGATGTTAGCTCTGTGGTTCTTTTGTTATAGATGTGTTACAATTTTGTTTCCAAACCTACAATAGGATGGTGTTCTATCTTGATATGCTCCAACATAAAACCTCTCTGTTAGAATATCAGGACAAGTGGTAAAAGTGCAATATATTCACTGAAAGACCAGGAAAAGTAAAGGACTTTACTGTAGTTTTGTGTATCCTTTTCTGATTTTATGTTTGTAATCTTGTTTCCCCAGGGTAGTGAGGTTATACGGTACCTGGAGTTCTGTATCGAGAGCCTGCACAACAGGGATGAGGCTATACACAACTACCTGATCTCCCTGTACGCCAAACTACAGCCAGATAAACTGATGGGATACCTCCTTAAACAGGACCAGGTACACAGAAACTAGGAGAAATTATAAAATATTTATTTAATGTTTGCCTTAGTCAAGCAAAAAAATACTGTTTCAAGACAATGTGCGAGGGTGTTCATTACTTCCTTGAGAGCCCTTATTGTTTTAAGCTTTGTCAATAATTACATTGTTTATTGTCAGTCAATTGACAAAGACCAACAGCAAGTACTATTGTTTGATTAATGGTATACTGTTATGTTATTTCAATGTATAAATAAAACTATACAATTAAGGAACTGTTATGTATGTATAACAAATTCATGGCTATTAAACTAAGTTTAACATTTGTCTGACTGTGAGTTTTACCTGCAGGAGGAGGCTGAGCGGGGCCATGAGCTGTCTTACGACCTGAAGTATGCCCTGCGACTCTGCTCTGAGTACAGTCACAAAGCTGAGTGTGTCCACATCTATTCCCGCATGAAACTGTATGAGGAGGCTGTAGACCTCGCACTAACAGTAAGGCTTTATAACTAGTATTTGTAATTGTTTGAAATTGTTAAGACAGTGACTTGACTGATTGCTTAAATGTAATACCCTTGAAATTTATATATATTTAGTACCACATTTCTTGCGTGCATTCCAGTTTGATGTTGAACTGGCAAAAATGGAGGCGAACAAGCCAGAGGAGGAGGATGTGGAGCTAAAGAAGAAACTCTGGCTCAGGATAGGTGAGGGGGATGTTATGGTAAATATATGTAAAGGTGTAATGATAACTAACGTAAAATGGCTTTTTTCTTATCACAAAGTTATGTTGGGAATTCATCATTTTTTCTTAGAAGAGGAGAAGAAGTTAAGGGAGTCAAAGAGTACCGGCATAAGAGTGACGACCTCCTCAAGATAGAGAACATATTACCATTGTATGGATATATCTGTGTGTGTGTGTTTCAGCGCGTCATGTGGTAGAGGAGGAGAAGGATGTTAAGCGAGCCATGGAGTTCCTACATGAGTGTGACCTATTGAAGATTGAGGACATTTTGCCTTTCTTCCCAGACTTTGTCACCATCGACCACTTCAAGGTCAGAGAAGCTAGTTTTTCTGGTCATTTTCTTCAGTATCCTTATGTTTATCAAATACAGTAATTAACAGAAGAATTATGTTGATATTTCAATTTCACTCCTTTTTGTTTCTCTATCCTATATTTTAGCCCGGCAGATTAATGTAATATTAAAAAAAATCGTCCAGTTTGTGATACAAGCATCAAAATTTGCATATGTATTCCTTTAAGATTACTTGTTTGGGAAAACCCGTTAGCCATCTTTTTTTCAAAATGGCGGCCATTTTCAAGATGGCCGCCAATCCCAATTGAAAAAAACTATTTTTAATACAAAAGTTGACCAAACAGTTCTATCTTAATGATTTTGGTTTGTGATACAATTATCAAAATTTGCATAAGAATTTCTATTAGGTTACTTGTTTGGAAAAACCCGTTAGCCATCTTCTTTTTTCAAAATGGAGGACATTTTCAAGATGGCTGCCAATCCCGATTGAAAGAAATTATTCTAATATAAAAGTTGATCAAACAGTTCTATCTTAATGATTTTATTTTGTGATACAATCATCTAATTTGTATAAGTATTCCTTTTAGGTTACTAGTTTGGAAAAACCCGTTAGCCATATTTTTTTCAAAATGGCGGCCAATTTCAAGATGGCCGCCAATCCTGATTGAAAGAAATTATTCTTTATACAAAAGTTGACCAAACAGTTCTATCTTACTGATTTTGGTTTGTGATACAATCATCAAAATTTGCATTAGTATTCGCATTAGGTTACTTGTTTGGAAAAACCCGTTAGCCATCTTTTTTCAAGATGGCCGCCAAACCCGACTGAAATAAATTATTTTAAATACAAAAAACGTATAAATAGTTCTATCATAATGCATTGCTTTTATAGAGAAACAAAATTATATAAAACTTTTTTGAAGCTCTTACTATCACTTACGACAAAGCACAACCAGGGCACACTGGTAAAACAACTGCCGTAAAACTCAGCATGAGGTTTAATGTCAGCTAAATAATCTCAAGCTATTTAGCTAAGTGTCCCAGATGCTAAAAAACAAGCCCCATACCAGAAGTCTTGTTAAAGCAGGACCAATTAGATAATAATTAATACAATGAAAACTACAGGGACAAGGCCAGTACTCGAACATTCAAAAATGAACTCTTTTATAGAGAAAATTAAATCATGTCGGAAAATAGCTCATTGAGCTAATGTTTCTTGTTAACACATACCCGACTTTAAATAAAGATTCTTGTATCTTGTAGGGACAGGCAAACGCCCAAACGACAATGAACTGTAGACACAAACATATAAACTCTTTTATAGAGAAAATTAAATCATGTCGGAAAATAGCTCATTGAGCTAATGTTTCTTGTTAACACATACCCGACTTTGAATAAAGATTCTTGTATCTTGTAGGGACAGGCAAACGCCCAAACGACAATGAACTGTAGACACAAACATATAAACATCACATACACAAATACAAACACCCAAAACAAACTTACACCATATAAACAAATACAAACACCAGAAACAAACCATACTATCATCAACATTGCTTCATCATCAAATGATACCTTCCTGGAATGGTCAGTGAAACAAAAGATCACTGGAACTCGAGTCTAATGTTTAACTTGTTAGTATGGCCATAAAATCACTGTTGTCCCATCACCATGTATGAGAAATTACTTAATTAAAATATATAAGCCTCATAAGAGCACACGTCAATTTGAAAAAAAATATAGAATAATGCAAAAAATAACATATAAACTGAAGAATTAATTTCAAGTACTCAGCGACCAGATACCAACATCGTCTGTCAACGAAGCAATCAAGCCGTAACAATAGTGCTAGCTCTTAAGAGATACTATAAAGTAATTCAAAGACAACTATCTGACATAGCTCACCTTAACAGGGTTTAAAATGTTGTCTTCATTCAGTCATATAATGAAAGTATCATTGTACAAACAAGATGGAAAAACACAATCTACGAATAAACAAAACAGTGTCATTGGCCTAAAAAGAAAGGTGAATACAAGTTTGGCATTATGTCTTGGGTTTGCATATTGAACTGGCGGCATTTCAGTCTACTGGAACCATAAAATTATAAGATGGATAGGAGTCTTTGATGAGGCAGAGACTACTTCCTCAGCGACAACAAAATGTGTTCTTTCTTAGTGCCACTAGGATATGGCAAATGCACCAGGTTACAGCTAGCACTCTCTTCAAGCTAATTAAAGAAGCATACAGGCTGGGCTGTACAATGTCAGTGAGTGTTCACGGCCATTGAACATATGTATCGTTATGCTGTAAAAGGCGCAAAACTGAAAGTCCGCTATATCAATTTAGAAATCTAGTGTTGACAATGGAACTGATAATCTTGTCCCTGGTCCCATCAATTGTTGTGCGTGCTGATACCACTCTCTTTTGCAAACAACATTGTGAACTATGCGTGATGGCTCCCAATGCATCTCAGACACATGATGGTGCTTGAGCATGCACATCCACAGCTAGCTGCAGAATTCCATTACGGAATATCTGTTGTTTATAAATCAAATCGTGAATATTCAGCGTAAGCTATTGTCCAAGCTTATGAGAAAGCTGGTGCTGTTATCAAAGGTGATGGTTGTGCCATTGTTGTGACTGAAGACCCATCCAAACTATGACGGTGGATGGTGCCATGGTGCTGGAGCTGAAGTCAGTCACTTGGTTGCTCAGTATGAATTGGCATTTGAAGTCAAGGATGCAAATAAAAATACCAGACATTACGAACAGAAAGAACATACACAAAAGGCCTTCTTTGGTAAAGTACAGAAGCTGTACACTAAAATGATATGGGCAATGCTACTACTGGGGAGAAAAAGGATATTTTCATACTGGAAACAACACGTTTTGCACATCTTAATGCTGCTGAAATGGTTGCTTCTTATTATGATCACGGTAAAACCCGCTTCAATAAGATCCTGAAAGGAATGGATACAGTTTGCATTTTATTAGCCAAACAAGAAGAAAACAAACATATTTCTTTCGGCAAAAGCCAGAGCCGATAGCAGATGATTCAAAGGGGAAAATCTTAATAAGGACGACTGTCGTCTGTTTTCTACACTTATTCTGCCTGTCTAGAGAATATGACCGTTTTTTCTTCAGCATGAGAATCAGTCTTTTCCCGTTGCACTGAGTGATAATGGTAATCTCCATAGCTGCCTGAAATCGCAACCTGGGTCAATTCTAGAGGCTTGTGTCATCATTGTTGCCAAATCGACTTAGTATGCATCACTAGAAGGAGTCTCAAAAGTACAAGCACGTAGTTGTACTTACGCGGGAATATATGTTTTGTTTGACGTATACTGGTCCTCTACTTTAAAATCTGAAACACGAACAATGCGAGGCACAGGAGCTAGACGCAGAGTGACTGACAAAGAAAATCCCACAATATTGGCGTAGAGTCTTGAGAGATAACATACAACAAGACTGAGCTATTTAACTTTCTGGTGGATAATTTTGTGAAGATGTGTCCAAATAATAGTTAACAGTTGTAGTCACCATTGCAAGAGGAAGCAGACACATGAATCTTCTTGCATGCAAAACACACAGGAGCAGACGGTTACAAAACCATTATGATTAAAGTCAGCTACACAGACGTTCTTGTCATTGCGGTCAATGTTATGCCAATTCTACAGTTTCTTGATGTAGAAAAGCTGCGGGATGCATTTGGTCAAGGATTACACTTGAGGTTATATACATGAAATTAGTGTGTCAATTGGCCCAAAAATCCAACGGCCTTTTATTTTTCCATACTTTTATTGAATGTGATGTCGTATATGCATTCGGTTGACTAGGAAAGTAGAGTGCATGACAGACATGGAATGTATGCTTCAACTATTTTTTATAAAACTCACCAACAATTGACAAAAAGGATCATAATATTCATGAAAAGTTCATAGTCACTATGTGATAGTTCTAGCGCCACTGATAGTATTGACGAAGCAAGACTGACATTGTTTGCTCTAAAACAAAGGTCATATGAATCAATTCCTCCAATGCAAGAAGCTTTTATTCAACATGTTAAGCGTGCTGCATACTAAGCAAGTTGCATAGGTGCCTATCAACTATATGTCAAATGGAAATCGAAAGCCCTGCTGACAAGGGCTGGAAAAAGCAGGGTGATATGTGGCAAATCTTTTGGACAGCACCAAGTGGAAGTGTTATCGATTTAGACTTCCGCGTACAGCTCTGTGTCGATACATTTGTGAAGGCTAGAATGTATTCAAAGTAAGGACTTGTTCTTAAATAAAAAAGAGAAAATAACAGAGAAAAAGCTGAAAAAATAGAAAAAAGCTTTTTTTTTAATGAAACACATAAAAACATAAATACAAAAAAAATATAAAAAATATATACATCACGTCCTGGTAGATAAATATTTTAATTTTTGTAAATCTTATTTATTTTTTAAATATGCATTAAATGAATAATTTCTCATCAAAACCCGATCAGTTTGGTCATGCATGTCAAGTTAAATAATAAAAACAGTAATGACAAACTTAAATGGCGGCCATTTTGGAAAAAAATAGCGGCCATTTTGAATTTTTCGTGGCTAACAGGATTTTCCGAACAAGTACATTCAAATGAGTCTCCATGTCAATTTTGGTGCTTTTACCACAATGTGAACGATTTTTTCACTAACCTGCTGGGCTATTTGGAACATTCTAGCCTACATTTAGATATAAATATCAGTATTTGGTATGAATAGTCAGAGGAGGCAAATTGTTTATCAGTAACTTTAGAATAACATGCGTGCAAGCTAATGGTTAAGAAGTAAGCGTGTGGTTTCACAAGGTTGATCTAGTCCTTTTATTCTGTGAACATTCATACCCACAGGAATTTCATACATTTAGGTTCATATCATGACATCCGTGGAGAATTAGAGAACAATTTACAATTGTAACCCTTTTATAATGAATAATTGTTTCTATTCAGGATGCGATCGTTACATCCCTTGAGAAGTACAACCAACACATCGCCACGCTGGAGGACGAGATGAAGGAGGCAACCGGAAGTGCCGAGGAGATTCGCAAGGAAATACAGGGATTCAGAAACAAGTAACTACCATTTGGCTGTCAAAATACATGATTTTTTAAAGCCAAATCACTACAATTTTGAAGTATTGAAATATAAAAAAAAAAATTATATTAATCTTTTTTTTAATCTTTTTAAAAACATAAATATAATTAATAAGTATGAATGTAGAAATAAAAGAGATTCTACGAATATGAAAATTACAAAGAGAAATAGAGAACAATAAAAGATAGGAGATTTCCATCAGCAGCAGGATTTTCACTCAGGTCCCTTTGATCTCTTATCCATGTTGCCTAAGATGTATAGGAATGTGATGGATGTTACATAGCATAATGACTACAATTGATATTTATATCAGATATTTGCAACATCGTTGTCAGAGTTCAATTGTAAATGTTTATTTTCTATGAGTGATGTGAACATAATTCTAAAACAAAGCTATCAGTTTTGCAACTACAGTAGTATCAGTTAGTAGGGTACAAAGAAACATTCAAGAAGCCTATTTAAACATGTTGTTTTTATTTCTTAATTTATGAATATAGAGAAGTAGAGAATGCAGTCTCTATTGCTATAGAGCGTTAATGCCGTTTTTAAAAAAAATAGTGTATAAGAATTTTGCTGTCATGAAAGTTCTAAGGTCATTCAAAGCAAACTCTATGTGTATTATTGAACACAATAATTGTACATCTACATTTCTGTCAGCAGTATTTTTCTGTAAATGGTAAAGTGATATTATTGATAACAGTAAGGGTTTCAGTTAGTGTAGATTATACACTTTATTCCCTCTATCTGCAACATACTGTTAGCCATCTTGACAGCTTTTCTGGCATGATGTGTTTTTATAGGTGAGTTGATCATTTAACACAGGTATCATGTTACTTTCTGCTCGTTAACCATGTTACATGTAAAAAATGCTAGAATAATTGTAAAATGTTCTACGCAATAAAGCATATATATATATATATACAAACTGTTAGATATATATATTATATAATTTGACATAACCAGTTGAATGCCACTGTTTACCTTCTGCTCTTATGTTTCAGGTACGCCCATGTGAAGGCTTTAGACAAGTGCTCCAAGTGTGGCTTCCCCTTGATGACACGGGCGTTCTACCTGTTCCCATGCCAGCACAAGTTCCACTCAGACTGCCTTATTGACGAGGTTAGGCGTGAGAATGAAGAATGTTTTGTTAAACAAAATAGCCATAAATATCACTACCCTTGATCTCAAAACCATGTACATGTTTTTACTAAAACAAATGCTTAAAAAAATCAATCTGCAAAGCTGTCACTCAAATTTAATTTTTTGCCGTGTCGCTGTGTCTGTTTTTTTGTCCGTCCTTGTGTCTGTAAACAATTACTTGTGAACACAATGATGTCTTCAGTTTTAATATGATCTTAATTAAACGCATACAGAAGTTAGATTTTCATGAGGTATCAGTTCCTCTAATATTAGTCTAAGGGAGACAACCTGTATTCGGTGACTGTAGTTGGATTAAAGGTTTTTATGCCCACAACAAAAAGGAAGTATTATGCGGACTTGTGCTGCACAAAACTCCAAAACTGTTTTCACCTACAGTCAAGAAACCTTGGTGCAATGCTATTTAGGTGATGAGGTTGTGCACCTTGGGTTTTGTTTCTTGCTGCACTTAGTTTGTGGAAATACAGTTTTGATGCACATTTATGAGAATGGATAAAACAATGGCTCTTGCCTTTGTGACACATGCGGCATATGGGGGGAACAGTGTCCTATGGACACATTTCTAGTTTTCGTCACACTCTAGCCTTTGTTAAAGAGGTGAAAAGTACAGTTTAAAAGAGAGACAGTCTGTACTGACTGTGCAGTTGGTTTTCTCTCATGGCTTTGTATGTTGCCCATTACCCATACAAATATGCTATGGATGGAAAATGACTTAAAGAGCCATGCAGTAGAGCATAGGCCCTCATGGACCTCTTGTTTTAATTTCCTAATTGATTTACCATCAATATACAACCATAATACTTTAAAAATGATCATAATATCATTATGTATTTTTTGTAATGGTCTTGTGAACATGTATTTTTAATATCTATTCATTATTCTTTATTTTACAACCCTTTGTTACACATTATACTAACAACTTAACACAGATCCTGCCAAACTTGTCTGGGGCAAAGATTGGGGCTCGTGTCAAGGAACTGCAGAAGAAACTGGCAGAGCGTGATGATCGGTCCAGCAGTGTGGTCGGCAAACAGGATACCACCGCACTCTCATCCAAGTTTACAGCAAAGGTAAGCACACAGACTGTATACTGGTACTTACTGTAGGGTAGAGTGTTTTGCCATGTATGTGTTTATGTTTGGCTATGTCATAGAACATGGCTGTATATTGAGGTCCTACTTTTTCTCATTTTTCTTACATTTATTTCTACTTTGTTTTCATTCTTTACATTTGTTGACTGATTTCCTGGCTAAGCCAAAAACATGTTTGAATTGAAATTAAAATAACATGTGAAGATTGAAACTTGGTATGAAGTCTGTTTTTTTTTTAAGATCAAATTGTTATGAAGTTTTTGAAATGGATTTTAAGCAGGTTTGTAGAGGACTTCTGAAATATGATTTTGTCATTTGTTTCAATGTTTTAGGCTGAACTGGATGATTTAGTAGCGTCCGAATGTATTTACTGTGGGATTTACATGATCAGGTAAGGACCATCTACTTTTCCGTCATGCTCTAAATGTCTATTTTTACAAACTTTTTTATTTCTGTAAAACAAACCTTGAGAATATCAGGGTCGCTACCAACTTTGGTAAATCAGGGAAAATGTAGTGTTCCAAGGTCAAAGTAAGTTGTCAGTGATGTGAGAAAATTGTGAAAAATTTAACTTCAGAAAAGTTACAGATTATGAATTTTATTGTGTTGTGTTATTGAAACTGCGTCAGTTGGCTGTTATTTCATTTAATTGTTACCAACGTAATCAAATTAAATATTATGATAAAGATACCTTCAGTATTTCCAAAATATGATCTTCATAAATCAGTTCAGCGTAATTTCATGTCATCAGTTGCATTCGGTCAGCAAACAGTGAAAAGGCTGGGAATAATCAGGGAAATTTGAAAGAGGGTACTCACAGTAACATTGAATAAAAATGTGAAAATGATGGTAAACATTTGTGAAAGATAAAATTCTGAGGCTACTGGTTACATAACAATTGCTTCATCTTATTTTTCAATTCTGTATGTTTCAGGAGTATAGACAAAGCGTTCATTGAAGATGGGGAGGATGAACAGGGTTGGCTGTAACCTTGCATGTACATTGCTGCTGTGTGGTTCTAGTGCTAACAGGTGCGACAGAGAATGACAGATACAGTGTGCTTAAAGAAAATATGATATATGTTTGTGATATGTGTCTTGAATGATTATTTTGTTAGTTATGTTCATACTGCATGTGGTAAAGTTATTATATGTGTTTGTATTGGCCATAGAACATTTAAGTTTCATTGAGAAGTGCAAGAACAATTTATAAAAAAATGTTTAGAGTCATGATTTATATGTGTATATCACTACATTCCTACCATGATCGCTGTGCAGACAAGCTCTGTCCAAGATGCCCAGTAGTCTTTGGACTGTTTGTATGAATATATTGAATGTGAAGTACATGTGCTGCTAAGAATTGATTTTATATGTAGTTAGCAGGTGTAATATGCTTGCTCACAATTAAAGAAGTATGTGCAATATTGTAGAAAATTAATTATGATGATGATTTTCTTGTTGAAGTATATGTTTTAATTATAAAGAAATAAATATAAAATAAATTGTCAGTTTTAAACCATTGGCAATATTTTAAATACCATAAGGATATCAGTTTAAATACGGGCATTTCAGTGGCGACATCTCCCAGTAACAAATACAATGTGTATATGTTACTATAGTGTAAGCATAGGTATGAATATCACAGAAATATAAAGATGCATTTTTATCCAAGTAACAGATTTCAAATCGCCCGTAGCTAAAAGAAATTGTACTAACTATTTTTATTGACAAACACCAATTGACAGAATCTTGTTTGAATAGAATTTCATAGATTCAAGCATAAAATGATTCATTTTTCATACATGTGATAAAGTTTCTTACACTTTTCAGCAACATTTGATACCAAATATTTAAATATAGCTTGTCCAATGCTGAAGGGCCTCACTCTCATTTTACCGACAGAAATTTATTTAACATCACCAGTGTTTATACAATACAGCCTTCAAGCAAATATGGTGGGGATATAAGTTATAACCCTGGCCGTAGAAGTGATCTTGACTTCAACCCAGCCTGATTCCTACATTGAATCTGCATGATGCCTTCATTTTTAATTAATCGATATCCTAAAATGAGTTGATCTGGCCTCAAAATGCAACCCAAAAACTGGACCTGACCTGGTGTTCCAACAATTTTCTGCACACTGAATTGATGAATAGAAATTTTATGGGACAAAAGTTTCATTATGTTGAATAAGGGGACACAAATATCAACAATAGTACATGTTTATTATGACCTTGACATTGAGACAGCACAGTTCCAACATGGATTCTGCATGTTTCCTTGATCCATATTCAACCATTATCCTTTCATGTGCACATGGCATAGAGTGTTTAAGAGATTCTGCACATCAACTTGAATTATAGCAAAACGTGTCAGAAATCTTATAGATGTAAATTAGATATGGACAGAACACACAATGTCAGACTTGAACACTTAACCTGGTAATGTGTTGTCTTGGCTTTACCTGATGGTTTCTGCATGTGACTAACACATATGATCAGATCACATTTTTCTTAAACTGCTAGTAACGCTTTTAGCCATAAAACAACAAATTGTCAAACGGAAATATGAAAATCTATATCTGCGATCTGATCTTTTGTCAGAAGTCTTATATGACAGGGCTTTTTCTATAGTACCCACGAGTCCGACTATCGGACCCATTCCCAAATGGTAGAGATATTTTTCCCAATCTTCAGAAAAAAATCCCAATCCAAAAAAAAAAAAAAAAAATTTTTTTTTTTTTTTTTTTTTTTTTAGTAATTCTTTTTACCTGTACTGGTTCATTTTCAACATCCTAATAAATTATGTGATTGTAAGTTTTTTTGGTAATTGAACTCAGAAATCATTGATTTTCATTACATTCAGACATATGAACTATTATATGTCATGATTTATTGCAATAGATATTTACACCCCAAGGATTGATATTTCAGCCATTGTGGGTCTTTTAAAGGGAAAATAAACTAATATTAAATCATTTCCTTATTCACAGGAGACTAGACAGCTTTTTCTTTTCACAGTAAAATTTCCCAATTTCCGCATTTTCATGACGCAAAATTTCCCAAAATGTCTAGGGTCTTTTTCCCAAAATGGGCAGAAAAAGCCCTGTATGACTGGTTTGCAGATATTTATGAAAAAATTGGCTCATTCCAAGACAAAAAATAAAAAAAAGTTAAGAAAATGGTAAATCTGTGAGAGTGCAGCTTCAAGTCTCATCAGTATACATGAATCAGGTGTAGGAAATATATGGAGCAGAAACATTTTTGCAAAGCTCAAACTTTTCACCTTTGTGATCTTTACCTTACTGCAATGCAGTTCCAAATGTGACATGTTTAATCAGGAACCTTCAAGTATATGGAGGACATGAGGCCAGTCCTGAACCTTCAACATAGTACTTTGCCTGCTGTTTTTATTATAACTAATCATAGCAATGATTGGTATTCCTATATTACCCCTCCCACTACTTGTGGTAGGGGAATAAAAACAATTCAAACACTCATATTTATGGTTTATTGCAACACTAAAAAACTTACACCTGTACAATTTATTTACATAATCACTCACATAAGCTTAATTACATTGAATCCCAAGTGATTGCAATTTGTATTACATGTTTTGCATTACTATGATTATATGGTAATTGTGATGCAAAATCAAGAGCAGTTTGTAATTTGGTGTGAAATTTGCAATATAGAGTTCATCACCTAAATCATTTTTGCACTTGATGACAAGTATCCTTGGTACACTTTCGTATGCATGACACCAGCAGCAAGTTTAATGTGATGCCCCCTCTCGATGCAGGTATTTATTTCACAATGTGTACATGTTTACCCATGCCAATTCCAACTGAACACTGTATTCATCAATTTTTAAATGCTGACATTCATCACAAGCCCAACATGTGTACATCATTTACTGGGCTTCTTAGATATACTGCCAGTGGCTGGTATAACAGTAGACTTAGTCCCTGACACATGAGAAGTCAAGTTTGCACTGATTGATTTGTTGATCGATTCCACTATTCTCCCTGCTGCAGTGTGGCCGGGTTCATCCCACTTTGACTTTCGCTTCTTGTCATCTATAGGAAAAAGATAATATTTGAAGTGCATTTTTTCATCAAATCAATAATACACAGGTAATATTATTTAATACAATGTTCTTTTTTCACACTTTATCCACAAACTTGACAGCGATTAAATTTCTAAACAAGAGCTGTCACAGTATGTGACGAATGCCCCCGAATGTGACATTGACCTACGAACAAGGTCAGTACATGAAAAGTTGATCTTGCCTTTACGTGTCAAATACATATGGCAAGTTATTTTAAATTGCCTCTGAACATAAAAAAATACCACCCATACTTGATAACCTACACTGTTATGTCCTTATATTCAGAATTCCCTTGTGAATAAACACTTAGTGTATCTTTCACCTTAGAGGTAGGGACATGGGTCTTGCACACGACATGTCGTCTTGGTATGTGGAAAACATGTGGCCAGTTATTTTAAAATCTGTCCATACACGAGAAAGTTACAGCCGGGACACGACAACCTATACTCTATGTCCTTATATGCAGCATTCCATTGTGAATAAACACTAAGTGTGACCTTGACCTTTGAGGCAGGGACACGAGTCTTGCACGCGACACGTCGTCTTGGTATGTGGAACACATGTGGCAAGTGATTTTAAAATCTGTTCATACAAGGGAAAGTTACAGCTCGGACACGACAACCTATACTCTATGTCCTTATATGCAGCACTCCATTGTGAATAAACACTAAGTGTGACCTTGACCTTTGAGGCAGGGACACGGGTCTTGCACGCGACACGTCGTCTTCGTATGTGGAACACATGTGGCCAGTTATTTTAAAATCTGTCCATACAAGAGAAAGTTACAGCCGGGACACGACAACCTATACTCTATGTCCTTATATGCAGCACTCCATTGTGAATAAACACTAAGTGTGACCTTGACCTTTGAGGTAGGGACACGGGTCTTGCACGTGACACGTCGTCTTGGTATGTGGAACACATGTGGCAAGTTATTTTAAAATCTGTCCATACAAGGGAAAGTTACAGACCGGACACGACAACCTATACTCTATGTCCTTATATGCAGCACTCCATAGTGAATAAACACTAAGTGTGACCTTGACCTTTGAGGTAGGGACACGGGTCTTGCAGGTAACACGTCGTCTTGGTATGTGGAACACATGTGGCAAGTTATTTTAAAATCTGTCCATACAAGAGAAAGTTACAGCCCAGACACGACAACCTATACTCTATGTCCTTATATGCAGCACTCCATTGTGAATAAACACTAAGTGTGACCTTGACCTTTGAGGTAGGGACACGGGTCTTGCATGGGACACGTCGTCTTGGTATGTGGAACACATGTGGCAAGTTATTTTAAAATCTGTCCATACAAGGGAAAGTTACAGCCCGGACACGACAACCTATACTCTATGTCCTTATATGCAGCACTCCATTGTGAATAAACACTAAGTGTGACCTTGACCTTTGAGGTAGGGACACGGGTCTTGCACGCGACACATCGTCTTGGTATGTGGTACACATGTGGCCAGTTATTTTAAAATCTGTCCATACAAGAGAAAGTTACAGCCCGGACACGACAACCTAAACTCTATGTCCTTATATGCAGCACTCCATTGTGAATAAACACTAAGTGTGACCTTGACCTTTGAGGTAGGGACACGAGTCTTGCACGCCACACGTTGTCTTGGTATGTGGAACACATGTGGCAAGTTATTTTAAAATCTGTCCATACAAGGGAAAGTTACAGAGCCGGACGGACGGACGGACGGTGTGATTTTAATATGCCCACCTTCGGGAGCATAAAAAAGGTTACCATAAAGTAAGAAAATACCAGGCAAAACTAACACAAGAGCATCCCACAGCAAATGACAATGCTTGACTTTTTAACAAGGAACAAAATTCCTTAATAATTCAAGCCAGAGTTATGGGCCTTGCTGTACATTAGCGTATTGACTCTGAAAACATGTGTTCAAAAGTCAAGTTGAATATCTTGAAAGGCTTTAGAAGTTTTTGCAAAGCTGAAGTTTTTGCATGATGACACCAAGGCTATGACAATACATTGACTATATTTCTTCAGAACACAGACATTCTAAAAATAGTGTTTTCCTTTAGTTTTTTTTAAATTTTTTCCCCAACTCAGCACAAATATTTCATTACCATTTACAAGATATATATGATAACCTTACTTTTTATGATGTTAACAACAAGTATTAGATCATGCCTTGCAAATCAGCATATACAGAATGATCATAAAGTAATTAAGACCTCACAACCTTGACAATATGAACTACTTGTGTATATGTACATCACCTATGCTGATGACCTCTGGTTTTGACCCTGGCTTTTTGGTTGCTGTGACAAACTCCACCTACAAGAGAAATGCCTTAATACTGTCAAAAATATAAACAACTTCCATCCCGAAAAACATTAGATAAAGAAGCAGATCAGACCTTCCCCTATTTACACCTCAAATAGTACATGTAGCAAGGATTCAAACTGACAACTCACTTTGGTTCTTTCCTTTTTCTCCTTTTCTCGTTTCTCCATATCCTGCTTTTGTGCCTTGTCTGAAATAAATGATACACCTGTATGTACATTTATAAACATATTGACAATATTTCTACACCACTTTATCTTTAACAGCAGGACACTGAAGTTAATTGTCAATTCCTTGGAATATCCTGTTTGCAAATCCTGATTTTCAAGTCAAACGAATAGAATCACATAAGACCATACGAATACAAGTATATGATACCAGTGTGAGGGAGAATACAGTCTCTCAAGTGCATAGAAATTGAACACCTTCATGTACATAGAAAAGAACATGCATGCTAGGCCTACCGAGAGCGTCATAGAAGGATTCCTTGCCCCAGATGGAAGGGTCGTAGAGTTCAGGTGGGTAGTTTGTGCCCTTCTCATCAATACCACAAAACTCTATCAACTTCTCATATATACTGAAATAGGAATTATTGAATCACTGGTAAAGTCTTATATTTTCTGCTAATTGTAAGACAGAAATACTTCTATGAAATATTTTGAATGAGCAACTGAAATGTATGTACATTTATCATTGTGTTTCATTTAATGACAAAAATAGAGTGTACACATTGTACAGTAAAGGCTTTTACAAATGTAACATTCAATCTCAAGAAACTCATTTGTTCATTACATGTATGAATGTTAAATACCCCTTCTTTACTAACCTGGGGTTTCTGAAGTCAACTCTGTTTTGAATGTTGTTATTGAGATTCAGGCCTTCTTGGATTTTTCTTTCATATAAACTGGCGATTTTATCCTGAAATTCAAAGAAATGTCTTTCAATAAAGCAATACAGACACAAACAAAAACATTTCAAGTGTGTTTATGAGGGGGATTGTCAGTCAAAAAAGGCCATAACTCAACTGCTAGAATGTGTATTGTCTCTACCAACACGTATCATTTGAGTATCTTGTAAGCTTGAGTTATGGCAAAGATTTTTTGCAAACTGATGAAGACACCAAGACTCTCCCAATACCTAGACTTTCTGTGGAACACAAATGAAATTTAACCTACATGTTATTCCTGATTTGTACTTGCTTTGTAGGAGTTTAAGACAACAACTTAATACATAGTTTTATATTCAATTAGTCCCACACCTGCAGCTGTTTTGAGCACTTGGTAGGTGGTTCAGGCGGCAGTTCTATTTCATCAAATGATTTGTTTACCATAGCCCTGGATAACGAAGCTGTAAAAGAAAACAAACTGTATGTTATATTTAAAACTGATATATATATGCTTTCAAAAGATTACAATCTGTTAACCTTTTAAATAAATATATTAGCCCATAACACATGCTGATTATTAAGTATGAGTTTTTGCTCGCTTGCATTAGGTTTGTGAATAATTATAAACAAATTTTATTTAAATGTAATCATCAAGCCATTAAATTGCTGTATAATCATGAACACATTAAGGAATCCATGTGAATGTTGAATGTGAAAGCTATACCCAAGGAAACGTAAATATGTACAACTATATTGGGCTTCACAATGTACTTGCTCATAACCCCAACTTATAAAAGAAAAGAAAATGACACGAAATAGACTGAGATGGTAAGTCCCATTAACATCAATTTTGATTTTGTTTTAATATTTGACCTGTTTTATACACTCACAGGCCTGCTCTACATCGAGTGAGGAATGTCTGACTTTTCCCTCCACAACGGTCTTGCCATGTCCCTCACTCTGCACACTTTGTTCTTCAGTCACTCCCTCTGCATCCTCCTCTGAGGATGAGCTCTCCTCAAGATCATCGGCACCATATGACACTAGCTTTGCTGTTAAAAACAAACAGCTGTAGCTGTACATAGTAGTTTATTACATTTATTATAATTAACTGCATAGTAGTACATGTGTATCCACTATGCATGTTTTAATATAAAAAAGAAAGAAAAATATTACAGATTTAAATGCAAACATAAGAAATTAAAAGTAATTTATTTAATTTCAGGCCAGAACAAATCCTAAACTCGTCAGTGTTCCACCAGCAGTTTCTTCGATTTGAATTTGTACAATTGACATAACATGACAATGTGAAATGAAATAATATAACATAAATACCTTTTCTTTTCTTTGCTTTCACTCTGTCTACAGAGCCCATATCTGAGCGCGAGTTTTCATCCTCTGTCAGCATGGATGTAGGTTTAGATGTCTGTGATGTCGATTTCATGTGCATAGTTGGTGTGTCATGTTCATCGTCCGATATAGTATCAACAGCTGACATCAGGGGCTATAAAATAGTAAAAAAAAGTTTTGAAATTTCATGTTTATATCTTATTGACACAAATTTAAGAATCCTATTGATTTACAGGATATTATTTTGATTTATAAACAAAAAAGCACATACACTAAATAAAAACAAGAGCTGTCACAGACACAGTTACACTGCTTTTACGTTTAAGGATGGCACAATTTGGTAAAACATGCATGGATCACTGTAATATAACATGCAAAACCTTAACCAGAATTTCTAAGTCAAAACAATAAAGGGGCAAATTTGTATTATACATGTATGCATCATACTTTATTGTATAAAGTTTCAATGCAATACATCAAGTTGTTGCTGGCTGAGTTATTGACTTATATGTGCTTACATGCAAAACCTAGTTTTACTTAGACAAATAATAACGGGGTAAAATTAATTTTTAATGCAAGAGTAAACTACATTAATTAATTAAGAAGGTTAGATGTTTGGGAGGCCTTGTATAAAGTTTCAATGCAATACATGATGTATTTGCTGAGATATTGACTTAAAAGTGGTTACATTCAAAACCTTAACCAGAATTTTTAAGTTGAATAATAAAAGGCCATTATTTGCATTATATGCAAAATACATTTAGAGGTCAATACACGGTGTAGCCGGGCCGTTGAGTGATAATTGGCCTGAGTGACTCACAATTGCCCGAGACGTAGTCAATGCACATGTATGTACATGCTATTCTATAGTTATGATGAAGTATTGTACTAGATAGTAAAACCTGTGCTTCATCCTCTGACTCTGATTCTTCTGCATAGCTTGCCAAAGATGCCATAGCTGCAGTGCTATCTGCGCGGTCCATTGCCATTCTGTATGCAACTTGTGACTTGAATGATAAAGTAAAACAGATTTATTACAAGTCAATGGTCATAGTATTAAAACAGTATTCAAATTTGTTTATTAGTTACAATATTTATTCATTGGTGATGAATTTTATTAATAAGAAATCATGTAATGATCAACTTCAAACTCAAAAGGTCAATTTGTCAGATTCAATAATAGGTAGAAACAAGTGAAATCAATGAATTATAGACAAACATCCACCTAAATGGACATCATTAAGTATTTTGACAAGTTTTGTACTTGGTAGATTCTTTGTAATAAAGATATGCCAAACTGATAAATAACTATTCAAGAACGTTGATTTTTGTTGATAAAAGCAATTAAAAAACATCATTAAGTATTTGAAAAAGCTATACGACATAAACAACTCGGCTATACATCACAAATTATCATTATTAAAATTGGTTATTTGATTAAAAAATATTGGGTATACAACTCAGACTTAAAATATGTTGGGTTTTTTTGCCATTTATATCCGAATATCACCAGTCCGAAGACCTATAAGTTAAGACGATTGGTTGTGTATGTTAAATGCCATTGTCTTTAAGCAATTAAAACACGTACCTGTCACAAGGAATTTCGACAGAATCAAGAGGTATCAGATTAATGTAAGGAATGCCTGAAATTACCAATATAAATTTTGTAAATTACTTTTGTTGTGGTTGTTATAATGAATCGTTTTACGGTGCGACAATTTTTTTTGATGCAGACAACAGTTTTTATAAACACGAACTCAATCATGTCAATGATGCGTCCCACTATGTACTCAAGACGTTCGTTTTCCCCGTACTACATTTCTGATAATAGCAAATCTCTTAAACATATTATGTCAATTCATAAGGAAAATGTCAAGGGCGAATTCAGTTTGTTGCCAATATCGTTGATATACAGGTTACCTGGGGCCAATTTTTCACCTAGGTCTGACATACTTTGTACATGAAAAACTACATGTTGCACAATTAAGAATAAGAAAAACATTCATGCACACAATGGTTTTTAACTGCATGGACACGATAATGTTTTAATGTTAAATTATCGCTCAGGACTTCTTCCCGACTAGTCTAAAGACTAAATCCTAAATAAATGTTAATTTCCCACCAAAACGGGTGACAAAACCCACATAACCAACAATTAAGTTGACCGGACATTACAAAATAGAATCCGGGAAAGCTTGCCACCACTGCCCTCTGGTTCCCCCACACACCCTCGCTCCTTCAGCAATTGTGTACAGACTAGTCACGGATGTAGATCAATCTAGTATTAGAATTATCATCGTGAAAACGATTTAATCTATGAATTGGTTTAAACATATTTTATTGAGCAAAATAAAACAAAACAAATTTTCAATACATATACATATTCAAATTTAAGGATTGGAACGGTATAATCAAACTAATAGAGTTCCTTTCCCTGTTATGATAAATAACAATTGGTATTTGAGGCAGTTAATTATTAGTATTGTAGTTATTATCATACAAGTTCATCTTAAATTATGTTTTAAATTTAGATGATTGAATGAGAGACTTAAATTTAAATGCAATAACCTATATAAAGGAATAGTTTTTTTTATTATGAATTGAATTACTGTATTAAAGTAGAAGAAAATAAGGTATGAGAAAAGAAGGAAGAAGAAATAGGAAGTGAGGCAAGGTAAATGATGCGTGAGTGTTGGTGGGTGTAGTAGATCAATGGCTGTCAAATCTTTTGACATATAAATAAAACGATGAACTGCATCAAATCGAGTATTATTTTGCTCTTTATTCAGTGTATCATCTTCATTTAATAAAGAACGGAGGTTTACCTCAGTCAGAGATTGAACGATATTGAACAAGTGTTGCATTTGTTCAGTAAAAAGAGGACAAATGAACAGAAAGTAGTGTGCAATCTCCTGTCTTCCACACCTACAAAATGATGACGGGACAATATTCTTAACATAGAGATGGTGATTCAGGGAACTATATTACAATCGCTGCGTAGGCGAGTATGCAGGACCTGTAGCCGACGTTTCCCATAATAGAATAGCCTGTTTTTGGCTTATCAGAATAGATGTATGATTTAAAACCAGCAATATTGTTAAGTCTTTGCCTCAACTGGGAGAGATCCCATGCAGATATTGTAGGAAGGGATGATTTTATATACAAAGATGTGCGGGTTCGAAATCTAGATATATTGGATGAATTTCTACGTGTTCTTGTTGACGCTTGTCCTACATGTACTGAACTAAGTATAGAAATACGTTCACTGCATCGGAGGTAAAGTCAATATATATAAAAACTCCTTGCGGAGGGTAATTATCATCAACTTATGTACATGTCTTTGAATGTTTTTCCCAAAGGTGAACACTTGCAGCTAAGAGTTTAAAAAAGGAAATTGTGTTGTTAACATACCAGCAATGGTGCCAGGATGTTGTCAAAATCCCTGGGGTCAGGGTGATGGTGACAACACATTAGGTTAGCGGTGAATATTGCCTAGAATTTATCCCAAATGGCGGTTTCGTAGGCTCGGTCTAAAATCAATATACCTCTTCCGTTTTTATATTTTTTAGGTAACTGACAGTAAGTTAATTATAATTTTAATTGGTCCCAGATGTTTGACAGAAACCACATTGTTTAAAGATCCGTGGCAAAATTAAAGAACCAAACCTTCCTGACTCGTGCCAATGATTTGGATAACTGTTGTCTGTGTTTATCTTATAAATTCTTGCCTTTCTTTTTTCTTTATGTTAAATTGAGCTGTTTGCGCATGCTCAGAGCTGCAAACATATTTGTTTACATTCGATTCATGAATTTTGTAAGATATTTTCAAGTTTTATAATAGTAATAGAATATGCTGTTTGCACAAAACATCTCCATTTCTGTCATAAGTCTACAAATACTTATTATTCCTGGGTATGTATGGTCATGCCACAGTGGCACTATCTTTAATTACCAATTTACAACACAGATTGACAAAAATGGTCTAACTGAAAGTCAGAACATATGCCTTTTTTGTAGTACAAGCTTCTAACTCTTGGCTTATTTTGCTACCTTCGTGTAAATGATATCCTATCAGCAGATAAAGAGCTATCACATTAAACCTCATTGCTGTTATTTTTTTTATTTTTACAACTGAGAAAGAGCTGAAGTTCTCTGTTCAGAAAATTATTGGATACTCAACAGGTGGGGAAGATATATTGAAAAAAATGTGTCTGAGGTTTGCAATCCTACCGGTTATAATTAGCTCAAGAGTCATGATTGTGTGTGAGCTTATAGACATGAGCTCAGTAAGGCTTCCACATTAACACGTGTAAACGGCATTGGGTTGTTTTTCGGCCGTAAACATTTACGAATTCACTGACCGTTTAACCAAAACTGTCATGTTATAGCTAGCTCAAGAGACATGATTGTGTTTGAGCTTATAGACATGAGCTCAGTAAGGCTCCCACATTTACATGTATAAACAGCATCATGTCGTTTTTTGGCCTTAAACATTTATGAATTCAAAGACCGTTTAACCGAAACTGTCATGTTATAGCTAGCTCAAGAGACATGATTGTGTTTGAGCTTATAGACATGAGCTCAGTAAGGCTCCCACATTTACATGTATAAACAGCATCACGTCGTTTTTTGGCCTTAAACATTTATGAATTCAAAGACCGTTTAACCGAAACTGTCAGGTGATTTTAAAGAATGTGAAAATATTTGTACTTTTCTTCCGTTTCGTGTGTAGTTGGCGATGGTGGATTCATCAGGCAAATGGTTTGAAGTGTGGCAACATGTTTTTCAATATGAAAAAGATGGTCGAATGAAGTGCAACTCCTGTGGAACGGATTTGTTGTATGTGGGGCGAAATACAGGGACAACCACAAATCATTTGAAGCACATCCACAAATCTGTCAAACGAGAACCGTTATCTTTTTTTATATAAAAAATCAATCAGTCACTCATAATTCCATCCTATCACATGCTGATTTACGCTAATATGCTTTGTTCCTGAAGTTGAATAGTAAACTTGAATTTCTATTAAATATTTTTACTATTGTTTACCATTAATCTTCTTGGCCCCCTAATAAAAAAGAAAATCATGATGTCACAATATGTGTGTATTCAGTGTAAATATGAATGAAGGAAATTAAGAAAAAAATATTGGATTAATTTGCACAAAGATTTATGACAGGTGAACAGAAAGTTAGATTTGGATACTATCTATTAATACATGCAGACAGACGTTTATTCATCTGTACAACTTGTACAATGAATCAATAAATCAGGTACATTATCTACTGTTTGTATACGTGCGAAAAGATAGTATTGTTTTAGTAGGACGTTTAATAAAAGACGTCGTTTCGATTCTGATGTACAATGTACACGTTTACAAAATTTGTAAACGTGGTAGTCCCCAGGCATTATAGCTCAACAATAGTTAGAAGCTGCAAAGTTTCTGCAAATATGCAACTTCATTTAAGTTTATTCCAAACAAGATGAAATATAAGAGAGACAGAAGAGAGACTCAGGAAAATCATTATTGTGTTGGTTACTTCTCATTTACATACAATTTATACTGTTGTTAGAATTGTTCTTTATTATTCTTGAATTCAGTTTGTGTCTTTTTTCAGTTTGTGTTTTTTGCCATTTATATATTTAGCTGTTACAATGCACATGCTTTATGTGTCACTATCTGTGACTGGAGAAAATTATCATAATCCATTTGAAATATAGGACATATCGAGTTGCCCATAGCATGCAAGCTGGTGGCGCTCACTGATCTTGTCTAATCAGGACCTTGCTGGAGATCGCCATGTGCATCAAATGATTTTGGTGACAACTTTAAGTTACCTTCATATTTATTTTTCATTTACAGAAGCGAGGATGTGACGAAACACAAGTTGATCAATGTCTACTTTTTTATTTTCAGTGGCTCAAGTGAATCTACAGTTATGGATCATCAGTAGACCCTTCAGTGTGATAATTGGAGCATATCGTCAGTGATTTGGCAATTGGTTTGGCACTTCTTGGTAAGAAGATAAAACCACATCTTTAAGTGATTCTGATCAAAAACAGTTCACCATCATTTTCTATGTCCTATTCAAGATTACATGTCATGCAAACATTGTTTAGAATTATTTGAATATTATTGTATTTCATTTTGGCATTATCAAAAAGCAAGAATTAATTCATATTTTTGTTGTTGTTTTTTTGTTTTATAAAAACACAACTGTTAGCTCAAAGTAATGTTAACTTTTCAAGCAATTGAAATAAAAATGAACAAACTTTCATTCAACTTGAACATATAAGTAAATATTTGGCAAATTTGTTGGTGAGAACACAAATACCCAGAGGAATCCTGCCTCTGTAACTCTGATCTTCATCATACTTGAAAATAATGTTTATTGAAATGAATGAATAGCTAAGACAAGATCTATAACCATTATAATAGCTTTAGCAGCAATATGTTATACCCCATTATGATATTTTTATTGATAAAATTGACCTTCCGCTGTGACCATTTTTCTTTCAAACTATGTTTGTGGAAACTTAAACAGTTCTCCAATTTAACAGAAATTGATGACAATATGTATAGACATCTCAAATATGTTTTATACCCTGTGTTCCTGATGGCAATATCTGTTCTTGTTTAATGTTCAGTCTGCATATTTTGTTTTCAATTGCTTACAGTAAGGGAATACAGTGATATCACCCTGTATTCTACTGTTTTTTTACCTTGTAGAGTCTAACTGTGTACCATGGAGGGAAAAGAGAAAACTATGCAGGAAGTGAATGTTAGGGTTGCAGTTAGGGTAAGTAATAAAAAGAAAACACTATTATAATCTTATTATTTTTTTTAGATATTAAATAGAAATATTTAGATTTTTAGCATATCTGTTTTTTAAAAAATGAAAATTGAGGTATTGTCATATATAGTCATTGTGGTGTGCAAAAGCTTCATGGTTGACTATAAGTAAAAATCTGTTAAAGGTTCTACAAAGAAACGTGGTACTCATTATGTTCATAATGACAAGGGGCCTATGTATCACAAGTCTCAGTTCCCTGGTTAAAAATATTATTGAGATAGCCCCTAAAAATGATGATTATTGTCATCCATTTTTTCTTACAAAGTCTAATATTGGTATGTAACTACATATTATAAACACATTTTGATATTGATCTGGGAGGTATTTTCGACTCTCATGGATTTTTTCAATTTCTGCAAAAGTCCACTTTAGCCTCTTGGATCAAAATGCAGTAATAATAACCCTGTTGTTGTTTTTAAAATGTTGCATAAGAAAGTTTTTGACAAAGAGCATGTCTGTACTTTCATATTTGTTTAGGTGCGACCATTACTGCCTAAAGAGAAAGTGAGTGGGGATGAGATGTGTGTGAAAATCATTCCAACATCAAAACAGCTCATACTTGGCAAGGACAGGGCTTTCACATTTGATGAGGTCTTGTCCCCTAAAACAACACAGGTATACACAATATTCATTATATTTCAGTTTTATTTGTAAGCTTTTAAGAGTTACATTTTCAAGTGAAAATATTCCACTTGTGTTCTGATAATGATAATCTATTATTTGATGTGTCATTTGAAGGAGACATTGTGTACATCATACACAAATAAAACATTGTGAGTGGATATTTCAGTATCTATTAGACTTATATTATTATTATTATTATTATTATTATTATTATTGGGCATGACATTATTATATATACATTTATATTTTCCAGGATGAGCTTTACAGTATATGTGTTGAAGGCCTTGTGAAGTCCATCTTTGAGGGATACAATGCCACTGTTTTTGCATATGGACAAACGGTATTGTTTTCTTAGTTTAGTTTATACTAATTTATTTCCAGTCATTGTGAATGTTAATCACTCTTGAGTCCATTTCTTGGGGATAAATCAGTACTGGTATTCATTTTAGCCAAGAAAACTTGCCTGGTGGGCATCAAACCCACAGTCTCTTTGGTGAGAGATGGACACCTTTTACCTCTAGACTACCATTACCCTTAATAAGGCTTTTTGTATGGTTGTGCTTAGGTGCTAGTGATCCAAACTGTTATTACTGGTACTTATGATGGATGATTTGGATGCAGGCAATTTTTTAATGGAAATTTGGGTAGATAAAGTTTGTTCTATTCACAATTAATTAGGGTAGTAGTGCATCGAAATGATTTTCAGAGCTACATTAAAAATGTTTATCAATTTGGTAATGGCTAAGAAATGTTTCTGTTAATGATGTGTGTTGTAGGGCTCAGGAAAGACATACACCATAGGAGGGGGGAATGTGTCTCCAGTGACGGAGGATGAGGATGGGATCATACCTAGAGCTGTCAGGCAGATGTTTGATCTCATGAGTGTATGTGCATATTATATAATTTCTGTCTGAACTCTGAACAAAATAAAATGTAAACAAAGTATGTAATGCCAATGTTGCATACAGCAGTGCGTTCAGTAAGGTGAGCATTTACAAAACGCTCGCAAACATTTTGTTTTGTATCCCTGTTGCAACGCAGTGCATAATTTGCAAGCAGGAAACCAAACAGCAAACGTTCGCCGCAAATATCTTTACTGAACTCACTGCTGGTTACAATTTATTGTCGTGCCACAAATAAGTTTCGTAGGCGCTTAACAAGCAGTGCATGTGGGATACCTCTTGGAATTCCACTTTCCCTTAAAATTACTTACACTCTAATATTAAACATCATGCCAGCAAGCAGGATTAGTTAAACACTGTTATAGTTTGTATCCAAGTTGTTGTTATTATAATGTGCATATTAAAGTTGAAATTTAACAAGTAATATCCTACAAAGATCTTGTCTTAAGAAGAAACAGGTACAAATGTAAGCATAAATAACAGACATAATTTTTCCTGCCTTTCAGATTGATAAGAGCGTGTCATACAGTGTGAAGGTCTCTTACATTGAGATTTACAAGGAAGAGTTACAGGACCTGCTAGAAATGAACAGTGGAGATAAGCCTGACCTCCATGTGAGGGAGGATGACAAGGGAAATACTGGTACGCTGCTTTCTGGCATAGGAGTGTGTATCAGATATCAACTAACTTGATATTTCTGTAATTAAAATTTAGGAGCTGCACTTAATAACTGTGATCTTTATGTTCTGTCAAATGTTTCAAATTCTATAGATTTAGTTACTGAAAGATTTGTTTATTTATTAGCTATTTCCATCTATATGCAATATTATATAACAGTGATTATCGGAGCGCGGGAGGTTGATTGTGAATGCCTGGATGATGTTATGGGACTGCTGGAGTCTGGGTCTGCGGCTCGACACACTGGGTCTACTAACATGAACGAAAAATCCAGTCGCTCACACTCCATATGTACCATCACTATAGGTAAAAACAAAATGTGAAAATGATGTCCATTTTAAGTGTTTATACCAGTTTGTCTAAATTGTTCAGTTTTACACATATAGATAGTTTGTATTTATCTCCAACAGTTTGACAAGTTCATTTTGCAAGCTACATGATTGTGTGTAATTTTGCATTGGCTATTACTTTGATGTGTCTTAGGTTCACATGTTGTTGCACATCTTTCTGTTCCATAGTTGTGTGCCTTAAAATAAAAAGATTTATATTTTCCGCCTACAGGATGTTTGCTACCACTTTGCTTCCTCTGTTTCAGGCCAGACATGGACAGAGAATGATGTGTTGGCATCTCAACGGAAGCCCGCAGTGGACGAGGATGCAGAAAACGATGGTGAGTTTCCTGTTTTTCTAGGTTGTTCAAACTATGGATTTTATGATGAAAGAATTTGACCTTACGCTGAATCCAATATATCCAAATGATAATCCATACATGTTAGTAACAAAAAAATGTTGAGGTATTGTTTCTGAAACAATTAAAAAATCCTTTTTTGTGTGCATGTTTTTGTCATTAAATTTTTTTTTTTTTCAAATAATTACAAGGCATAAACTGTTTAACATCCTGTGAGTTGCTGAATATATTTATTAATAGCAAAAAAGGCTAACCCGAAAATCTCAGGGAATATCTGAATTGAATTTGAAAGTCCTATGGTTAAGTAGCTTTTTTTCTTGTTAGCTTTGCTATTCAGTGCTGAACTCAATGATGGTATGTATTTCAGCTTGCAATTTTTCAGTGAATTTGTTGCATAGTTGAGCTGTTATGTACCATAAAGATATGAACAAAAACCTATTGGTTTTGGGGAAACATATTGGTATAATAACTAGAATATTACTATTTTTAGAAAGTTTGTTTTGGTGTTTGAAAAATCTTGAAAGTTGAGTACATGTTTAGTCATTACTACATGTAGCAAATAATTAGGTATAATGGCTGAAGTGTTTTGTTTCTGAAGGTTTTTATGTAGTTTAACCCTTTGCATGCTGGGTAAATTGTCGTCTGCTCAAAAATGTCGTCTGGTTTATTCTAAATTTCTTTCAATTTACTTAAAACTTTGGGTATATATTGACTGAGTGGCAAACAGCTTGGAACCTGACCAGGCGCCGAGCAACTCGGCGTCTGGTCTGGTTCCAAGCTGTTTGCAAAGCCTTTAAAATCGCCATCAGCAGCCTAAGGGTTAATTTGTCTAACATGATTGTGGGTTGGATTAAGTTGCAATTCAATGTTATGATCTTGACAATTAAAGATGATAAAATCATGTTTGTGAAAATATATATGTCACCTTTGTAGTTGTTTGCCTCCCCTGTCAAATACCGACTCTTTTATCACAAACTATGTGTTGCATTTTCAAGATATTAGCATTTTAATCAGAAACAATGTGTCAACATTAGTAACTCTTATAGTATATGTATATTTAAGGTTTACTTTTAAGCTTAAATAGATTTGGTCTTAGATTGATCTGCAAAGAGGTAATTTGATTTCGTACACATGTATTTCAGACATGACCCACAACATGTTTGGCAAGTTTCACTTTGTTGACCTAGCTGGTTCAGAGAGGGCACATAAGACTGGCAATGTGGGGGACAGGTTTAAAGGTAAGTGTATTGACTGACTGATATATAGACCTTGTATTCCCATGCAATTTATGTGCATTTGACAGATACTAATTCATGTATTTGAGTCCTCCTTGTAGACAAGCAGTGTGCAGATGTCATAACTGTTTTTAGCTGGTCCGTTTATTGAAAGAAAAAATGCAGTAATGTGATGGCCTTGATGTCGTTGCATTGTTGTCCAATTACCAATAACTCGAAAGCATTCAAGGTATTCAGTATTCACAAAAAGCCTGGTGTGTTGCCAGAGACAATGGGCAAATGTTATGCAATGCACATGTTTGATAAGCAATGTTTTCATGTATGCCTTCATTATACATAACACTAGACAAGCGTAGGCATCTGTTTCTCGGTGCTCTTGTTATGCAAAATGGTTTATGATAAATGCTGTTGACAAATGTGCGCACATTTTTATTTTAATTGCAAAATTAGTTAGAGATTATCATATATAGTTTTCAAGTTATGGGCAAGTTTTTGCCCACCAAGATGCAGACATTGATATCAAAGATATGACAGTAATACAACTTTTTTTCCGATGTCATAGGATTTATTTTGACTTTTCAAGCCAATTTAATATTTATATTTATTTTATCAATGGCAGAGTCAGTGCACATCAACTCTGGATTGCTGGCCCTGGGCAATGTGATCAGCGCTCTTGGGGACCCAAAGAAAAAATCCACACATATACCTTACAGGGAGTCAAAAATCACACGACTGCTCAAAGTGAGTTTAACATGTCATTATTTGTAACTACATAGTAAGTCTTAATTCATTTAATCCATCGATGCTTCACAAGTATGGACAAACACTTGTTGAATTACATGTATGTCCCTTGAGTAACTTGAAAAAACAAAAACTGATAATCAAGCCAGAATTTGTACTGTGTTTTAGGATTCACTTGGGGGAAATGCGAAGACTTTGATGATATGCTGCGTAAGCCCTTCAGCTGCCAACTTTGATGAGAGCCTGAATGCCCTCAAATATGCAAACAGGGTACCCATTTGTTGTTTTGTTGGACATTTTTAGTGAATATCATAGTTTGAATGTGTATTGCTGATGTAGTTTATTCAACTATTTCATGAACACCAATGTATGTGGTAACTTTCCTAATTTTCAGGCAAGAAACATCAAGAACCTTCCAATTGTTAACAGAGATATTCAGTCCATCAGATTTGAAGAAATGCAAACAGAAATTAAGGTTTGATTTGTGTTATTTGTATTGAATCGATGGCCTATTTCAAAGCGAGCCATGTATTAATAATGCACTTAGGATATATCATGAAAACAAATACACTTAACAAAACTTATAAGTATATAGGTATAAATATGCTCATATCTCGGTAAATACTGGCCTGATTTGGCTGAAATTTTCAACAAATATTGCTTAGATATACGGTATGTTATTTTATTTATTGCATTTCATAAACGATCAGATTTAACACACAAAAATCAATAAATGTGATGACACGTAACATGTCAAAGTCACAATACATAAAAAAAAGAGAATCTGCCACCCACGGTTGAATTTGACCTAGTCTAATAACGTGTGTGTCCACCCTGACTGTTGATCACAGCAATGCAGTGTCGACACATTGACATGACATATCTTTGTACATAATTTTGGGGCAGGTTATCCCACTCTTGAACAATTTTTGCTCGCAGCTGGGCGATAGTTTGTGGCACATTTCCATTTCTTCTGACACGGCGATTTTATTCATTCCAAATGTTTTCTATAATGTTTAGATCTGGTGATTTAGGAGGTAAGTCCATAACGTTTACGTTATTGGCTTGAAGAAACTGGGCCGTAACTATAGCGGTGTGCGCTGGTGCACTGTCTTGTAGAAGACGTAAACCCCTGTTGTTCCTAATCATATGCAACACCACGGGCTGAAGCACTTCGTGTTAATACCGCACAGCGGTGAGGTTTCCGTCAATAAAAACTATGTTAGTTTTATGATGTAAAGACACACCCGCCCATACCATAAGTGACCCTCCCCCGTACCTGTCACGTTCGATGACGCAATTGTCATAGAAACGTTCACCCCTCTCTCTATATACCCGTGTCCGGCAATCATTCTCCTGTAGGCGAACCTCTTTTCATCTGTATAAAGGACCTGACTCCATTCCGCCTGTGTAAGTCTGCAGTGACGCCACGACCAACGATCCCGTAGAGCCCTGTGTCGCTGGGTCAAAACAAACCCTTAATAGGGATGTCTACACCGCATGTTGGTCAGAGTTCTTAGACGACTTCTAACCGTCTGTGCGGAAAAGTTGCGTCCCGCGCGTTTCGCCGGCCGTCGTGGCAGCTGTACGCGTTCGCTGCTGACGATGGACATGTACTATATGGTCATCTTGTGCGGCTGCTGTACAACGTTCACGTGGTCTACGAGGCAGATTATCAACACTAGTGGTCCTTGTGTATTTCACCATAAGCTTTTTATGCCCCCACAAAGTGGCGGCATATAGGGTTGCCCTTGTCCGTACGTACGTCTGTACGTACGTACGTCCCGAAGATTGTTTCCGATCTAATTCTTGAAAACTGTTCGTCCAATCCTCACCAAACTTTAAACACATGTTTGTGACCATAATATCTTGATCAAGTTCGATAGTTATGGAAATCGCTTTAGTCATTTAGGAGTTACGGCCCTTTTTTGCCAAAAATACTTCAAAAATATATGTTTCCAATCTAATTCTTGAAAAGTATGTGTCCAATCCTCACCAAACTTTACATACATGATTGTGACCATAATATCTTGATCAAGTTCGATAGCCATGGAAATCGCTTTTGTCATTTAGGAGTTACGGCCCTTTATTTGCAAAAAAAGACTTGAGATTATCCTGAATAATCATTATGGCTTATTTTCTGTGACAAAAAATCGAAGTGAGGGCATCCGTGTCCTATGGACACATTTCTAGTTAATGGTGCGTCGGTTAACTCCCATATGTCGCACAACCTGTCAAAGATACAGGCAGTATAAATTATAACGTTGAAAAAACAAATTTAATTTGTAAGGTTATTTTGGACCAAAATTGAATGTCACCAACATTTTGTTGTAAAACAATAACAAATAATGAAATCAACTTAATTTTAAAACTCACCTGTGAATGCGGAACACCGGCGGTGACTAGCCCGATGGCTACCCCACGTTGTTGAATCGACAATTGACCCATTTAGTGTTTTTTGGATGTGTGGATTGCCATACAATCAACATTGACCACGTGCAATTATATTTCGAGCCAACCCACCATTTCCTCGTGCATTTTGATGTTTTTGTCGTATCATGGCTCAATGCACCATATTATTTAAATCGATCAATAAAACCCGATAATCATTATTAAGATAAAGCTAATAGCCAATATACAAAATTTCATGCAGATTATTAACAAATTAAAAAGTTATACGGTAATTTATAGTGTATACTTATAAGTTTTGCTAAGCGTGTGTTTGACAATAATTAACCAACTATTGATACTTACAGCAAACTATTTACTATTGGAAACATGACATTATCACAATCCAAGAAAACTGCGATATCTAAAAACATATTAATTTTGGAAATTAACGAGCTTGATTAACTCCAGAGGGCATTTCAATTTTATATAATAAATCACCTTTAGATGAGGAATATGAGGAAGCCCTTTAAAGCACCAAGATTACAAAGCTTTCCATCTCAATTATAATGTTGACCCTTCACCAGTGCTCTGCTTAGGTATATAACAGTTAAGTAAATAACTGAGCACCACGTTTTTATTCTAACCCACTCCCAGGCACTGCGTGAGGAGTTGGCCCGTCAGCGTACAACATTGGGGGGAGGAAACTCGGGCTGGGAAACAGACCCAGAGCTCGCCGCCAAGTATGCCGGCCAGGTCAGGCAGCTGGAGGACCAGGTCATCAGGTAATGGGATTTGTAATCAATCGGCCTTACCTGCCACATAAAAAATACAGCTTTTACTTTAATGGTTAACTTCTGTACTTTTTTTGTAGTCTTAGTTTTTCAAAGCAGAGGTACATGTAAACTTGAAAAAAGTAACTCTGCATTATACTAAATTTGTCTCAAACAGTGTCAAGTTGTTTGATTATTACAGTCTGTTAGCAGTTGACACATGAATGTAACTGTGATACAGAGAGGTACTGTCTCAAAGCATGTGATAATTTTCAAACTTATGTCATCTTTGAAAATTCCTTTTTCTACGGTTATTTTAGGACCCGTATACATTTGCATGCACCAGTTCTTTATTCTGCTAGTATATCTCTCAAGGTTACAATGTTTTGTTATACAATAAGATGAGTTTTGAATGACTAAAGAGAGCAAACACTTAAGTTGATTTTGGACTAAGCTGCTTTTTCACATTGAAAAATTTGGCATACATTTCTTTGCTTAAATATGAGTAAAATGTTGAAATTGTACTGCTTAACTGCTAAAAAAAGAATAAAATTTGTCATAAATATTTCAAATAGTGTTTATGATCGTGCAGGTTACAGACCGAGGTGAACAACTATCGGCTGATGACAGAGGAGGCTTACCGCCAGTTCATGCAGATACAGAGTGGAGAAGTGCTCACCAAGAGCCAAGATGGCCGCCTTCAGGAGTGGCTTGACCTTATGGAAGAGGTAGGTGGGATGTTTGTTTCCATATAGTAAACCATATTTTTTGGCATAGAAATGTTTTACTATAAAGTACATGTAGTTTATCGTGATTATCTTTAGTTGATAGATCATATATATTGAGGCTTTATGTGTGGATCTTATTTCAATCAGTCATTTATGGCATTGCTTGAGATTTCTAGTGACTTTGTTTTTTGCGTCTCACACAAGAAGGTCTTGTTCTAATGGCCTCTAATAATGGAGACTAGTACTATTATCTGTCAGTAAGCAATCTCAAAACATGATTCATACCAGCTTATACATATCGCTTAGCTATATATGTCATCTGAATTTAGTTGGAATTAATTTGTATAAGCTTGACTGCTTTATTATTCTATTTCTGAGAATGCTTTTGCAAATATAAGTTAAACTAGAACAGTTCCCAATGTTGTTTCTAAGTGGATTCTGATATTTATTTTGATATGCACAGAGAGTTGGGTCCGCAAGATTGAATGAACTAACGGAGGTAATGTGTAATAAAAGCACACTTTATAGTTGTTTGTTGTATGATGTTTGAAATAAAGATTTGATGAGGTCATCTTTAAAAATTTGTTTGTTTGCAGTGGCTTGATTGAATCATCAATAATTCTTTGCTTGCCTCTGGAGTGAGCAAAATGTTTTGTTGTAATACTGCAGTTATGTTGGTATCTTGTTTAATGATGAGTTCTCACTCAATCATGACCTCCTTTTTGAGAGGGTATTACAGAAGCAAATCATGTTTTTCTAACATTATATCTTTAGTGCTTAAATATGACTTAGCTTTTCGATATGTTTTTGCATTAAGAAAATATTGTTTCTATCTTTTGATTGGAAAGTATACATTTAGCATTATTATTTCTTCCTTAAGAAGAAAATGGTAAAGAAATTGTCAAATTTGAGCAAAAGATGAAAATTCAACTTATGATGCTTCTGTAATTCAGCCCCTGACCTACTTATATAGTGAAAACTCTCTGGATCAGTCCACTGTAAACAAGCAAGCAATTTTTTCAAGGATGGCACAAGTTAGTTTGTATTTTCTGTGCTTTGGTCTTATGGAAGTGCTTAATGCTTTGAAAAGTAATACTGGCATTTTTAAAGAAAATTTGAGGCATCAAAACAATATGTATATGTACTAGTAGAACTTAAATGCCAAACTTTAAAACCCTTAACTGTATGAAATGTTAAATCAGATGCATATTTATCATTGCAGTCATTGTTTCCTTTTATGCTGTTTCATATTTTCTTTGCTTTTATTGTCTGTCATTTACCTACATGTATATATGAATATACGACATTAATATTTATTCTTGTACTTTTGAGCAATTAACATTTTTTGAAAGAAAATTAAAATAATGTTATTGTTATGCTTCTTTTAAATACTTGGCAACTGGACAATAACACAGAGAAAGAGTGTTGCTTGCTAATCTACAGTCAAACAGCTGGGTCAGCAGTTGTAAAAAAACGTATTTACACATTGACTGTATCCTGAACATTCTATTAAAGGCTATTGTAACATGTGGTTCTATCAACTCTGTGTATAAACCAAGGAACATAAAATGGGTTACAGGCTGTTTCTATAAAAGAAATGTAGGAGTTTACACCACATGTGCCACATAAGCTACACCATAAAGAGAATGATTGACTAGTTATCAAGTTTACAACTGTAACATGTTGTGTGACTTGCTTGTTTGGATTGAACAGTAGTCTTTCCAATCTACATATACATAATATATGTGGGAGTCTTTGAGGGACATGTTCATTATTGCTATTTGATGTTGCCTGTGATTTACCTATAAGTTACCTGTTTGTTTGGTATGCCTCAGGTGAGGAGTAAAACATCCCACCGGGTCAGTCGGGATGAGATGGAGAGCCAGGCTGTCAAGGACTTACAGAAACAACTGAAAAAGGTATGGCATGGGCTGGGGCTTCACTTATAAGGCTTGAAGGGGAACACTCTTAAACACTTCATAACTAAAGGGAATGAAGGGAAAAAGGAAAATGTTTCATCTAGAAAATGGTTAATATTTATATATCATGACTGTATACATGCTGGTCTCTATGAGGGCAAAGGGGTGCTACAAAAAATGGACATGGTGCAGCACCCTTCCATAACTCTTTAGCCAGGACCCTTAACATTTAATGAGTTTGTTATTTATATTGATATAAAAACTCCTACTTTTATTAATGCTATGGAGGGTTAAGATCTAAGATGAAGTTGTTTAGTGGCAGTATAGTATTGTTTTGGATATAAGGCCATGTAAAAGTTATATATACATTTTTACTCTTAATAACTATTGTTTGCCTTTTCTTTGTTTTATACTCACTACTGAAAGGCGTCACTTCATTGTGAGACTTACTCTTTAAGTTAACAGTGTAACTGTTTGATCCATTCATTTCAGGCAAAAGAAGACTTGCAGAGTGATGAGGACATATTTGCGGAGAAAGCTCGGGAGGTTACTAATTTCAAAAGGAAAATTGAGGAAATGGTTGGTCTTCATGTTGATATCTTTATACAATGGAAATAAATCCATACATTCAGTAATTCTCCCAGGCCCATTTGGGGTGCAGGTGCATGTCGTGTGCTAGTATTAGCCTAATTAGGGATGTCCCACCAGTTTAATACGGGGGTCGGGATATCTGCTGTTTAGCAAAGGGTGTTTATCGATGTCATTATAGCCCAGCTATTATAGTCCCGCAAACAAAGATTGAAGGAGGTTATATTGGAATCACCATATGATCCGTCTGTTGGCAAAGTCTGTGGAATGAACAACTCCCACAGTGTTCATGTTACAACTATGAGGGGAAGAAGTAAATGACTTATTTTCCGTGATATATGGCCATTTGATATTAGAGTTGTTTGCACTTGAAATCTGAAATATACACTTTGAATAAAAAAAATTTACTATGGCTCATATTGTTTTCATTGACCTGGCCAAGTCTTTTTGAGGCTATATGCCCTTGAAAATGAGTTCGACAATTTGGCTATATTGAAGAGTTCAGATTGATGTTGTGGAAAAAAAGAATAACTTTCCCTGATATAATATTAAAAGATCTTTAATGATTTTTCTTGAAATTTTGCCTGTTTCAATTTATAGTATTCTGTGTCAATGCGGTGTCATCATTTCTGTGAAAGCTGTAGTTGAATTTGAATACATCATTGAAGTAACTGCTGCATTGCAATTGTGCAGAATTATGATTGTTGGAGTGTTATTTTACTTAAACAACAGCTGAAAGTCAAATGAATTTAATAAAAAGATGGCAGGATTTATGAGTGTTTAATAAGAATGGAATACCAGTCTATGCAAAGTGATAACGCTTTCGGATATGACCTTACGCCTAGACGCAAAATCACGTATCTAACATATCTAGTTAGTTAGACTCTGTTTTACTTCAAATGCTGAACAGTCTGAAACATATGTCAACTTGCACTTTAGAAGAATAAAGTAAGAAAAATGAGGGAGATGACACTCATCCCTCACCCACCCCCTTATCACTGACATCCCTTCAATGATTACTGGATGAAATACTGAATTCATTGCATATATCTTTTTTCAATCTAGAAACATTTTCTTTTAGGTACACTTCAGATGCATTTACTGCAAACCTGTCAGGGATAACATGTGCGAATAGATGTAAATTTAATGTTAATAAGCGTATTTCATCATTTTAATGTTGATAAGCTTATTCCATCAGTATTTAGTGTTTAAGTTTGTTTTTTTCTTCTTTTTGAAGGAGACAATGTTGGAGGAGCGTGAGAAAGCGTTGTCAGAAGCAGATGACAAACTGCAGAACCAGGAACAGACACTCATAGAGCAAAACATGAAGATAGAAGAGCTCCAGAAAGCTCTTAAGGTAGGGTTAGGTTATTAGTGGGAGAATGTACAGTAGGGTTGCCTTTTTTGTTTGCTTTAATTCTGTTCTATAGATTTTGATTTTGTTTCAGAGTCATTTTATTTAAGAAGACATGTATATAGATAATAAGAGTTTGTGCCATTAATCGTTTAACATCAGCTTAAGTTCACAGCCTTAACCCAAAGATATACACATGTATGCAATTTTTGTTAGCAGTACTAACAGATTAACAGTAACGTGGTAAGGCTATAGAAAAAAGTAAATACATAGAACTATAATTGAACCTGACTGTCCCTTATGTCAGGACGCACCAGCAGTGACCACACGGACCGTGGATACCCAGTTTACACAGGTACCATGTCTGCACAAGTGGCTGGGCTGATAAGCTAGCTCAGACAGGTTAACGTGAGGGTGGCTAGTTGGAAACTTTGTGTTTGAAACAAGTTTTGTCTGTTGGTGTATTTCTATTAAAATGTTTTGTTCTTTATTGTTCTTGTTTAATGATTTAACAATGAATTTTTTTTTTTAGAAATTTCATACTTTTACAACCTTTTGAAGGGAGATATATTTCTCAAAAACAAAATGGTGGAGGTTTTTATAAACCTGTGTTATTTAGTAAGTTGCATCATGTTGTTGTTCTCTAAAACATATCTCATTGATGTGAAACCTTCACAGGGAAGTTTGTTATGCACATACCTGTGTCTGATCTGTACTTCTGCTGAGTTTTATGTGATCTGAAATGTTCTTGTTAAAATTTGTCATTTAACAGCCAAGCAGTTCTCTGGAGGAGGTGAGGTTTTACAAGTCATCAAATAATCTGATTTTAATTACACTTACTTACATGTACATTCATGTTACATAATGGAAATATTTGCAGAAATGTAGAACCTAACTTCTTCTAATACCGGTACTATAAACACATCAGTAACTATCAGATTAGAGATTAACTGTTTACTTACAAACAATACCTTATTTCTGCAAGTATAACGTAACTATTTCTCACATGGTGGATTTTTTTTTGTCAATTTTAACAACATTTTGATTTGAGAAATGGCCAATATATTTTTCTTAGTTCAAGCACACATTTGTTTTATAGGCATTTCTATTTGTAATGTATTGTCTTGTTATTAAAAAATGTCCATGTTTCAACTGTGCATGTTCGTAAATGTTAGTTACATTTTTCCTTTATCCCCTGTTTTAACTTTTGCCTGTTAAGTGTAGACCATGCTTACTTATATCTAATTTAGTTGGCTAGTTGAAAAATATATCCTTAAATTTAGTACTGTGAATGTACACTTAGTATATGTTTTGTTGATAAACCTTGATTATGTATTATAGGGTGTAATTGCAATTGATCTGTAATAAGTCCACTCTGGTTGGGGAAATCTTGTTCAGTAAACTGTCTGAAAATGTAGCTAGGTTTCATAACCCTATGTCAAATTTTCATGGTATGTTTAAAGAGTTAACAAAGTGGCATTGTCAATAAGATGATGTAGCTTTGCTTTAATTGTTAAAGCTTTTAGATATATGTTTATTTATAAACAATGTATTACATACAACCTGAATGCTTCTGTTATTTGATCGTTTTTACTCTTTGCTTTCTTTCAAACAAAAATGATAAGGTTTAATCTAAGAAGAAGCTTTTCACATTTGATAGCAAGTTTGAAGTGTATCTGTTCATCAGTGTATGTATGCAATATCAGTCCTATCCCCTTGTCTGTGGTTACAGGTGACGTTGATTGGTGAGAGCTCGAACCTTGGTGATGGTCAGGTGACCGTCAGCGCCCCCGTCACTTCTCGACTCAACCGACCCAAGTCTGTACCCATACACCTACACAAACACTCAGAGATGGTAAGGAAAAGTTATTACATTGTCACCCCACATGATTTTGGCTGAGAATTGGAAGCCTCAAACTGGAAAAAAAAAGAACTTTACCTTTGAGTTTTGGATAAATTTAGCTTTTCTAATGTCATTACTCATTTTTGATTAGGATTCTACTTTGGGCCAAGGATCCTGTGCTCCGACCCAATTTTTCTGATGGCATTTCTCATATTTGTTTTACCATCACAAAGCCATTGATGGCTATCATAGTCTTAATTGCCTCATTTTGGATGAAAGAATTTGGCAGGTTTTTGAAATAAAATATTTGTAGGAAGATAATGTTCTTTTAATCATTTAGTCAATATTAGACCACAATTCTATGTTCCCATAAACACTTCATGCATCATCAAGTAAGTATGTAAGAATGTCTTTTGTTTGTTCTTGTGAATCAATATCTATGAACAAGAGCATACTAAATTATGATATGACACATAGAGGTACTCCCAGCTGCGTCCTCCCTCTCGGAACATTAAGACAAGCCCGGCCCTGTTCACGCTAGAGCGGGTGATGAAGAGTTTCCGGGCACGCAGCCAGCTGCTTGTGTCAAGACTGGAGGATGGGGATGAAGTTCTGCACCTGGAATTCAGTGATGGGGACACAGCCGGGGACCAGGCAGTTCATGTGGACAGTGATGGGGATGAGGTAAACAGGTCAGTAATTAGTGATGGTTCTATATTACCCCACTCTTTAGTCTGCCTTATGAAATTCCAGTATTTGTACAGTCTTGCGCTGTGCTAAAAGAAGTTCTGTAGCATATGAAGGACCATTTAATAAATTAAATTTAATTTTAAAGTGTTGTCTGTAGTATTCTGCTTATAGCACTAGAAGGAATAAGTAAATATGTATTTTATAACAGAATGTGAACAAAAACAAATTTTAAGTATGATTATAAGGTGATTTGTGTATGTATTGTAGACCGAAAGTGAAGCAGTAAGTATGTCAGTTCCAGTGCACGTTTCTCACTTGCAGTTCTTTTTCCCACCTTGTTGAGTGACTGTTTCGTCCAATTGCACAAGTTTGCAGTCTAAAATGCTTTTAAATTGAAGTTCTAACAGTTTTTTTCAAAATTACAATTTTGCTTTTTAATCAAGCTTTAAATATTTTGGTATTTTGTGTAGAAAGTTTGCAGAATATTTTTCAAGTTAAAAAGTAAGTCTATAGAGAACTTAGACTCAATTTCTTAATAATGCATATTTATTCTGGTTTGACATTTTTTAGCTTCTCTTTGGTGATAGAAAATACAGTTGTTCAGAACTGCTCTTCCATTGTCCATACAGTCAAACTTCAGTTATGAACAATCATCAAGTGTAATGTGTGTTGTTACAGTGAGGGTACATTTGTAAGGAAGGGTACGTTCCGGGTGAAAAAGAGGAATGTTGAGAACAAGGAGAACACAGTGCCCGCCATCACTGTTGAAGGAGGTGAGCCCAATATCTCCCCAAAAATAAAAGTCTTTAAAGATTAAGTTAGATTAGATATTCACGATGTATTTCAAATTATTTTTTTTCTTAAATTATAATTTGTGTACAGTAACTGTGTATGCAGTGCATAGCATCTGTCTGTATTTGTACTATATCAGTGGAGTTTTAAAAAAATTGGTATGTTTTTTCCTGATCAAAAATCCAGAATTCAGTTGTTAACTAAATAAATAAATAAGTATCAACTGTTAAAGGCATATTAAAAAATAGCACACAATATATGTTTTTAAGGATGAAATAATCCTTGATTCATCTTTCGTTCCCAGAAGATGGTGTGGAGAGCCAACGTTTGAGTATACACTCGGGCCAGGAGGTTGGGAGAAGCCAGGAGGTTCAGAGGCAGATCAAGCAAGCCCAACTCAAGATGCTGGAGTCCAACAAGAAAATACGTGACCTTGGCATTAATATCAGGTAGGCATTCAGGGCAGTTGCCTGGCTTCAGGCAACAAGAAAATATGAGACCTCGGCATTAATATCAGGTAGGCATGCGGGTGAGTTGACTGGCTTCAGGCAACAAGAAAATACGTGACCTCAGCATTAATAACAGGTAGGCATGTGGGGCAGTCTACTGACTTCAGGCAACAAGAAAATATGTGACTTTGGCTTGAACATCAGGTAAGAATGCGGGTGAGTTTACTGGCTTGTGTCAAACAAGAAAGTATTGACCTCAGTATTAAATCAGGTAGGTATGCATGGAAGGTCACTGACTCAAGTTCAACAAGAAGATACATGACCTTGGCATCACATAAGTATGCAGGTGAGTTGACTGGTATGGAGAAAATAATATTGGTAGGAAGTGTTTTTTTTGGAAAAGTTCACAGTTCATAATATGTTACAACATGCATATTATTTATATGATAAACAAGTTGCTGTCTTTGGAGGATAGCCTGTTATAAGGAAACTACGGTATTGTAGTGAAAGAAATTGACAATAACAGTACATTGAATATAATAGATCTGAGGGTTCAAGAATTATACTTTTTGTTTTTTTAAATTTAAGTTAAAAAATAAACCTGTTACTTGTCATTGTAGAATGAAGGAACAGTTAATTAAAGAGCTAGTGAAAACTGGGAAGAATGCCGAGCTGATCAACAAACAGTACGCTGAGAAAATACAGGCCCTAGAAAAGGTAGGAAGTAATGTATTGGAATATTAAATGTGAATGAACTTTCATGTGTCGTCACCCTCATTGAATTATTTAGAAATTTCATGGGAAACCTTGTTAAATCATATATGTGTATGTACTTTCATATGTTGTCAAAGATCTGAATTAAATACAAAATATATTCGTCCTTCCTGGCCCTGTATTTCATTTTTTTCAGGAGAGAGAGGGGGTAAAAATAGAACTTGCAGAAACCCACAAAATGTTGACCGGCATCGAGGCCAAGGAACACCAGGAGACTGTTGAGAAGGAAAAACTACTTGTGTATGTACACTAGCTTCTTGCTGAAGGAATTTTTTTCAGACTTATGAAACATTTTAAATAAGATGCCTGTCTGTTATAATTTTTATCAGATAATTTCTTAAGGAAGTTAAGGTAAGAAAAGTCTGCTGACTGGTATCTTATCCAGCAGTGCTCTGACTGGGTGTGTATAACTCAGCACTTCTGGGCTGGTTGTGTCTTATTCAGCACTTCTGTGATGGTTGTGTCTTACTCAGCAATTCTGGGCTGGTTGTGTCTTACTCAGCACCTCTGGACTGGTTGTGTCTTACTCAGCACTTGTCATACTCAGCACTTCTGGACTGGTTTCTTCTGACACAGCTTTTCAGGGCTGGTTGTGTCTTACTCAGCATTTCTGGGCTGGTTGTGTCTTACTCAGCACTTCTTGGCTGGTTGTGTTTTACACAGCACTTCTGGACTAGTTGTGTCATACTCAGCACTTCTGGACTGGTTGTGTCATACGCAGCACATCTGGACTGGTTGTGTCATACTCAGCACTTCTTGGCTGGTTGCGTCTTACTCAGCACTTCTTGGCTGGTTGTGTCATACTCAGCACTTTTCGACTGGTTGTGTCATACTCAGCACTTCTGGACTGGTTGTGTCATACGCAGCACATCTGGACTGGTTGTGTCATACTCAGCACTTCTTGGCTGGTTGCGTCTTACTCAGCACTTTCTTGGCTGGTTGTGTCTTACTCAGCACTTCTTTGCTGGTTGCGTCTTACTCAGCACTTCTTTGCTGGTTGCGTCTTACTCAGCACTTCTTGGCTGGTTGTGTCTTACTCAGCACTTCTTGGCTGGTTGTGTCTTACTCAGCACTTCCTGGCTGGTTGTGTCTTACTCAGCACTTGTCATACTCAGCACTTCGGACTGGTTTCTTTTGACACAGCACTTCAGGGCTGGTTGTGTCTTACTCAGCACTTCTGGGCTGGTTGTGTCTTACTCAGCACTTCTTGGCTGGTAGCATCACAACCAGCACTTCTTGGCTGGTTGTGTCATACTCAGCACTTTTCGACTGGTTGTGTCATACTCAGCACTTCTGGACTGGTTGTGTCATACTCAGCACATCTGGACTGGTTGTGTCATACTCAGCACTTCTTGGCTGGTTGTGTCATACTCAGCACTTATGGACTGGTTGTGTCATACTCAGCACATCTGGACTGGTTGTGTCATACTCAGCACTTCTTGGCTGGTTGTGTCATACTCAGCACATCTGGACTGGTTGTGTCATACGCAGCACTTCTGGGCTGGTTGTGTCATACTCAGCACTTCTGGACTGGTTGTGTCATACACAGCACATCTGGACTGGTTGTGTCATACTCAGCACTTCTGGACTGGTTGTGTCATAATCAGCACTTCTGGGCTGGTTGTGTGTTACTCAGCACTTCTTGGCTGGTAGCATCACACTCAGCACTTCTTGGCTGGTTGTGTCATACTCAGCACTTTTCGACTGGTTGTGTCATACTCAGCACTTCTGGACTGGTTGTGTCATACGCAGCACATCTGGACTGGTTGTGTCATACTCAGCACTTCTGGACTGGTTGTGTCATACTCAGCACTTCTGGGCTGGTTGTGTCATACTCAGCACTTCTGGACTTGTTGTGTCATACTCAGCACATCTGGACTGGTTGTGTCATACTCAGCACTTCTGGACTGGTTGTGTCTTACTCAGCACTTCTTGGCTGGTTGTATCTTACTCAGCACTTCTTGGCTGGTTGAGTCATACTCAGCACTTTTCGACTGGTTGTGTCATACTCAGCACTTCGGGACTTGTTGTGTCATACCCAGCACTTCTGGACTGGTTGTGTCATACTTAACACTTCTGGACTGGTTGTGTCTTACTCAGCACTTTTCGACTGGTGTGTCATACTTAGCACATCTGGACTGGTTGTGTCATACTCAGCACTTCTGGACTGGTTGTGTCATACTCAGCACTTCTGGACTGGTTGTGTCATACTCAGCACTTCTGGACTGGTTGTGTCATACTCAGCACTTCTGGACTGGTTGTGTCATACTCAGCACTTCTAGACTGGTTGTGTCATACTCAGCACTTCTGGACTGGTTGTGTCATATTCAGCACTTCTAGACTGGTTGTGTCATACTCAGAAATCCCTCCTTATAATTGTCTAATATAAGTGTACTAACTCTTCATTTCTGCCAACATTGCACTGCATTCAAGGAAAAATATATTCATCAACATGTATTTCTTTCAGTGAGTACAAAAAGAAAGTAGAGACAGCAAAGGCCAGGATGGTGTCACTGCAAAGGAAACAAAAAGAAACTGAGAAAATAGCTAATATGTCTACACAGAATGACAAAAAGTAAGTACATTGGAACATGAAATTTCAACTCATTTGCATATGAAAGTGTCAAAGTAACTGAAAAATAAATGGTTTCTCTGTTTATGCATATTGATATATTGATAGATATTGCTTAATCCTTTCATTTTTTGGTCTTCATTTAATATCATAATTTATTATATGACAGTGGCATCATTTTGTGTACAACTCATAACCCAAGAAAAAACGTTCTAACAATCTGATTGTAAATAAGAATGATTACAATGAGCACTGCACCTGTCTCCTCAGGATCAATGACCTGGAGCTGGCAATAGAGCGTATGAAGCAGCAACAAGAGAACCTTCAGAAGAGACTCAAGGATGAATCTGACCGCAAGGTGAAACTGGAGGTATGTTGAAAGGGTAGTCTGAAATACTCTAATTACCCTAATTCATATTAATTTTTAGGTGGTTACATGGTGTTTAGATTCTATGTTAATACTTTGAAACAAATTTACTACTCTTATCTTTTTTAGGGTTTTACAATTGCATGAAGTTTCGTGTGAAACAGCTAAAAATAAGACTATAAGTATCTACAGTCAAACCTGTATTAAGTGGCCACCCTTGGGAAATGATGAAAGTGGCTGCTTAAGACAGGTGGCCACTTAATCCAGGTTTGACATTTCCGCCACTTTAGCTTTATTCAGTATGTATCTTAACCACCACCTCACACCACAATCAGTAACATATGTATCAAAATTATTGAAGAAGGTTGAATGAAAATGCATTTGTATAGATAAAATAACTTTATTTCAAATTTATAAATAAAATACATTAGATAAATGGTGATACAAGAAATAAACAAAACACACCACATATCAGTCTACATATTTACACAACTAGTCTGAATTAATGGCCCGAAACAGTAACAAGGCGAGCACAAGCGTCCATAAACCATGCATACACGAGTTCATTCAGTTCCTCATTTCGTGTCATTTCCTCTGTCTTTTTGCGTTTGGATTTCCATTGCTTTCATATTCCTCCACAATTTCACGCTCATGCTTAAGTAAGAATGTGATTTGAGTCCTTCCACAGTTAAATCCCTTGGCAACACTTTTTGCATTACGGCCGTTTTCTAATAACTTTATACATTCGACACGTTCTTTTAGAGTCAACCACTTTCGATTAGTCTTATGTTCAGCCATAATCAAAGATAATTTTTTTATCAAGAACAATGCATTGTAAATATCCGTTCGTAGTATTATAAATCCGTGCACTTTGAAAAATAATATTGAAGGGAATAAAATTCGTTACTCGTTTCACGCCTTCGAATGACAATGCAAACTGTGCATTCATGAAAACCGGTGTTTTTGTCAGTATTTAATAATTAACTTCGTAATTATTTAATTATCTTATTAATTGTGTCATTAATTGTGTCAATTCTGATCACAACATTCGCCAACGTGTACTATACATGATTTCTCGATGAGTAAACACGCATGGCAATCGTGTGATGCAATATTCATTTTAATTGGATGACGGAGATACCGGAGGCCGTCGTTCTTTTCCGTAAACTTCTATACGCAATTAAAGCTGTGTATTGGAAAAATTTATTAGCGGAAGTGTCAATGACAAGGGATTAGTGGCCGCTAATTAGTGTTTTTATGGCTTCATGGGGACAAAAATTAGTGGCCATGGCCGCGTTAGACAGTTGGCCGCTTAATGCACGTACATTATATAGTAAAAACGTACGGGGGGAATTTGGAGTGGCCCGTTAAGGCAGGTGGCCATTTAAAGCAGGTGACCGTTCAACCAGGTTTGACTGTATCATGTGTTTCCAGTACGGATAAAAAAATCCGACCCGAGGGCACGCGCGTAAGCCGGTAACGAGGCTTGCCGAGTTACCGGCCACGCAACGTGCCCGAGGGTCGGATTTTTCGATCTGGACCAGAAAACACGATTGATAATTTTTTCTTGCATACCGAAAATTATGAATTTGCGGAAAAATTCACGTAGAAAACGCACTTTTGTACATTACACCAAAAGGCGCGTGCGACGTTGTGTACTGACGTCATAAAGCGCAGTAATTTTAAATCACTATCGACGTCAAATAGTTCCTTTAAAAATCGCTCTTTAACGATCATTTATTTTCAAAGTATTGTAAACTTATATTTTTGAATCCGCTTTAATGAAATTGCATAATATACTTGTCATAAACATACAATAAAAGAAATAAGAAGTGGCGCGTTGTTGCGCGTGACTCATCTTACATGGGGGGTTTAAGATGAGTTTTCACAGCACCGGTCACATGACCGGAAACACAGGTCTGGTATGCAAGAATAGTTCTTTCACAGTACATTATTATCTCAAAAATTGATTCTTCCAATCTAGAATGCCTAGTAATTGCTCCATCATAATTTTAATTTATAAACTAATGTGTCTTATTTTATTCACTAGAATATAATACATGATTCATACATGTTTTCCCCCAATCAAGCGTGAGATGCAGAAGGAATTAGCGCGAGTCAGTGAGCTGGAGATCAAGAATGAGAAGCAACAGAAACTTCTCCACCGAAAGAATGAGGAGATTGCCTCCGCCAAACGACGACTCCGCAATGGTAGTGCTGGTACACTGCCTCCCATACAAGGGTGAGAAATGGGCTTACTGTTTTTTCTTTGTACAGTTTAAAACCCAAACAAAAACTTTGATGCATGAAATACAATATATGTAATTCATAATTTGTGTTAGTATGGAAGAACACCACTAAGATCAATATTGAAAACAACTGCTGATTTTCTGTGAATGCCTCATTGGATGTGTAAACAAGATATTTAGAGGTTTAAGCCAACATGATGTATTTGTGCCTGAAACATTCTTCAAGATTCTTGTGGTATAGTTATTTCCTGCATTTTGTAGAGAGGAGCAGGAGATAGATGAGAAGAAGCGTTGGTTGGACACAGAGATTGAGAAAATGCTCCGACAACGACAGGAGGTAGAGACCCTTCAGGAGGTGAGAACTGTAGTTCACTTGTACTTGGAATCATGATGGATATTAATTAATTGAAAAGAGTACATGTAAGCAGGATGGATATCAATTAATTGAACAGAATACATGAAAACATGACAGATATCAATTAATTGTACAGAGTACTTTGAAACATGATGGATATTAAGTAATTGAACAGAGTACATGTAAATATGATGGATATCAATTAATTGTAGAGTACATGGAAACATGCCAGATATTAATTAATTGTACAGAGTACTTGGAAACATGATGAATATAAACTAATTGTACAGAGTACTATGAAACATGATGGATATCAAGTAATTGAACAGCGTATATGTAAATATGATGGATATCAATTCATTGTATGGACTTCATGGAAACATGACATATACCAATTAAGTGTACAGAGTACTTGGAAACATAACAGATATCAATTTATTGAAGGGAGTACATGTACACATGATGGATACAAATTAATTGTACAGAGTAGTTAGAAACATTCAGGATATCAAAAATAGACATTTAATTAAACAGAACCAATAACTTTTTTCTGGCAAAATGTTTTACTAAAAAACATCTTGTTTACATTGTACATTTACTGGTGGTTACTCCATATAAAATAGATACTTCTGTTGAATGTATAAGATTTCATAAAGAAATATATGAAAAGTGTCTGTCAGCAGTGTTTATGATCAATTCACATCGTTTTTTTCAGCAATTGAAAAAGCGAGAAGATATGATTGCCAGGAAAGAGGCTCTTATAGCAGAGCGGAGTGAACTTGAAATGAAGAAACTGCGGTCTAGTCAGGTGGTGAACAAGGTAGGCTTTATGGTTATTTGTTCAATCTTCCCAGTAAATGCAGGTTATTGTCTCACAAAAATAGTAAATTTTCAGGCTTTTAACATGTAGTTGAAATTGTTTAGGAGCCCAGAAATTATTACATAACTATTTGCTTAACAGTTTATCTCTGGAAATTATCTAATTTGTCCACTAATGATCTTATACAATGTATTGTACTTGTAGAGCCTGTTATCAGTGTCTTCCAAGCTAAACCTGGTGGAACAAAGGCTAGAGGAGAAATCCCGGGAGCTTGTGTCAACGCCAGACAGCGGGATGGTGAGGGAAGATGTGGTGAAACTGCGCTCTACACGAGACAAACTGAACAGGCAAAGGGCATTACTGGATGAGAAACTGCATGGTGGGAGTCTACTGTCAACGTCTGAGGAAAGGAGGTCTGCTTTATCTCACATTGTTTGATAGCTACATGTTTTTTTTATAAAATACTTCAGGTCTTATTCAGTGTCTTATTGGCCAAGTTTGACGAGTTCTGTATAAACTATTTTTGGAACCTATCTAATGTTACTTTCTTATTTTAACCATTTCTTTTTATGATCTCTTCAAGTGTTTTTAAATCAAGGTAGAAAAAAAAACGCAAAATTTTATTATCACCATAATAATTTCACACTAGATATGCTGTTTTATCTACTAGTAGATTACATAAAGTCATTGCTGAATAAAAGACAGCTTTTAAACCTTGCCTTCATGATTTGATGTTGTTGTTGTCAGGGTTTTGGAGTTGGACGAGGGAATTGAGGCTCTGGATGCGGCCATTGAGTATCGGTCGGACAACATTCGGTCACGGCAGCTGGAGGTCAGGCACTCCATGGCACTTGCCCAGGTAGGCATGGATCACAAATGTGTACCACTTCTGTATTATCATACTTTGTATTACAAATCTGTGTCTGAGTGATTTTAGCATTTACATGTATTCTGAAGCCATTCAAAGGATGAAGAACTCAATGACACTCATCGTTTTTGTTTCCGTTACGTCTTTTTAAAGTTTTCAGGGTGCATAATCTTATGTCATGGTGGTTTGAGAAACATTAAACTTTCTAAAATTATGGAATTATGCATCATCTAATCACAGCTGAATATTCTTTTCATTCTTGTTTAATTCTAGAGTGAGGACAACTTTGTGAACCGTTTGAACTCTTTGTCAGCAGATGATCTCAAGTCTCTTTTGTCAAAGTACTTCGAAAAGGTTATCAACCTGCGAGAACAGGAACGAAAAACCTCACTGCAGTCTTCAGAGATGGAGGTACATGCATTATCTACTATTTTTTTCTACAAATTCAGTCTTTCATAACACTTGATGTTATCCTGTGTACAATATAAGCGAAAAGAAATAAAGTTGACATATCCCGGTAATAAACAGGCCCATTTTGTATTTCACAAAGGTTAAACTTGATGAGCAAACAAGAATAATTCGGGACCTAGAAGGAGCTCTCCAGAGATCAGCAATGGAGGTTGATCGGCGGATAACCTCCCAGCAGCGAGAGTACGAGCAAAAAATCCAGCTGCTCATGCACCAGCTCATGGAGAATGGTAACCAGGGCAACAACAGGGTTATAAATGGGCACGACCCAGCACAGGAACAGAAGTGAGTGATTCCAGGTTATGCTTATTTGTAAGATGCTTGTTCTGTACTGAAACATAAGAATTGACACCACTTTGTTTTTAAATGAAACGTTTGATTATTTTTACTAAAATAGTTTAAGTATAACAAGACCTGTGACATGCTGTTCTGACATTTTAGGATGTCCCAGCTTGAGAAGGACTTATATTATTACAAGAAAACTAGTCGGGAACTGAAGAAGAGGCTGAGGGAATACGTCACCAGTGGTACTATACCTGCTCAAGGTGAGAAATATTAATGACTGAACCACCATTTGAAATAACTCTTATTGTGCTCAATATTTGATAGGATTTAGGGAAAATATACACAGATTTGAGAAAAAGATGTGATTATTGGGGGCATGATAGTTTAATTATTAATGCTCTATCAACAAAGTTAACCACTTTCTTTCTTTTAAATGACTCCTTTTTCTACTTGTGCAAGCACATGTGCAGCAAATACCAGGACATACATGGTCATATGTACATAAAAACTGCTTTGAAGTCAATATGTTACCAAAAGATTCAAAAGATTTATGCAAAAAAAACACATATTGCCAAATCCTTTCCAGAGATGGACCTGCGAGCCTCAGTACAGAGCAGTGCTGGGGACATGGGGGACAGCCATTCTAACTTCAGAGACTCCCACTCAGCAAGGTGGGTGCTTCAGATTGGTTATTAATAACTTTTACAATCAAATGAAGTATTATAAATCAAGGAAAAAGTACTGCTCATTTAATTTTTAAAATATCGTTAGTTTTTTTGACATCAAAAGACTTAAGTAGAAACCTTATCATACATTTTTGCAGGAAATAATTAAGACCTTTTGTAAACCTAAAGTTTATGTGCTTTCATGACTTTATAGTACCCTGAACCAAAGTTAGATGATGTAATAATCTAAGCATGCAAGCTAGGTTAAAGAAACTTAGTATATGGATAGAGGGCAAAAGGAGATTATGCACATCATCATGTGGCTGCTATGCAACAAAAATAGTGAAAATATCACTTTATGACTGGATCTTGGCAGAACTCAAAATGTATAAAAGCTACATTCATGAAAAATGGTTTGTGGATAGAGGGCCATACAGGGATTATGCATGTCATTTTCTCTTTTTTTGTCAGACAAAAAATGTAGTTGCAATAGAAATAGTGAAAAAAAACACTTTTTGACTGGATGTTTTGCATAACTCACATAGATTAAAAAGCTACATTCATGAGACTTGAGATATGTAGAAAAAAAACATTAGGAAATTATGCATGTCTTTTTATGAAACTATTGTATTGCTTGCAATACCCAGTGACTTGTTGATATCATACTTACTTTTACTCGAAAGATAGCCTAATATTAATTAACTGTTTTTCCTTAATTTTCAGGTCTAGAGATACCAAGATTTCCCATGATAGACTGCAGGCTGGTGACCGACTGCGAGAGGATGGAGTTCGACCAGGCTCGGGAAAACCCAGCCACCACCTCCCTTCCAACGTGACCCCCGTGAAGATCTCCCGCAAGGATCTCCGACTCATGTCTGAGGAGGAAATCAAACTGCGGAGGTCGCACCTGAAGGAAAGCCAGACAGAGGCACAGTCGCCACATGGTAACTGCAAAATGTGTTCTTTGTCATGTTACAAAGCAGTAAAATGATCTTCATTTTTGTATTTTATCTATTCAAGTTGTTAGGAAACTTCTCAGACTTTAAGTATACATGTATGTTTCAGACTCCTCATACTTTTAAGTATACATGTATCTTACTGACACCGCAGACTTTAAGTATACATGTATGTTTCAGACTCCTCAGACTTTAAGTATACATGTATCTTACTGACACCTCAGACTTTAAGTATACATGTATGTTTCAGACTGCTCAGACTTTAAGTATACATGTATCTTACTGACACCTCAGACTGTAAGTATACATGTATGTTTCAGACTCCTCAGACTTTAAGTATACATGTATCTTTCTGACACCGCAGACTTTAAGTATACATGTACATTTCAGACTCCTCAGACTTTAAGTATTCATGTATCTTTCTGACACCGCAGACTTTAAGTATACATGTACATTTCAGACTCCTCAGACTTTAAGTATACATGTATCTTTCTGACACCGCAGACTTTAAGTATACATGTACATTTCAGACTCCTCAGACTTTAAGTATTCATGTATGTTTCAGACTCCTCATACTTTTAAGTATACATGTATCTTACTGACTCCGCAGACTTTAAGTATACATGTATGTTTCAGACTCCTCAGACTTTAAGTATACATGTATCTTACTGACACCTCAGACTTTAAGTATACATGTATGTTTCAGACTCCTCAGACTTTTAAGTATACATGTATCTTACTGACACCTCAGACTTTAAGTATACATGTATGTTTCGGACTCCTCAGACTTTAAGTATACATGTATGTTTCAGACTCCTCATACTTTTAAGTATACATGTATCTTACTGACACCTCAGACTTTAAGTATACATGTATCTTACTGACACCGCAGACTTTAAGTATACATGTATGTTTCAGACTCCTCAGACTTTAAGTATACATGTATGTTTCTGACTCCTCAGACTTTAAGTATACATGTATGTTTCTGACTCCTCAGACTTTAAGTATACATGTATGTTTCTGACTCCTCAGACTTTAAGTATACATGTATGTTTCAGACTCCTCAGACTTCAAGTATACATGTATGTTTCAGACTCCTCAGACTTTAAGTATACATGTATGTTTCAGACTCCTCAGACTTTAAGTATACATGTATGTTTCTGACTCCTCAGACTTTAAGTATACATGTATGTTTCTGACTCCTCAGACTTTAAGTATACATGTATGTTTCAGACTCCTCAGACTTTAAGTATACATGTATGTTTCAGACTCCTCAGACTTTAAGTATACATGTATGTTTCAGACTCCTCAGACTTTAAGTATACATGTATGTTTCAGACTCCTCAGACTTTAAGTATACATGTATGTTTCTGACTCCTCAGACTTTAAGTATACATGTATGTTTCTGACTCCTCAGACTTTAAGTATACATGTATGTTTCAGACTCCTCAGACTTTAAGTATACATGTATGTTTCAGACTCCTCAGACTTTAAGTATACATGTATGTTTCAGACTCCTCAGACTTTAAGTATACATGTATGTTTCAGACTCCCCAGACTTCAAGTATACATGTATGTTTCAGACTCCCCAGACTTCAAGTATACATGTATGTTTCAGACTCCCCAGACTTCAAGTATACATGTATGTTTCAGACTCCCCAGACTTCAAGTATACATGTATGTTTCAGACTCCCCAGACTTCAAGTATACATGTATGTTTCAGACTCCCCAGACTTCAAGTATACATGTATGTTTCAGACTCCCCAGACTTTAAGTATACATGTATGTTTCAGACTCCCCAGACTTCAAGTATACATGTATGTTTCAGACTCCCCAGACTTTAAGTATACATGTATGTTTCAGACTCCCCAGACTTTAAGTATACATGTATGTTTCAGACTCCCCAGACTTCAAGTATACATGTATGTTTCAGACTCCCCAGACTTTAAGTATACATGTATGTTTCAGACTCCCCAGACTTCAAGTATACATGTATGTTTCAGACTCCCCAGACTTCAAGTATACATGTATGTTTCAGACTCCTCAGACTTCAAGTATACATGTATGTTTCAGACTCCCCAGACTTCAAGTATACATGTATGTTTCAGACTCCCCAGACTTCAAGTATACATGTATGTTTCAGACTCCCCAGACTTCAAGTATACATGTATGTTTCAGACTCCCCAGACTTCAAGTATACATGTATGTTTCAGACTCCCCAGACTTTAAGTATACATGTATGTTTCAGACTCCCCAGACTTTAAGTATACATGTATGTTTCAGACTCCCCAGACTTCAAGTATACATGTATGTTTCAGACTCCTCAGACTTCAAGTATACATGTATGTTTCTGACTCCTCAGACTTCAAGTATACATGTATGTTTCTGACTCCTCAGACTTTAAGTATACATGTATGTTTCAGACTCCTCAGACTTTAAGTATACATGTATGTTTCAGACTCCTCAGACTTTAAGTATACATGTATGTTTCAGACTCCTCAGACTTTAAGTATACATGTATGTTTCAGACTCCTCAGACTTTAAGTATACATGTATGTTTCAGACTCCCCAGACTTCAAGTATACATGTATGTTTCTGACTCCCCAGACTTTAAGTATACATGTATGTTTCAGACTCCTCAGACTTTAAGTATACATGTATCTTTCTGACACCGCAGACTTTAAGTATACATGTATGTTTCAGACTCCTCAGACTTTATGTATTCATGTATGTTTCAGACTCTTCAGACTTTAAGTATACATGTATGTTTCTGACTCCTTAGTCTTTAAGTATACAAATATGTTTCAGATTCCCTAGACACTGGAGGCAAGAACCCCTGGTGATGAGCCAAGTCGGGGAACAGCGACCAGTACAGAGCTTTCAGTGAAAGGGAACAGTGTTTTCCGTGTATCATGTGTTGAAAATATGACATTAGTGCAGCTAGGGTATTAGTGATGTAAAACATATTTATAGACATGGTTATTTCGGTTTTATGTATTGCATTTGCTAAAGATAAAGGCATATTTGAAATTGATTTAAATGTATGTTATCATGATGTTGTGATAAATCATAGTTGTTATACATGCATAATTTATTAAATCATCAACTCATACTGTATATGGAAGATATACGAATATCAAAGCTTACACAATACCAGGTATTGATTGATAATCAAAGTTAATATGTATCATTTTTCACTGCCACTGAATGTAGGGATATAGGATATTTTCACAGACCAAGAAAGTCTTTTCAACCCCAGCTAAAACATTACTGTTACACACGCACATTGAAGGAGGAACAAATACCTGTCATTGTTTTTTTATCTGCCAAGTACTTTTAAGCTTCATTAAGCTGTGAATCAGCACTCATCATTTACATATTATGCAAAGTGCTTTGTGATCAGACTACAGCAAGGTTTCAATACCAAATTGTTTACAAAATAGTGCTGAGCTTCTTTATTTTGGGGTGTTCTTGGAATTCACAAACTGCCATTTGAATTGTGGGCATTGATTACATTTATGATAAACAACTTGCCACACTTTGCAATGTCGCTTTGAACATTGAAGTTAAAGATTACAGAAATACTCCCTATACTCTGGAAGCAAGCGGGCTTTTTGGTTCTGAAAACTTTACTCTAGTAACAATTAAAGTAATAATTATACACAGATTTTTAAACGGTACTTTGGATAGATTCACTTATCAAGAGGCCTGATTCATAAAATATCTTAGCCATAGAGTGTGAATATAGAACTATGTTATCTCTGGTATAAATATTGAAAACAATGTCAAGGAAATGAAAAGAATCAACTTGCCTGCGCCTATGACACCCTCACAGATTTGAGACCTTGAAGGCTATGTTTAAGATACTTTAGTGAAACAGGCATCAGGTACTTGTGAACAGCTATATCTAACAATGTGTATTTCGCCTAACTTAAAACATTCCAAAATTTACAGGGTGTTTAGAGCTTTTCTTAGTTTGGTAGCGGTGCCGTCCCTTATGTTGTCTGTGATAATGACAAGCAAACTGCCTCCTCGAAATGTATTACAATATATAGTGTAGCCATCATAATGTTCGTATGATCCTTGAAAACCATTGAGTGTTCATTCATGTCTCGTCTCCACAAGAGGTAACGCCTGTGAGAGGTGTGCGCTATTTGTGTACTATTTGTATCATGCACATCAATGTATTGTTGTGCTGTTCATTACTATGTATACCAGATGGAGAGTAGATCTTGGACACCTTTTGAATATTTATTAAAACACCGTTCTGATCTGTTGAGATATCGCATAAAACAATTCTGACAGTAAACTACAGCTCTTTGTAGGTTGGAAGCATACAAAGTTAGCAAAATATTAAGTTTAAATAAATTTTATTTTTTCTATTGTACTGAAATAGGTGTACAAATGGAGTTAAATTCAAGTTTGACATTAGTAGTTCTCGGATGTTTTCTGAAAATGGAATCTTTCTTTTTCTCAACTTTTTTTTCAATTTTCTGTTGTTTTTTTTTTTTTTTAATTTCAAACAAGTAATTGCATTTGAAGCTTTTCATAGCCAAATAAATAGTTCAGCAGAACATATGGGTTATGGTCCTGACTTGACATTCTGTGGCATCTGACTTGTTTGTTGCGTATACACAACAATTTCTAAAAAGTAGATAAAAGTATAACTTTTTCTGAACAAATAATACATCACTAATTCACTAATTTTTTACAGGCACTTGATTTTTTTTTAAAACAATGTTGCAACTGGCTGAGATCTACTTCCATCCGAGATCTACTTCTGTCCGAGATCTACTTCTGTCTGAGATCTACTCTCCTACTTTTAACTTCTCTTTATAGAAGTGTCAGTTTTTGTTACTTAGAGCTTCATTTTCTATTGGAAGAAAGATTCTGCTATTGTTACAGTTTTTGTAACATTGATCTGTGAAGTATGATTATTCAAATGTATTTATTAGGTCTTGCCATTTTACTTTTACCTGGCAAGTTGTTCCATTCAGAATATCAAAGTATACTTATTGTTAGTGACCATTGTTTATTTTTAACCACTATTTATTTACTGAAAGCTCAGTAAAAAATGTTCTTATGAAATGCATTAATAAAATGATAAAATAATAAATTTTATATGTAGAATGTTGTTACATGTCTTTCTAATACTTACATCGAGAAATGCACGAGTTAAAGTTGCACTCTCACAGAGTGACAGTTTTGACAACTTATTTTTTGTCATGGAATGATCCATTTTTCGCGTAATTGATTTAGACTGCTGACAAAAGATAAGGTTGCAGTTTTTCGTATTTATGTTAAACATTTGGTGTTTTTATGGCTAAAAGCATTACAAATACTTAAAGAAACAATGATTTTTTCAGCAGTTATTCTTACAATTGAGATCAGTTCTATTATGAGATCTTTTATGACTAAATTGAAGAAGTTGAAATAAAAATCAGCTTATTCTGAGAACAAAAATGTAATGATAATGCCTAATAACAATCACAGTTTTTTTTTAATATGGTGCAGTATTTAAAACTGTAGCTCATGGATGTCGGGTTACGCCAAAATGGAAAATATTCAGAAAGGCAAATCCCTGCAGTGTGGTCATTCTTGGTGGGTATATAATTCTGGTTAATACACTTTGTAAAGTTCCAATTCTGGAAAATTTGGCTTTATATTACATATAATCATCTATATTAAACAACTAGATTAAATAATTTCCTTCCCTCTTTTACAAAATGTCAGTGTTCACATATAGTTTTGGGGGAATAAGATTGATGTGCATTTTCGTCATCCACCGGCATCTCTGTATTATGTAATGATGCCACGCTGACAGAGTCATTGTATATGAGAGAGTATTTCTTTTTTCTATAGTTCCATACATGTAACGGACCCCTAAAACCGTAAAGATTTGGCCTACACTTAGCACCATATGGAGTAAAACAGCCATAAAACTTGTAAAGGGTATTTCGATGTTGACAAATAGATGTGTTGAAATCTCTTTGGTTTGGTTCAGCTCTCTCTTCCACTGTAGCACCAACATTGATATGTGTAAAGTTTACATCTCTTAAATCATTGTCTGCTGTATTAACAGAATGACTGAGTGATTCATTAGTTAATGAGCAATCTGGGTTTTTGAGATCCAATGACATCTTTTCCTTGTTAAATTCTGTTTGACTTGTTTGAATGATGTTTTCATTATTGCACTGAGTTTTGAGCATATTTCGTGTTTCCTGATCTGTAACTGTAAAATCAGCATAACTCTTATCTCTATGTATATCTATTTTGCATTCATTCTTATTCGGTGCATGAGTATTGTCTTCCTTTACCTCCCTGTTCAAATATTGCATCTTGTTATCAGGTTTTTCATGTTCAGAAAAGTTGTCAGAATCCCCATCAAGTGATGTTTTGTCTTCCAACAATGAATCACTGTGGTCTACAGGACTAAAGTCACTTGCCTCAACATGGTGGTCTGTAACCATCAGAATCCCTTTCTCATAGTCCATGTTAACTGCCTGAATCACTCTTGAAAGCCTTACTGGACTCTCTTCCATTGAGGGCATAGTGTTACCAGTATCACCCAGAGTCAAAATAGAATCTGATTTTTCAACACTGCAGCTGTTAACACTCAAAGCAGTACAGTTGTCACTTGATGTATCTTTGTTGTAACTTTTAGCTTTCCCTAAGCGCTCTTTTAAGCAAATCCCTGAGGACTCATCATTAATGTTTTCATTTGCTACGGAGTTCTGGGAACTGTTTGCAGCGGAGATGTTCTCCTTAGTTATATCATCATCATTGTGTTTCATCTCAGCATTGACAAAGTTGTGGACCATACGTAGACCCGGCTGTTTAAGCACCTGTCCAAGTCTCCAACAAAAACAGACTGTGTTACCACGGAAAATAACAGCCCTTGTTCTTAGTATTTCTTTTTTCCTGCCGCTTTTTGGCTTCACCTGAAAATGCAAGAAGAAAACATGTATAAACTGAGCAAAAAGAAAGCTGGTGTATGACAGTTTTAAGCAACAAAGATAAAACAATAGAAAGTAACAACATATATTTATGGATTATTTCTTACCGCCAGTACTGCCTGCAGTAAGTCCTCGGGGTTGAAATGTCCATCAGTAGAGTTGAGGAACTCCAGCATGCAGGCTGTGGCATGTTGGGCCAGTCTGACCACCTCACAGTTTCCAGCCAGCATCACCAACTGGTACTCATAGGCCACGGCCATCTCCGCCCCCACCTGGTCCAGCACTGCATGCACATCATCCTCTGGCACTCCATCCAGATGCCGCAGAATTCTCACAGCTTTTGTCCTACGTACAAGGTCATAGATCCATGTAAACACTTGCAGTGTGCTGATACGGCCACCTCTCTTCCATAGGCTTTTGCTCAAATCTACTGTGCCTGATTTCTGTCCTATGACAAGCTCAATGTGATCTTCGAATGAAGGGCTGTAAGCCACAGCTGCAGGAACATCTGATAAGTGTTGACTAATTTGTACACCATTCTTCATTAATATATTTTGGTATTTAGATATTTTGTTCAGAAAACACGACTTGAATGCAGTTATAAAAGTATTCTGTCTTTGTTGGACCTGCTCAACTGGCAATTCAATATCCATTTTGAGAAACCTCGCCTTTGGTTATAATACATCTGCCACAAATTTTCCTTCAATGTGATATAAATCCCGCTACTTTACTGTTTTAATCATTGACAATAATTCATTTAAGTAGTTAACATCCATTTTACATCCTGTATCAAGTACACCCATAAGTATTGATAGTCAGTAAATGTACTAAAGAAGTCCATCTCAAACAATTATCATAGTACACATCTCATCTGTTTATCCCCATCATCAATTGTCAATTATCCAGTTATTGATAACATGACCAGCTGATCAATGTTGTACATAGTAATAATATTTCTTCAGCCTTTAATGAATGATTGCACCTGAATGCTGCAGTTTCCATCCCAATGCCTCCTCCGAAACCATGAACGAGATAAAGCATTTCCCTCTCACTTCATGTGCTGTTTTGTTATCAGTCTGTTCAGCTGGATTTTGTGTAGCCATAAAACATGCAACACCTTTTCTCATAGTTAAGTCTTTCATAAAATGATAACTATGATCAATTTGTATAATTTTAAATTCAATACAGATTTGTTTGTACTCTTTGATGAAGAATTATTTTAAACACCGATAAAGTTTTATTTCTATTTCAATTGGTGTTAATTAGCCGACATCCTGTCAGCATCCTCAGCAATAATCAATGAATTTAACACCAGTAGGATTAACTTAGAGGTACAAATCAATAGTAATACAATCAGTGACATCAAGAGTTTCTATCCACCATACAGCTACTCCATAACCATGACACAATGCTAACATGGCCTTAGAATTAACAAAAAAATAAATGTTTGTCATGAAAGTTTATCACCTTATATAAGCAATGACCAAACGTACATTAAATGAATGCATTATATTGGGATAGTATAGGCTACATATGGACAAGGAGCTCTAAACAAGGTTTTGGTTGCATTAGATAACAAATAAGCTTAAATGAGTTAAATGCTATTTAGAATGTGTGTTTATTGCACGTTCGATTTCCTTTGTGTATTGAGCACAAGTCTTTTCCATCTAAAAGTAACTTGATATAGGGCTGCCTGTCCATTTCAGCAGTTATTTTATCACCCTTCAGGAGATGAAGAGATATGATGATAAGGAGGAAATAATTGCATATCATTATGTCTACATGTAATGATAACCTTCAACTAAAAAACTTATAACATCCTTTCTTTTTACATTGCCTTGATGAGGTGAACAAGTTCACCTTTTACCAAAAACTAACTTGGAAACAACATGCTTTATTTTCATTGTGTTTATGTTGTGAACATTTGGATCAATTTTTTTATAAACAAACTTTAAATGTTTAAGAGCTATGCACTAGACACAAGCAGGACAACTAGTATCTGACCTCTTAGTGTGACTTTGACCTTGACTTTGACCTATATGGCTTGAGTCATGCACATTTCTTCAACCTTTTTTTACTCATATATGAATTTATCTATCTTCCAGGAATCACCATTGACAGTTTCAAGGTATAAATAAAATTTATAGCAAAATGAGCTTATTTTGACATCACTTTAAAGTTGCAGTAGCATGGAGATTAATATTGTATTTGACGTTGATTCCTAAACCTGGGGGAAGATATGTCTATATATGGCATCTTTTATATGCTTATTTTATGACATTTCAACCACTTTTGTAGAATGGTAATGAAATTTTAACCATAATAAGGCAATTGAATGACTGGTTGCTATGGATATATGTTTTATTATTATGCATTCAATTATGATAGGAAAGGTACTTTTTCATTGAAGCCCCAAAATATATGATCTTGGCCTGATGTCTCTTTGTTTTTTGTGTTACTTAGTCTTGTTACTTGGGTTAATAATTAAGGTGCAGTGAAATAACTCTACCCTCATATCCTGAACATCTCCTACCAGTTTGATTCATCCCTCAGACGGTTGCTCTGTTGAATTGAAATGACATAATTGAACGTAGGTATCGATTATGTCAGATTTTGGAAAAAAAATTATATTTTACATTCCAATTCCAAACACCAGAGGTTGTTTTTTACCTTAAATTGATCTTACAAAGCAGTTTTGATGATGTGTTTTCAAAAGAAATCAGAGAAATTGCAAAACTCCCTGCACGTATATGATACAGTACATATAGCATTGTGACAAATTTGCTGTTTAATGACTCAAAGTCAGAGAACTCATTCATTGATTCACGTTTCTAGTGTAATGCTAGCAAGTTCCTGGTTCTAAAATATCTTCATTTTTGGAGTTTGATGCACTAAATTTGAATCATTACATGGGGTGTTCAAGGATCAGCTCTACAGAAAGTACAATTTAGCACATAGTAAAAAATGATTTTTCACAATTACAACAACTGTTTACATACAAAAGATGGCCAACTTATATGGTTTGTTCATAATCAGTCATTTCACAATTTTTCAATAGTTAACATTGCTTTGTGTCGTGTGACAGTGGGATTTTCTTATTAAGTTCATGGTTATCTAGCAAACAAGGGAAGTTAACTTGGGGAGAATTATTACCTCCCTTGTTCCAATTTATTTTACGACATAAAGGTCACATGTTTATATTTTGAAACGAAGAATTTATTATTCCCAATTATTTCAAGTAACATAATTCATGTTTTCTTCAGCCATGCACTATTTGTAGACGATATAACAGAGGCTATTTAGGAAAATCTTTTTACGACAATGTAATTTCAGAACGAGGTAACGAGTTATTTTCGGAAACACGTGAATGCTGTTCGTTGCTGTTGAAGAATGCCCTCTGCCTCTACAAAAACGGAGATTCCGGTCTCTGCGGAGCCGACAGACCCTTTTAAGCGGGTCCTCAATGTTGTTGACAAGAAGGTCCGCAACTTGGAAAAAAGAAAGGTGCCGACTCCTGCCTCTGAAGTGTCAAATTTCTGTTTCAAAATAAATCGATTTCTTCGAGGTTTCTAGATTAAAATTGTGTCATGGTTTTCTTTGTTTGTATGTCACGCTTTTTGTAATTGGATTTTAGGTATGTAATGAAATATTGAGTCTTTTGCCACTGCAAAATGTATTATCATAAATATTCCTGATGCTTATAATGTGAAACACACAAGTCAAGTGTCAACTTAGTCTGCTGATATTGTCATTGATTAAGTCAAACTTCGTAGTTAAGTATAAACTTGTTTGATAGTGAAATATTAGCCAGGCTCAATTTAAATGAATGTCTGCTCCTCCCTGGGAAGTCAAAATTTGGTAGCACTCATCTTGATCAAGTTGTTGGGAGTTTTATTTGTCAGACCTGCCGGTACTAAAGTGGATAATAAATTCCAAAAATAAATGGTATTTACTTATTTGAAAAAAACAAGAGCAATATTTGTATTTCAATAAAGACAAAACAAAATTCTGATCAAATTACAGCAGAAAATATGTTAAATATTGTACTAAGAGTCAAAATTTGCGTTAGTCCACCTAAATGGCTGTCAGCGAGTCTTTTAACGATTTTTTTAATATGGCAGACTCGTGACGTCCACCATCCCAGCAAAAAGTAGCAAGCGGTCCTTGCGCAAAGAATCCTCGCGGCCACAACTTTGAAATTATCTCCGTTATAAATTCAAATTTCTACGAAAATATTATTGCCTACTATTAAACACATATTAAGTTAGTCAGTATGCCCAAGAAACATGTTAAGTTATCATAAAACACTTACAAGTGTCGATTGTTTATCAAGTATCCCGATATCGGTAAATCTGGGACAAATCTGACTGGTTGTGTACAAGTATAACGGTATTTGTGACCCATAATATATTAATGTGAAAATAACAACTCTAATGACAAATTTAATCCATTTCAGATCACTGTCGGATAAAAATTGAACAACTTCGTCATTATTTTTCAACATCAATGCATATTATTTCAGTATATCATTTCGCCCGTTGTTAAATGGTAGAGAGTTGTAGCGTTAAGGGATACATAAGAAATGTCAAAATAATATAAAAAAGTATCCCTGATCGCTCATTATTGTAGCTAAAATTTGCGGGTGCGTGACAATTTATTATGCACCAGTCAATTGTAACCAGCAGTTTGTCCCTGTTGGGCCGGGATTTTAACCGGGCTTGGCTGGACCGAGAGTCAAAGTCCCCGCTATTCCCGGACCTGGGGGAGCCGTGGTTACAATTGACAGGTGCATTATACTAACATGATTTGAAATAATTACCTTATTGCAAAAATATTTTAAAACTCGGTCATTTTGTCAAGATGCAAAGGTAAATTATACATAAACTACGAAACTGATCGTAATCTATGTCAAAATGTCACCGTTCTTCGCAAACCATAGAAAATAATCCATGTTGACCTTAAAAAATTACTGGTCTAAAACTAGACAAGGCTGTCTAGTCTTGGTGAGCACAACAAGTCTGCTCTCCAATGACTTATTACAATCTTCGCCTTGTTTTTGGTTACTGAGCAAAACCACTAGCCCGAAAGCTTTTCATGAGTCAAAAAAAACAACAAAGTTACAACTATTTCAACCAAATAAGGTATATATTTTTACATGTCACTTTCGAACGAAATGCTAGCTCATTTGTCATTTCACATCCCCTATGAGGAAGTTTTAAGATTATGACCAATATTCATTCAAAGTTTGAAGATAGTTGGTACAGATTTTTAATAATGTTGAGATGATGACATTTGTAAATCAATCAACTGACCAACTGACCGACATGTGCAAAGCAATATACCCCCTTTTCTTCGAAAGAGGTCATAATTAAAAACATTAAAAAAAATATTTTAATTCCTTGTTTTCATAAACACCAATGTCACACCAAATGAAAAAATGAGGCTTTCCATTCTCTGAAGAACATAAGGGAGAATGTTCCCATCATCAAAATCATCTGTATGGTGTTCTTTAACATCTTTTCCCTTCTTCAGATACATGATCTTTTTTGCACAAGATAATTGCTTGCTTCTGTATTATACTGTGTATAGGATGCTAGCATACATAGGACGCAGGCAAAAAAATTGGTGAAAATGGAGAAAATAATTCTAAACCTTATATTAAATGTGGGATTCCGGCATTTTTTCCATTGAATTCTTGGGTATAAAAGTGTGTCCTATACACAGTATAGTATGGTATATTGATGAACCTCTATTACGTTTCAATAAGCGATGAGTGATTCAGATGATGTGCACAAATTGTCATTGTTTTGTGTGTAAATATTATTTAACAGACATTTCAGGTCTTTTTTTTTGGACAAAACTATTTGCGAGTTCAATTGCTTAGAAATAGATTTTCAGCCAATACTATTATTGTAAAAGCACTAGCCCATTCGGGATAACCCTCAAAGCCCAAGGCATTAGGCTAGTGGGTTACAGCATAGACTGTTACTAGAATTGTTAAAAAAAATGTTTTTTTCTTAATTGTAATTTGATTGAAAGTTTTAATAAACATTCTATTTACAGGCTTTAAATGATCTGCAAATATTTGAATAGGAGTATTTACAGTGATAAAGGTAGTTAAAACTACATGACACATGATACCAACAAAAATTATTTTTGTTGGTATCAGGATGAGATAGGTACGTCCTAAACAATATCCAACCCTACTGATCTGTCATGGACAAAGCCTATTAAAATTGTTGAGCTGGAAAACAAGATTTCTTCTGTTCTTGTTTATTCTTGTAAAAATTAAGCCAATGGAGCAATTGAAAACAGATAAATCTAATATTAAAAATATTATGATTATAACTGGTACAAAGATGAAGAAAGCCTTTTTTATTTAATAACATTGTATTGTAAACAAAACATTAAATTGTCACTGAGTAATGGTCCCAATTTATGTATGATGACTTGGGGCAACATTTGAAAACATGCCAACTACAAGCTCTTCAATGTTTTGATTTGCTGTATCGAAAAATAAGTCTTATTATGAAAGCCATGCTGTAGCTTTGTCTTTCCATCACGTAGAAAAGTACCACTTAAACTTGTGTTGTTGGAAACTTGAACTATTTTAAATGATACTTCCTGTTTTTCTTTGTGCATGATCATCAAGATTGTGATGTTGTTCATTGATAAATTATGCTCAATTTCCTCTTACAATTACAAATAAAAAAGAAAGAAAAAAAAAGAATAGTTCATCAGAAAATGTTCTGTGTATTAAACTCTAGAAAATTTAATCATTTGAAATCACTGCTGTTTGATTGATCCTTTTTATTACAATATCTTATCCTTCCTCTGTTTTCAGTTGAAACTTGATGCATACAAGGAGAAGAAGGACTCGGGTGCAGAGTTGGAGAAAGACCAACAGGTTGGTTAGGCAGTCTAGCTTCTTATGAGTTGTACTTTCACAGCAGGTTACTGCAATTATGCCTTGTAAGACAGGAAATACTTGAGTTTAATTGAAGGTGAATAATGAGGTATGTTGATGATCATTAGGTCAACCATTACAGGTCAACCATTACAACAAGGGTGTTTAGATTTTAGATTTTACAATTTGATAAAAATGTAAAAATCAAGTTAAATTATGTACGTTTTTGTTTCAGGTTGCTGTTGACAAGTATGGAGAGGTTCTCACCAACTTGGAGTTTGCAAGAGACCTTCAAAAGCAGTTTTCCTCCATCAATGCTGATGTAAGAATTGACATTGAAATTCATGTTAATTTCAGATGAATAATGTATTCGATTTCACCAAAATACTGTACTGTTTTTATGAAAATTTGCCTTTTACTCATAAAACTTAACGAATAAAAATATTTTTCTGGAATTGGATTAAGAGTTATTGGTATGTGTTTTGACCTTAGGCTGAGAAGCTGTTGAAGAAGCAGGCAAAGCGTGGCAAGTCAGAGAAGCAGCTTGCCGAGGTTCGGCGAATAAAAGAGGTCCTCCAGTTACAGGCCCTCTTAGACAGCATGGGCTCTGACAATGTACGCCAGGACTTCAAGACTGGCAAACATGGGGCCATTGTAAGTTGGTTTAAACATTTCAAATCTGATTGCCGTGTTTATGATACTGTGTCAATAACAAGGATTCTCAAGTCCATCAAAAACAGGAGGAATTACCTATTGCCATGTTTATGATACTGTGTCAATAACAAGAATTCTCAAGTCCATCAAAAACAGGAGGAATTACCTATAAGCCCCTTCACCTTGCTTTGGGCATGAATACTTCATTCTTAAAGAGAACCTAGGCTGATTTTCAGGATTTACTATTTTCAGTTGATACAAGCACTGCAATAACTTGATACAATCCATTCTTTTATTGCATCTTACTCTTCAAGCTGAATTGGTTAAATAAGTCTAACGACTCAGTTGAAAAACCAAAAAGCTTCACACTGTACTCACAATGACAAGCTACCTTATCTTGCTTTAAAACTTTAAGATTGTCACTGTTTTAATTTTGCATTACCATATTCGATGCATTCTGTAAACAGGCTGATCACAGGTGTATATTTATATGTTAGTAGCAAACTTAACACTTGTTTATATCCTGCTAAGGTGTTGACGGAGGAAAACCTGAACCAGATAGATGAGCTGTACAAGCTGGTCAGTCCAACAAGAGATGGGGAAGGCGATTATCTCGAGACACTCTCTGAGGCCGCCGACCACATTGTCTCACTCCTTGAGGCCAAGGACAAACCTGTTGTAGGCTCTACATACAAGGTTTGTATGTTGTTTTTTTATCATTATTTTATCTTGATGAAGGATTGTTGAAGGTTTATGAAACTTCACACTTACCGGTATGTACATGGCAGACTAAACATGCCATCACATCAAACACAACTATTTTGAAAAACTATACCCCTTGGTGAAATGAAAACAAAATAAAAGATGCTCTTGTACGAAGCTGACTTGACCTGTTCAGAAATTATAATCCTTGAAATTAAAAAAAAAAATTCTCTCAAACCGTCCTGCATCCTTTGTCATTGACAGGGGGTAAAAATTCTGGATTCAGATCTCCAGAAGTTGGTTTTGTCAGCAATATAAACTCAATAAATATATGTGTGTGGGGAGGGGGGGATTGACTCTGCTATTGAACTTGCGCTCACAAGTATGAATCTGTTCTTGGCGCTATAATATCAACGATGTTCTGCTGCTAAAACTGGGTCGTTTGGCTGCCTAAGTTGGAAATGATCCAAAAGGCCTGATTGAATAAATGTGCAAGTGATTCAAAAGCACATGCTTATTTGAAAACAAAAACACATTTTAAAATGAATTGTAAATTAAAATTAAACGGAATAGCTCATGGAACAAAATTTATCAATCAAATGAGCATTTGATAAATCCATTATAATAAAATTTAAAACAACAAAAATATGTTCAAATTAACATTACCCAGTTTTCCCAAAAATGATTTTGATGGCCTTTCCCTTTTGGGCAGAACTGTAGATATTTCCACTTTTAACTTGCCTGAAACAATGAAAAACCAGGTGCATACTATATGATTACATCTCTGTCTTTTGTTACCGGTATGTTATTTATTGTCTGCTTGTGTACCTATATACCGTTCCAATGTACCATTGTAGCAATTAGTTGCTTTTGAAATGATAAGTGTATTTTTGCATTTGGTTTCAACCAACTATTTGCAATTTTGACTGCAAGACATTTTACTTGTCCCCGGCTTCAGGTATAGAAATTGATGTTCTGTCTGCAAAAAAAATGTTGGCATACAAATGTTCTGCTATTGGATGAGATTTAATAAAACTTGGAGGGGTTGGCAATATAATAATAATCAAACACAACTGTTTTATGTTCTGACAGACCTTAAAGGAGCTGCTTGACCTGATATCAGGTTGTGGTTACTTTGAGCGTGTGAAGGAGGAGGAGGAAGGGAAGACCATGGAGCCAACCGGGGACGTGGAGTTTGAGGTAGTGGAGCACAAGGACGTGCCCGCGGCAGACTCTGAGGAGGTACAGGCCTCGCTCCCACCAGAGGTACCTGAGGAACCTGAACCCACTCCAGAACAACCACCAAAGGTAAAAAGGGGGAATAATATGCCACTATGGGGATTAGAGATTATTGTAATACATATTTTACATTTCATTAATTCTAAAACTAGTGATAGCAGCTTATAAAACTTATGATCAAATTTAGATCTTCACAATTTATAATTTTAATTATCCTGCTGCAGGGAATGACAACAGCTGAAGCAGATGCATTTTTCAACACACCTGTGTCTCAGACAGTTGAACAGCACGAGGCGGACCTAGCAGCAGCAGCAGCATTCTCACAGCAGCAGCGACGCCCATTCCAGGAAATCGTCTCATCCGTTCAGGGAAACTTTAACTTCCTACAGGAATCAACAATCGAAATGGAAACAAAGAGAGAATTCTGTAAGTGTCTGAAGAAATTAGCTTTAAATCTTTCAGCTTGTCTGTTTTTTTTAAAGAAAAGTAGTGGTGTTTGAGATATTGAAGGGTAGTGTTTACATTTGGCCATTGTTTAAAACCTGTTCATAGATAATTCAAACTAAACTTACACAAGTTGCCAGAGACATTATGCACATGTGTTGCCAGGTCTGTTGGCTTCAATAATTGAGTAATGCCTCTTTCTGACAACAAACAAGTGTTGACATCCACATGTGATGCTCTTGTTTATCTGACCATTTTGTACACAATTAAGAATGAAAAGCCAGTCATGGATAGTCAGCATTTTCTTCTTTTATGGTAGAATGCTTGTTAATTATTGTTGTATGAATTTGCATGAAATAAGATGTACACTTTTTAACGCAAATATTTTCTATGTTAAGAAATCATAGTTTCATTCACTCTTGCTTGGCTTTTCTGCTAGCCCCCCACATGGACCCAGCTGTGGTTGCAGCTCATCCAATGCCCCCTTCGCAGCCTCCCATGGTCCGACCCCTGGCCACACAGACCACGGAATCCACAAACCGTCCATCATCCGGCTTTGGAGCCTCTTTCCCAGAACAACAATCCGTCAACACAGCGGTTACAACAGTGTCACATGGAGCAAAAGCTGAATCAAGTGTTTTCACTCAAGCTAACCAGCAACAATCACAGGACTTTTCTAACTCTGGGTTCACTCAGAGTAATGTTTCTCACTTACAATCGGACATTTCTTTTCCTGCCGGCAGTGAGTCAGGGTTTGGTAAAGGATCAGTTGAAAGTGCTCCCATTTCCCACACACAGTATGATATTCCACCACAGTTACCTATGCCACCAGGACATGACCAGTCAAACTCTCAGGTATATCAATTTGTATGTACACTTATGAATTAAATAGGAATTTAATGTTTTTTCAATATTTAATTGAATATGAGGGGACTTCAAAATGTTGCATTGTAAGGTATATATCATGCAAACCACAATAGTTACATGAACTTTGCTGTAACCCATATAACACTTGTACACAGAATCATTTCTGTATTTATTTTTTAACCATTGTATATATCAGTGTAGTCCGCTCTTTGTATATGTTTAAGATGCTGACAAATTTACCTCCAAATGTCATTTCTAGTATACTTGAGGACAAAAGTTTGGCAGATTGTTTTTATTATGCCCCTGCTTCACAAAGGGTGTGGGGGGCTATATAGGAATCATGCGCGTGGTCACATGGGTTAGTCAGTCATGATTTTGTCCCTATCCTTCTCAATCACATTCTAATTTTAAAATCCATATTTTTCTCATTCACTGTTAAATTAAAGTTATATAGCAGAAGTGACCACCATAGCATGAGGATGTTGTGCAAAAAGACCCTTGTCCCTACCTTCAAGGTCAAGGTCACAGAAAACTTTTGAACTTAGAACCGTATGTTTTGCTATTTAAATCTTACTGATGATAGTTTGTGTCACATAACAGAAACATAATATTTCAAATTTTCTTATTTCTCTATATTATTGACAATTCTGGGGGAAGTTAAACTTCAGTAAAAAACATGTTCCACTTGAATTTTTGAGTTGTTCTATCAAGGCAGTATTTCAGACACTTAGTCGTGTGGGGTATTCATTACATTTTGAGAGTTTTATTTAATGATACCGAAACAAATGAAGTAAAATAGAAGTAAACTGTCCTTTGAACAATGAAAATGAACAATGAAAAATCAGTCATTTCCTAACCTTACATAGTGTTTTGGCAGGACATAATTGTTTTAATACATATTTCCTGACCATGTCCCAAAGGTAAAAAAATGAATATGGGACATATTTGAACAAAATCTTTACAGAGATGTCCACTGCCGTTGTTCAAATAATATTTAAATGTGCATTGTTAAGTTTACAATTTATAACATGGTTTTGCTCAATATGTACATACACTACTGTTTGGGACGTGGTCTAACGGTCATTGTTAAGAATGTTCTGAAGATGGGTGCATTAAAATGTTTAAAGTTGCCATATTACTGCCATAGACATGTCATGTTGTGTTTGTGGACATTCAAGGTCATTGATACATGTACAGCTTTTATTTCCACATAGAACTTTCAAATAGCCTACACATGTTTGTTTTACAACATTATTTAACACATTTCTAAAAAATTGTGTAAAACAATTAGCGGCATCTTCTGTGTGCATCTGTTTACAATATGTCTACACATGACTCTAATGAATGAATACATTTTAATCTCAAGGAGAGGATGCTAAGTATAATTTATGGTGCCCATGATTAATCATCTGTGACCTACCTTTATTGCTTAAAAAATCCCATTCAAAAGATTTCCTTACTCAAACATAAATAAAATGGTTTTTAGCTCTACTGGCCAAAGGCCAGAAGAGCTTATGCAATGGTAATGTGTACGTAGTATGTGCATCCGTGCGGTCGTGCGTTCGTGCGTCTGTAAACAATTGCTTGTGAACACGATACAGTCTTCAGTTTTGATTTATCTTGATGAAACTTGTACAGTATCTAGATATCCATTAGAGCTGGGTTCCTTTCGAAAACCAGCCAGATCCGCCCATGCATGCCTAGATTATGGCCCTTGATAGTATAAAAAAATGCTATTGTGTAAACAATTGGTTGTGAACACGATACAGTCTTCAGTTTTGATTGTATCTCGATGAAACTTGTACAGTATCTAGATATAGATTAGAGCTCGGTTCCTTTCGAAAACCAGCCAGATCCGCCCATGAATGCCTAGATTATGGGCCATGAAAGTTTCAAAGAAATGCTTTCTATTTTTAGCCAGGTCTGCATGAGCGAATTCTATTTTTAGCCAAGTTTACATGTACATGTAAATTCAAGTCTAGAGTTAAGGGAGACAATTTGCAAGTCTAGGATTTTGAGAGGCAATTTGCTTTTTGCTTCTGCAGCTGATTTTGTGAATTACTCTGCCTTGTTCTTGTTGAAAGCCCAAAGGCCATTTTTTAGCTTTAAGTTCTGTAGTTTGTGCATTCATCTTAACAAAATTGGTTGTGAATGTTTAAGTTATGCACCTGGTGTCATTACTGGCCACACCCAGGGTTAACAGGTTTGGTAAACATAAATCTGGAAAGGTTTGAAAATCTTTTTGTGTTTTTGTGCATCCATCTCAGCACAATTGATAGTGAATATTTGTTCAAATTGATCAATGTTGTCCTAGGATGCCCTTGACTTTGACCATTTTTTTTAACTTTTAAAACTACAGAATTTTTTACTATGAGTACAGTTTTGAAAGCATTTTTTTTTGGCAGATGACTTTTACTTGGCACATATTAAAATACTTCATGCAACTAATCTGCTTACAATACTTTCTGGGCTCAGATGTTGAACGTGCTACGTTTTTAGGTAACCCAAACACAAAACATAAACTATATGTCTGTTGCCTTTTACCCATACATACATGCTCTGGATTGATATGACCACAAAAGCCATGCCAGTAGAGCATAGGCCCTTTTGGGCCTCTTGTTCATGTTAATATGTTCCTCACTTTCAAGATTTTGAATATTGAAAATGTGTGCAAAACTTTTGTCTTTGTGTATATTATTTATCCTCCCAATAATAATGATTATTACGTATTTAGAAAAAAACAAACATTGAATATATAATGTGACAGGCTTGTAAATGTTACATGTATGCTACACAGGATAGCCAAGGAGGCTCAGAGCTTGACAAGAAAGCAGGGTTCCAAATGAATCCCAATGCTACTGAATTCCAATGGAACAGCCAGGGAGAGGAACAATCGAAATCATCCGATGACAACTTCCAGGGTGAGCATAACTTGATCTACTTCGGAGTGTATCCACATTCATTGCTTTGTAGTGTGTGTTTAGATAAAACTGTGCAACTTCTTTCTATTGGTAATAATGGAAATGATAATCAAAAAGTATTGTTTTCAAGTGTTGTGACATTTTTGACACAACATTTATACTAATTCCAAACTATACCATAGCAACTTGAAACAAAAAACAGATGTGAGAGTATAAGAAATGATTCAAAATATATCTCACAAACTGACAGAATGTCTTTCAGCTATGTATGTTGCATATAACATTTGCACCAAAACTGTATAATTTCAGGTGGCACCTTCACCAACTCTGGGTTTAACTCACGGGATCAGCGTGGAGGGAGTGGTCGTGGTGGGTTCCGCGGAGGGCGAGGTGGAAACCGGGACTCCCGGGGAGGAGGAAACATGAGCAATGGATACAATCGCAGTGGTCGTGGGGGTGAGTGCAGTCTAAGTCATGTATAAACTTCTATTATATGAGGCAACATGTCCTTAAATATAGTAATTGTTCATGCCATTGAAGCTGAAAATTGTAAAAACCAGGGCTTCTAAAAACCGGCAATAAGCCGGTCTGGACCGATTTTGACCAAGCCAGACCGATTTCAGTTTCAAAAAGTGTAAAAAAAATTGGTCCGAAATTTTCTCATTTTTAGCTCTACTGGCCAGCTTATGCGATGGTAATGTGTATGTAGTATGTTTGTCTGTGCGTCTGTAAACAATTACTTGTGAACAAGATACAGTCTTCAGTTATGATTGTATCTCGATGAAACTTGTACAGTATCTAGATATCCATTAGAGCTCGGTTCCTTTCGAAAACCAGCCAGATCCGCCCATGCATGCTTAGATTATGGCCCTTGATAGTATATAAAAATGCTATTGTGTAAACACTAGCTTGTGAACACGATACAGTCTTCAGTTTTGATTGTATCTCGATGAAACTTGTACAGTATCTAGATATCCATTAAAGCTCGGTTCCATTTGAAAACCAGCCAGATCCGACTATGCATGCCTAGATTATGGCCCTTGATTGTATAAAAAAAATGCTATTGTGTAAACACTAGCTTGTGAACACGATACAGTCTTCAGTTTTGATTGTATCTCGATGAAACTTGTACAGTATCTAGATATCCATTAAAGCTCGGTTCCTGTCGAAAACCAGCCAGATCTGACCATGCATGCCTAGATTATGGCCCTTGATAGTATATAAAAATGCTATTGTGTAAACACTAGCTTGTGAACACGATACAGTCTTCAGTTTTGATTGTATCTCGATGAAACTTGTACAGTATCTAGATATCCATTAAAGCTCGGTTCCATTCGAAAACCAGCCAGATCCGACCATGCATGCCTAGATTATGGCCCTTGATAGTATAAAAAAAATGCTATTGTGTAAACACTAGCTTGTGAACACGATACAGTCTTCAGTTTTGATTGTATTTCGATGAAACTTGTACAGTATCTAGGTATCCATTAAAGCTCGGTTCCTTTCGAAACCAGCCAGATCTGACCATGCATGCCTAGATTATGGCACTTGATAGTATAAAAAATGCTATTGTGTAAACACTAGCTTGTGAACACGATACAGTCTTTAGTTTTGACTGTATCTCGATGAAACTTGTACAGTATTTAGATTTCCATTAGAACTTGCTTCCGTTTGAAAACCAGCCAGATTTGCCCTTACAAGCCTGGATTATGGGGTCTTGAAAGTATAAAAAAAATGCTATTTTTAGCCAAGACTACATGAGCGAAGTCCATTCATTTTTAGCCAAGTGTACATGTAAGTTTGCAATTGCTTGTGAAGGTTTGTTAAAATTATAACTCCCCCCCCCCCCCCCCCCCCCCCCCCCCCCCCCCCCCCCCCCCCGGATATTGTCCCACAAGTGGTTGTTCAAATTATGCCCCTTGGATCAAAACTGGCACTGCCCTGGGTGTCACAATTTTCCTAGAGCCCTGGGTGTCACAATTTTCCTAGAGACTTATTTAAGAAATATTTTCAAAATCTTCTTGTTTCACACCACAAGGCCCACACCTTTGATATTTGTTGTGGAGCATCATATGATGCAATTGAAAACATTTGAAATAATGCCCCTTGGGCAAAAGCTGGCCCCACCCCTTTTGACTTACTTATTAATTTTTAAAGCTACAGTAATGAAATTTTGACCATGTGAACGGTTTTGCAAACAAGCATAACCCAAACACTAAAAGTGAACTAAATATTTGTTGCCTATTACTCAAACGTACATGCTCTGGATTGAAAATGACCACAAGAGCCATGCCAGTAGAGCATAGGCCCTTTTGGGCCTCTTGTTTTTATAATTTCGGTCCAAAACGACAAGGTTAGTATAACTTGCAGAAATTGTAATACACAAATATTCATGGGTCATTCACACATTCAAAACTACCCCCAATAGGTCATAAAAGTGTCTTAGTTACCATGAGACCGATGCGACCAGCTGCTTTTTCTGCTATGCTGATCACTCTATAGCCTATCTGTTAATTAGCAGACGCTTGCCATCAGTCCAATCACATGTATTGGTAGGTCGCAGAAGACATAATTAAACAAACTATGTGTTAATTGTGTGCTTGCAGCTATCCTGATTAAGTGTTAAGATCGGTTCACATGGCAATATGAATATGCTATGTCGTTGTCAATCATTACATGATGTATCCGTTTGTTGATTACCAAACTGTTAAATCTAAATTGCATATGTCATTATTAATCCGAACCTAGTCATATATAGGATATCAACAGCGACACGCTTGATTAACAACATAGTCTGGATGCCTTTGTCATTTTAATTCGCAGTAATGAAAAAATCGTTGTCGATATCACACGTATAGCTTGAAGCCCCAATTATAACTCTAGATATATATTATTATTATTCAAGAGTATCAGTTGAATGTTGACCCACTGTAGATGCATTAAGCAAATAAATCATAATACTGTTTCACTTTTTGTCGTCTGACCGCTTCCCGACAGCCATAGTTATATAATATCGCAGTCGTTCTTATTAAAAACGCCGCAAAACTCGATGGGAATCTCATTTGAATAAAGCTTGTATCAATGACTATCTGAATCCGCTATGCGGCTCTAAAACCCTCTTAGGAATTGTGACATCGCGAACAAATATTGACAGAAAAGACGTCGCGAAAATGTGTGACATTTCTACGCAATCCGACTTTTAAACAGGTCTTTCTTGGGGGGGGGGGGGGTTGTCGCCAGGTCCAGACCAATTGTCGCCAGGTCCGGACCGATTGAGGTTCAAAAGTTTTAGAAGCCCTGGTACAAACATACAAAAATTACATAATGTGTAGCTCACCATCTATAACAGTTTATCGAGAAAAAAAACATGAAATAAATCAACAGCATTCTTTTGCTTTTGATGAACTGGTCCCTATGTTCAGGACCACAATATATTTCACAATATCAATTATAGTCAGAGTATTCCCAGGGCACCAACTTATGACCTACCCAGTTCTACATGTCAATTGGGCATTCGACCCAACAAATGTTAAGAAGCATTTTTTTTCTTCACATATCTCAGTTAATTGATTAAGGGGCATCATGGCTTCAAGTGTGAAATATTTGCATTTATATTGAAGTTTTTAGTCTATCAGAATGTACAAAAATTATTTTTTGAGTAACATTGTTAAGTCGTCTTTAAATTTGTAATACAAAACATAAGTCATGTTCTTTTGTTCATGGTAGGAAACTACAATCGGGGTTACCAACAGAGGTCTGATTACCGGTCTAACGATGGTTACCAAGGATACAACGGAAACAATTACAGTAACTCCGGGGGGTTCCAGAAGCGTGGGGGAGAAGGAAGTAGAGGGGCTCCTCGTGGAGACGGAAATAGAGGAGGTAAATAGAGACTTTGTGATGTTGAAACTGAAATATTTAGGTTGTATGAAATTATGTTCAGATAGTGGGAATGTAAACAAAGGATTTTTTTGTTTCTGATGTCTTTGTTAAATTTTCTTCATGTCTTTCTTGTTCAAATGTTTTTTATCTCATATGATGTATAGAAGTTTGCCAGGTGTATGATCAAGAAGAACTTTTGACTTTTATGACCTCGTCAGCCGTCAGCAATCCTAGCTTCTACTTGTCTGCATTTTAAAGAAACAACATCCTCTGATGCTCTCCGCGTTTAAGATAAAATATTTTTTATTTATTAAATACGATCATTTTCATGTTTTGAACCTGTTGCAATTAAATCTGTTTTTCACTTTAGGACAGCGCGGAGGGTTTAGTCGAGGAGGCGGAGGGCCACGTGGTGGACCTAGTGGACCAGGGGGACCACAGGGTGCCAACCAGCCCAACCCAAGGGGATTTGGGCGGCCTAATTTCAACAACTAACACCAGCAACACAACACTTGTACCATACAAACACACACCAATTACCAGCGGATATGCAGTCTTAAACACTGCTAACAATTTACGTTATCTTGGGTTGTTAATTAGTAAGCGTTTTTGTTTGCTTATGTGGGAATCAAATCTTGTTTGAAATCGTGTAATTACACAGTATTGGTTTAGTTTTTGTAAATCAATTATTTTTTTCTTGGATGTAGTAGTTATATTTGATCATGTGCTATTAAAGTTAAACTTACTGCAAACGGAAAAATTAACATTTATGGACCCTTAATACCCATGCAGTTGTGATTTTGAGTAGCTTTTTATACAGGTTATGTTTGTTACAAACTTGCAAGTGAACTAAATGAACAAGTATTCTGACTTTTTGGTAAAGAATCTGCTGCTGTACCCAAATAATCACAAGCTGGATTTATACAGCAGATTTCTTACTGAGGTCACTCTACCAGACAATTCACTGATGAGCCAAGGGTCGCATTTGAAAAATGTGCATTCTTGGCTATATTTTGTAGATGTGAAGAGCATTTTCAGCAGCAATTATCAGGCAGAACAGTACATTATAGGCAGTGTCCGTCACCAGACTCTGGGCAGGGCTGGGCAGACTTACTGTGTTCCATCTCATCTTTTTTTCATGTCATTTTCGTACATTTTGATACATTTGTACTCGGTGAATTCTCTGGTATCATATGTTTTGCTCATCACATTATGTATTATTGTTACAACAATGTGTTCTTAAGCGATGCTTGTAAGGAAAATAATGTTGGTGATTATTTTTCTGATGAGTTACATTTATGAGACTCGAGAGCAATCGATGCTAAATTCCAACACATAATAAATATTGTGATGGCAACTGATTTGTGTTTTTGTTATATTTACCATAACAGATGGAGTGTGATCATAGAAAAAAGGGTGAGTAGATATACTACTCGGTACTTACCATAGCATTGGCATCACACCTTGGTAAAGGTTTTGCATGTAAACACCTTCAAGTCATTATCTCAACAGATAAATCATGTATTGCAGCAGAGCTTCAGATACATGTACGTGTTCCCATCTATCCAACAGATTTTAATGAAAGAAGTTAGATTATAATGGCCCTTAGAAATTCTGGTCAAGGTTTTGCATGGAAACACACATACCGGTAGGTTAATATCTCATTAATTATTTGATTTGTTGTTGCATTGAGACTTGATACAAAAATACTTAACCATCCATCCTACTTGAAAAATCAAGTTGGAATGCCCCAACTTGGAATCTAGGTATAATCTTTGAAAAATCATGTCGGGGACCAAAATATTGGTTTTAATTGATCTGACTTCGTTCAAAATGTTGTCAGAATGTCCCCCATGATGTAATCTAGTTAAGCTTTAAAAGTGGGTAACATGGGGTCAAAAACTTGGTTATTAGGTCAAATTGTAGAGAATTTTTGGGAATAAACAGTGGCATATCTTTAAACCTTATCAGAATATTTGCCTTGATGAAATTTTGAATGTCCTGGTCAAATCTTAGAAACCTTTGTGAATACTTAAGGCCATATTTTTGCAATATTTCCGGTTCAATCTTTATGGAACTTAATCAGAATGGTTGCCTTGATGATAATTTTTTACTTTGAAACTGGGTGACGTGGGGTCAAAGCCTAGGTTACTAGGTCTAATCTAAATGCGTTATTATATACAAGATTCTTTATTTGAAACAATTGGAAACAAACATGTTTTACATTTCAAATCAATATTTCAGCAACAACTTGTTTGCATTGAAACTTTACACCAGGTTTATCAACCATCCATCATACGTAGTTAATCAAGTTAGATAACTTGTTTAAAAGTCGACCTAGAAATTCTGGTAAAGGGTTTGCATGTAATATAATTTCACATAAACTTTGAAATCTTTAAACTTAAAAGAGGTGGAATAGTCGAGTGTGCTGTATGTGACAGCTCTTGTTTTAAGCTCTACTGCCCTAGCCCTACTATATACAGTCCAGAATTTAAGTAAGCCTACCAAGCACTTAACTATAACAGGGCCTGCTGCCTAATTAAACAAGGTCAATAATTGCTGTTAATTTTTTACAATTCATAAGACATTGTCACTAAAGGAAAATCCTAATTTATGGTTAAAATTTCTTAACATGTCATTATCATACAATATTAAGTGTTTTTTGCAATTATTTGACTTTTAGTAGGGCCAACCAGCCAGATAACTTTTTACATAGAATCAATCTGACATGGTTGTCCGGTTAGCGCAGTGGTTAGCGCACTCGCTTCTCACCAAGGCGACCCGGGTTCGATTCCCAGCCCGGGTGCATGTGAGTTTGGTTAGTGGTCACCAAGCCGGACAAGTGGGTTTTCTCCGGGTTCTCCGGTTTCCCCCACAAAACAAGACCACACTCTCGCGCAACATCGTGCCAACGAGAGTGACTTAGTATAAGCTATCATAGCTTATTTCACAATCGTTGTAAAATATATAATGGTTAAAGTAATCTGACATGGCCTAAATGTTGTTGATGGTCAAAATTGATTGTACACTGTTGTGCACTGTATGTTTTTAACTCCAGAACTGCCCTGTAGGATGCCTGGGAAGAAACGGTCCTTTGATGATGGTGGGGTTTCAAATATAAACCTTGACAATGAGTAACACATCGTTAAACAAATATTCATGTAGTGCAGATTCCTGATCCATGACATTGTTGGCAAAACAGTCATTCTTAGTAGGCAATATTCAAGTGGTTCTAAAGGTGAATTCTGTATGCAAAGCTTACCTGGTCTTTAACTTGTCTGATTTGCAGCATCAAGTAGAGTTATCAGTTAAAAAAGTGGACCTATTACTCGCTTGTGCGAAATCCTTCCTGAGTGAAAAGTAGAGCAGATATAAAATTTGACTCTTGCTGTAAGGCAGCATGGCTGAAATGTAGTATAGCATTTTGCCGTGTTTTTGTGATGATTCATATAGAAGTCTGCAGTGATTGAAGAGGAACTCAAAAATATAACTTGGTTCCCCAAGGCCGACAAATGACCTTGGAGGAACGTGGCCAAACATGCATTTTGCAGGCCCGTAAGGTGATTTGTGCTAAATTGTTTTTAAAACCTTTGATGTGATGTCCAATGATGGTTGAAGAGTTTAAGTGCATACAAAAGAATGTAAAAAACAGCAAATTTAAGGATAAATAAATACTGATATAGACAATTCTCCATTACATAACTGTTATTACAAATTTCTTTTAAGAATAATACAAACCAACAAACTGCTTTTAAAGCTGAAAGTTGTCGATTGGAGCTTTTGTACATTCTGTAATTCAGGTACTAAATATATTGAAGAACTATACTGGGTGTTTTATGAGACGCAACAACTATGGAATAAATGAAACATTTTTATAGCTTCAACAAAGATTAATGAAGTGATTGGTAAACGTGAAGCCTTACATGGAATAGTGAATAAATATGTGATATTTGAATGTAAGGGTTAGAATAGAACAAAAAGTATTGGAACAACGATTTATATGAAACTCACAATAAAAAATGGGAAGTATTCAAACATCAAAATTAATTAACTATTAATTAAAGACACAAATAGCCTTATCAAAAAAAATTCAAAAAGTTCTAAAATAACGCCAATTGTAGGACTTTATTTATATATTCAAAATTATCTTTTTGAATACATAAGCTAGCTTAGGGGACATCGGTCATATGTACATAGTACAAAGTTTTGTGTATGCATCTGTATGTGTGTATGTATGTGAGATTGGGTGCACGTTTTTTAAGGTATGTGTGTGCTTGGGTGTGTGATTATTATTTTTTAAATACATCCTTACCTTTGCAAAATACATAGAAATGTAATAGAGCCTTTCTCGAATTTAGAACTTAAGTTGATATACTAGGATATAAGTTTATGCTCACTATGTAGGTGAATGAGGAGTGGTGTTGCTTTTTGTAGTATGATTTTCTCAAGTAAATTACATTCCAAATCACACACATCCCAAATTGTATGACCATAATGCACATATTACCTAAAATGTTAGTGCATAAACAAGAATTGTGGCCTTGACTGTTCATAAGCTGACTTTGATATCAATTGATGTGGCCTTGACCTTTCACCTTTAGATTTTATCAACATTTTAGGGCTTGACCTTTCACTTGCTGACCTTGATATCAACATATATGACCTTGACCTTTCTCAAGGGGACATTGATATCAACAGATATGACCTTGGCCTTTCACCATCAGACATTGATATCAACAGTTGTGGTCTTGACCTTTCACCAGCATACCACAACATATGATCAGCAGATAACCTTTAAACCAGCAGGAGTAGTATTGCCAACCCACAAGCATTTAACATTAAATGTGTGGTAATTTTGTTCAGATTGATACTCAATAAATCGAGACCATTCAAATTGTTTAGTGGGTTGGTATGACCATCACTTTACCACAGATATATGAATTCTCACATAAAAGAACACCAAACTACATAATCCAGTATTTATTCTTAATGTCACACAATTAGTTTATCACAAAGATTCTATAATACATTGTACACACTATGACAATTGCATGCTTTACACAGTTACAGAAACTAAAGAAAGATGTTATGTAAAATGCAACTGATACTAGGAATTGAACAAAGAATGTCAAGAAATGAAAACAAATCAAACTGTGAATATCAAATAAAACGATGTCTGCAACATTGCCTTTTTATTTATATTTTTGTATCAATTAATTCATGCAAATGCTCCGCATCTTTTCAAAGAGAAAAGAATACTCTCATTTCATGTCTTCATTGATTTTCATGTTATTAACTTCTACACTCATAACATTGTTCGAATAGCAGTGGTGTTTAAAGATTTATGCAATTATGACACAACATTGTAACAGGGATTAATAAATACGAAAGTATTACAGATGAGCAGTTTTTCTGAAAATATTTACAATTTCACAGATAATGTAAACAACATTTGAAACAATAACAAAATAAACAAACACAAAACGTATTGCACATAAGTTCATATTGCACACTATGAAAAAGCAAATATTGTAGAAGGATTCTATCTGAAAGTTGAGTGATTTTAATCTCGCTCCACGCCTTGTTCATATTCGGCGAGGCAAAATTAATATAACCCGTTTCTTTAAAAAAAATAAGTCGTAGGAAAAGCCAATATGCAGATAGGGAACCAACTTGAGACATTTTTCCCTGCGCATTGAAGTCAACATTCTGACAGGCAGCAGACAACAATCCGACTGGTTGCAGTCAACAATCAGACAGGCAGCAGTCAAAATTTCTGACAGGCAGCAGTCAACAATCAGACCGGCAGCAGTCAACAATCTGACAGGCTGGTCAAGTGCATAAAAGCTTAAACGAAGAACATGCAACCACTCTTTTTTAATTAAACATCTTACTGCATTTTGACTAGCAAGCACAAGCAATTCTGACAACAGTTAAGTGTAAGTAACTTGGTCTGTAATTTGGTCCTCAAAAGTGCATGAGGTAATACTAGTTCAAACGCAGACATTTACTCAGCAGCCATGGTGCCCATCTTATCAACAAGTGTACAGCAACTGTTCAAAATTATCATCAAAAATATACCGTACGTCTTGACAAAAACGTGTTAATGAGAGTTTACAGATTCTCATTTTCCATACATTTGTGTATAAGCTACGTAATTGATTGATTTTGTAGAAAAAAGCAAAAATTTAAAGATAAATATAGTGAAATTGATTGTAGAACATGGCAATTTGTAGTTCAGCATGGAGATGATGAATCAGCTACTTGTACATTAACAACTACAATTTCTATTTCAACATTATCTAACATGATTTAGGTAAACCATCCGCTGTGTAAACTGGACATTGATATTAATGCAGTACTTATAATAGATGAGTACTCCGTACAATGAATAATGCTTCGTAATATAGTATATGTGTATGATTCACTTTGAATTACAAAAAAAAATTATGAATCTAAATTCAGTCATCTTCCAATAAATTCTCAGTATGGAATTGCGCCAACATTCAAAGCTACTTTCTGGGAGAAAAAAGTTCATTTTTCCAAATCCCATAATGCTTCTTGCTTTCAGAAATGGCAGTAACATGCTTATGTAGCATTTTTAGATTCTAACAAAAAACAAGAGATGTCACAGAGACAGCGCGTTCGACTATTCCGCCGCTTTTCAGTGTAAGGATTGAAAAGTTTTGGCGAAACATGCATGGATCACTGTTAGATTAGATTCCAAAGCAATACATGATGTGCTGAGATATTAACATAAATATGATTACATGCAAAATTTTAACCAGAATTTTTAAGTGCCTTAGTGTAATAATAAAGGCCCATTATTTGCAAAATACAGTTATCTAACTTGGTTATTCAATTAGGTTGGGTGGTTGAATACCATTGTATAAAGTCTCAATGCAAAAAATCAAGTAATTGCCGAGATAATATCCTATGTGTGCTAACATGCAAGACCTTAACCAGAATTTCTAAGTGGCATAATAAAGGGGCAAAAATTATATAATATGAAAGATAGAGTTATCTAACTTGATTAAATAAGAAGGTTAAATGGTTGGGAGCCCATGTGTAAAGTTTCAATGCAATACATGATGTATTCACTGAGGTATTGACTAAGTGGTTACATGCAAAACCTTAACAAGAATTTCTATGTCGAATAAAAAAGCGGCCATTATTTGAATTTAATGCAAACTAGAGTTATCTTACTTTGTTATTTAAGTAGATTGGATGGTTGAGTACCATTTTGTAATGTCTCAATGCAATACATCCAGTAGTTGCTGAGATATTAACTTAAATGTGGTTACATGCAAAACCTTAACCAAAATTTCTAAGTCGAATAATAAGGGCAATTATTTTGCATTGAATGCAAACTAGAGTTATCTAACTTGAATATTTTAGTAGGTTGGATGGTTGAGTACCATTGTATAAAGTCTCAATACAGTACCTCAAGCAGTTGCTGAGATATTAACCTATGTGTGCCTACATGCAAAACCTTAACCACAATTTCTCAGTTGAATAATAAAGAGCAATTATTTGCACAAAATGCAAATTAGAGTTATCTTACTTGGTTAATTAAGTAATTTGGATGGTTGAGTACCATTGTATCTAGTCTCAATGCAATACCTCAAGTAGTTGCTGAGATATTAACCAATGTGTGCTTGCAAGCAAAACCTTAACCAGAATTTCGAAGTCAAATAATAAATGCCTATTATTTGCATTAAATGCAAACTAGAGTTATCTAACTTGTTTAATTAAGTAGGTTGGATGGTTGAGTACCATTGTATCAAGTCTCAATGCAATACCTCAAGTAGTTGCTGAGATATAAACCTATGTGTGCTTGCACGCAAAACCTTAACCAAGGGGTGACGCTGACGCTTGGGTGAGTAGTATAGCTCTCCTTATTCTTCGAATAGTCGAGCTAAAAATCATATTAAAACAATTTCTTAATGCTTTGCATTGAATTCTTATGAAAATGACATGATATATTATCATATATACATGTATATTTAATTAAAATTCACCTTCTGAATTATTTCATAATATTTCAGAAATCCTAGTATGACACATCAAGCAAAGGAGAGACACAATTTCTTTCATTTCCTACTGGAGACAGCTCATGTGAACAGTCTCCAACGCTTAATAATTCACTATTTAACATGACTCAGTTTAAACATATCTTGCTAGCCATTGAACACTTTTGTTACCACAACTTGGACCAAGTTGTAAATTGCATCATCTTGACCACATCGGCGTTTCTGTAGTCCATTGCTGCTTCGTCTACGATGGCAAAACCTACACAGCAGCTTCACAACCATGTGAAATGTTCACAAAGTTAGACGGCTAATCAGCAATCTGTGATTATACATGTGTAATTATAACATGTTAGTACTGCCACACATTATAATGTGGCCAAGCTTGTCATCACATCTTGTCCTTGCGTTTGACACTTGGATCCACAATGACACGCCTGCCATTTGTAATCACCCGAGGTATATCCCGCCGCTGAGGCGTTGGAGTCTTGCTTATACGATCGAATACAGGTGTCTGGAAATAGAAAAACCCAAATCAATGGTAAATTAAGGAATTTCACATTTAAAAGGTCAAATGATACAGAAAACCTTGCAATATGGATTGTGTTGAAAGACTTTAATTAATGAAGTTATTACAACTCTCATTTTTTTTCAATCTGAACTGAACGTGATTAACTACAACACTACTACACTAAATATACAATTTGGCTCAGATGCTAATAACACTCACATCATCATCACAGTCAGCTCGAGTGACAGAGATACTGTGGGTGGGGGAAGCTCCACACTCTGATGTATATGACGAGGAGCTGTCTGTGCTGATCTTGCGCTGGCTGAGAGCATCCCCACGAGGCCCCAACATCAGGTTCTGGATGTGTTCACAGACCCGCCGGAACCTCCGTGATGGACCTGGATGGGGACAGGGGCAGTGTAAAATAGCAATTAAGAATTACAATATTAGAAACAACTGAAGTATTTTAACAAGAGCACGGCAAAGTGAATGCCAAAGCTTGTCTGCTATTTTTAGTACATAAGGGTCATAACTGGACACTCATTTTTAAGCAAGAGTTATGGACCTTGCTACACATGCATTTTGTCACTTGTAGTAGGTGAATACCTTGAATGGTAATGAATTAATAGCAAGGTTAAGTTTTTGCATCTCTTTTTTCAAACTACCAAGGGGCACAACATGACAAGTATGAAAGCCAAAGTAACTGTTATGGACGTTGTTGTTCATGTGTATTTTGTCTCTGGCAACATGTGTACCAAATTTGAATCAAATATCATGAACGACTTTTGAGTTTATGCCAAGATTAAAGTTATTTGCATAAGGATGCCAACGGCACCAAGGCTATGAAAATAACATGAATAGCTAGCAATGTGTAGACAAAGTCAATCATGTAGTCAATCTATTCAACAAGTTAATATATTAATGTAAATATAATGTTGGCAAAACAATCATTTATTTTATTAAGAACCCTTAGTTCTGTACATTTTCTTGAAATGTATTTTTTTTAAATTAACAGGATAAAATTATAGGTTGATCATTTCATTCATTAATAAAAGACAAGCAAAGTTTTCCTACCTGAGATGTGTGTAAAGGTGAGACAGTACATGCTGATCTCATGCTCTGCGGATGAGCCGTGTGCCGGTGTGATGTCCACCTGGAACCTCACGTTGCGGGAAAACACAGACGAGCTTGCAGAGCGCCGATACTCTGCACGGAACGTTGTAGTCGACACAACACTGTGGCATAGGTCTGGTGTCTGGAAATCAAAATAGAAATTATAAATATATTCATTCTGTTAACATTAATTCTTAGAAACCAGTGGTTTAATAACTCTTTATTTGGCAGACAATCTTATTCAACAGAAAAATTTAATATCACATAAATTCTAATTTAATTTTTAAATGAAGAACAGCACCAGACACATGCATATCTCACCTAGTGTATTTCTTTCCCAACAATGTCTAACACAATCTCTACCTTATATACATGTATCAGCATGTGGTCCGCAATCACACCTTTGTTGAATATATAACTTTTAGACCACAAGCTTTATTTATATAATGTTATCATTCTGAAGATTATTTTTACAATTATTAACTTATTAAGAAGGACAGTTGAAGTATGGTTTAAGAGCATCAAATTATTTTCAATATTTATATAAATAACTGAGTTCAGTTGATCTTTGACAATTTAACCTAATGCAATAGTATGTTTTACTGAGGTCAAATCTTTCTTTCTAGACAATTGCAATGCTATAATACCTCAAGTAGGATAACATTAAATATTTAGCATGACAATAACAACAATGACAGTGATGACATATTATTTATAGTTTAGCATTGAGTTTTGACCTTGTGACCTAGTTTTTGTATCACATGTGACCCAGTTTTAATTTTTTAGATGTGTTCAAGAGTTTATCAGGGGGAAACATTCTGATTCAGTTTAATTAGTAGACCAAATATAATGCCTCTAGAGCGTTTAAATGATTTGTCCTTATGACTACTTTTTTGACCCCATGTGACCCACTTTAAAAGCGGTTGAGACTTGATCAAAGGGAACATTCTGACCAAGTTTAAACTAAATAAAACTAATCCCAAAATATGGTTCCGAGGATATGGTCCCAGACAAAAAAAAACTATGATATGACCTAATGCCTCTAGTCTGTTCCAAAGATTTGACCTAGTGACCAAGTTTATGACCCATGCGACTGACTTACAAGCAGTCAAGATTTTATCAAGGGATTATTCTGAGTGCACATAATCTGACCAAGCCCTAACAAGATATAAAAGATGGACAGAAGTAATGATGAATTGATGGACAAAGTCAAAACCATATCCCTCTCCTCAAACCTTCAGATCGGCAAGGAATAGCAATTCCTACAATAATTCTCTTTGAAACACAAACAAGCTCATGAAAACCAAGAACATTCATTTATAAAACATTAACATATACATACAGAGAGGAATGCATGAATGAGGTCAGCCTTGATCTGGGAGAGGGGTTTGTCCCGCACCATCACAAAGTGGTGCTCCTCACGCTCAGACCCCATCAGCGAGCCAAACCAGGACTTCTTTGTCATCCTGTTACATAAGAGTACATAGAAACATGATAGGGAATGATTCATCATGGTACAATTATCTAGCAATATAATCAAAAAATAAGATTGCCCACTTTGATGCCTTCCAGTAATTTTTCAATAAATCCTATATCATTATATAATGCTATACCATTAGGATTTCTTACAGCAAGTGATTCATTTCTGCATTAATCATCTTCTTTGGCTGATTCTATATAATACCTAAATTATTTTATAATTAAGGTATCTATAATCAGTATGGCAGGGTTGTAAATGTGAGTCAATCTCTGGTCTTAAAATTTTGGGGGGATTCCAGTATAAATGAAATTGATAGTGTTTGTACGAAACATAGTGGTTGGTTTTAAATGTTCTGTAGGGAAATTTGAAAAGCAGTGCAAATATATCAGTAGTTCAACAAAACTTTTCATGAATATATAAATAATCTGTAAGTCATACTCTGGTGAGGAGTCTGGAGTGATTCCTGCCATTGAATCCTCACTAGGCACTGAAATATACATGTAAGCAAACATGACACGTGAGTACTTCACATACAATGTTGGCAGATATTTAAATTTAATAATTTAATAATTAAAGATGAGCAGAAATAGAATACGATCTGTCTCTCAATTTGATTTAAACTTGGTACCCTATCAAATACGATCTGTCTCTCAATTTGATTTAAACTTGGTACCCTATCAAATAACAGTTATTTTTCAGTACTGCAGTTATTATCAAGACACAGAGAACTGAATTATTTTTGGAGTGAATTTTGTAATGAAACAGTCAGATGATTATTATTTTAAAAGAATCATGTAACAGAAATTGTTTTAAAAAAGATTTAAAGAAGATTTAGTTGTCAACAAAATTTGTTGTCCAATGAGAAGGCAGTATTTCTAAGGTTTTCCAATATGTTTATTTCAGTAAATCAGAAGTCAGCCATTATGAATTTTAATCAAGTGAAACGGTAGATATAAATAATGGCTGGACAAGAAATTGGGTAGTTTACAAAATATTATTTACAATTTACACCCATTAAAAGGTTGTTGGTATATACTTACACAAAATAAATGGTTATGCGAACGCATCACATCAAACCATTTATTTTTGTAAGTACATACCAAAAATCTATTACCATTATTAAATGGGTTTTTTTATACCCCCTTCACATACAAGGATTCTTCTTACAAGTCCTTGCTTGTAATCAATTGCAAGCATCCATAAATAACTGTCTGGTATCAGTAAATAATGTGCAACAACTCGCAGACACTCTTAGGATCCTTTTTCAGGAGAGGCAAATATTTAAACATGTCAAAAATCTTCTTACAGTTGTCCACGGTTTTATTTTTGTGTAACTTGTGAAAATCCGATAGCATTGTAAACTGATTGCAACATCATGTTACTAATTGTTAACTGCTTGCAAGAATCTGTAAATGACTTCTAAGAATATTTCTTTATGATTTGTTACAGTTGCTTTACCATATGTTTACAGACTAACTCATAACTATTTGCAACAATACATAAACAGGTCATAACATACACGTTAAAGCGTCGATGAATAGTAACATTCCGTAATTTACTCATAATAAACTCGTAAAAATCTGTAAAAACCTCGTAAAATGCCCGTAAGTTGCTGGTAGTTATCCGTGACAACTGGTAACAAATCATGGAATTTTGCCATAATACATCATAGTAACTTGTAATAATCCATAAATAGCTCATTATAACTCTTAAATTAGTCTGAAAAGTGGCTTTATCTTTATGATCCAAGAATTTGTGTGATCCATAAGGACTCGTAAGAAAAACCAGTATATGTGAAGGGGGCATTATGCTTCTTTCCTGTAAATTTTCTGCCACATGCATCTAATCTTCCTTCCTATGTATTTCATAAACATTTTACAAGTACTAGAGAAAGAGTGTTTAACGCGAAAAGGAATGTTAAATAAAAATGTGTTAACATAAAACAAGGACAAAGTTATTTATAATATTTATATCATGCTTCATTCCTTTCTGAGTTTGTTAATTTGTGTTAAGAAATCATACTGCATATAGACTTTGGGAATCATAAATGATTGCTATAAATGGGATGTATTGAAATAGGGACAAAGAAATTCTGTCTACCGTATATTGTATTTCTCTACTCACCAAACAACCAATCAGCATTCAGTTCTAGGGCCACATGCTAAATCACATGACCATTTAGAAATTTAAAATTCACCTGGCAAAAGAAGAAGGGGGTCCTTAAGGGCTGTAACCCCATTAGCCCCGTGATATGGGTATGGTATACCTTGGAGCTTTCTTCTGTGGAAGCGGGGTGAGCCCAGGAAGCTGTTTTTGATGGTATGTAGGCGTGATTTCCAGGGCGTGTTCTGTACGCTTGGGGAGGTGGGTGGGGTTGGGTTTGGGCTGTTACCCAAATGACCACGCCCATGTTTCGGACTCAACACTGGTGAACCGTTGGGACTGTTAGAGGACAGACTAGCCTTACGACTGCAAATGAAAATATTGAGAAACATAACTCATTAAACACGTATATCAGCAAGATTTTATTTTACAAATAACATATTGCTAAAATCACTCTATAAAAGTGAATGCCAATCAGAGCTTTAAAGCAAAAATCATTTCTTATGAATAAGCTAAATGAGATTCTCTGTATTGAAACTAAACCATATATAATGTCCAACAGGATATTGTCATTAAGCAAAGATCTTGCACTTAAAGCATTACAAAAAGCAGTATTTCATGTGAGCAAAAATAAAGCTAAACCCTGGGTAAACAAAATGGGCAACCTAGGATTAAAAGCACAATAACAAATGCATAATACACATTTAATAATGATTATAAAAATAAAACCAAAACGCAAAACTTAACTAACAAAATAAATAAAGGAACTGAATCAAACAGAAGCCCACAGAGTGACTGCAACACGTGTGAGAACTTACACTTTCTGTATTGCGAGGGCTCTACGCCCTGCAGTGGGCGAACCTTCACTTATACAACCCAGAGACAATCTGGCAGCGGGGAAAACATGGCATACAGTGTTAGTGGTGGTTAAAGAGGGGCAGTTATATAATCTCATAACATGTTAGAGGGGCGTTAAATAAGTCATAGCATGTTCATTGTTAGTGGCTGGTTGTAAAGCTTAAAGGGTAGATAATTTTTTCAAGAAAGTCAGTAATCATTAAGTATCTACCGTAATCTTAATCAATTTTCAAGTAAATGTTACAAATCTGACTTCATAAGCGATTATCTTAGTCTTTAACAATCCCAAAATGTTAATAAAAATGAAATTTCCAATGCAGTTTTAGTTTTTAAATATATTTTACAATTGTTTTCGTCCATGTTTTTAAATTCAACACCAAATGATAAATGCACTAGCACAATACAAGCTACACTAAATACAGTATTTTAAGTACCTCGGCTGTCCATTCAGCTGTACTGCATCTATACGCTTACGGGGAGGGTCCGCTGAAACCAACAAAGGATGGGATAATACAATACTACATGAAACTGTTGATAATTTGCAGGAGTGTGTATTTTCTCAGTAAATACCTAGCACTTTTCTTCTTTTAGTTCTATTTATTAACTTCTTATGTTGTCATGGTTATATAAAACTGTGAAGTGAAAACATATTAGTGATATGAACACGCGCAACAGTCTGGAAAATATACATGTTTGTCTAATTTTCTACTTAAGTCTGCTCCCAAATTAAATTTCATTTTTTTATGTCTCTTCTATAAGTTATAGGCTAGCATACCTGATTCTGATCGATGGCGTATTTCTATTTCATCCTCAACACAAGGGTTCCTGAGTTTTCTATCCAACAGTAAAAAATATATCACCTTTTCTGTATTATGTCTGAAAGTAAAAAAATAAATGTTTCACTAGTGAAAACTGACAGCCCTTTTATGCAAAATTTTAACAGAGCAAAGTAGAAATAAACTTGAAAAAATTAAAAAATAATTTATGACTAGAGATTGTTTTTTAGGGAAAACATATGTCACCCTCCCAATATGCAAACTGTACATGAATTTGATTTATATCACAACTCAGAGTGATTTCTGACCAGCAGTTCTGAGAACTAAAGTGGCAGACAAAAGATAACACTGATAGAAATTTCAAAACAAATCAATGGTCAAATTAATGTGAACAAACAGTTGGGGGCATAATCAAATATGGCCACTTATCGGCTACCTTGAAGTTGATTCTTCATGTAAAGTATCAAGAAGGTGCAGCATTTACTGTAGAAGAAGTTTACTTCACAAAATTGTTACAAACTCCAAGATGGCCACTGTTCAGCCATGTTGAAAGCGATTTCAACATGTTTTATGTTACCCGGTATGCAGGTCTACTCATTAAAGTGAGTCACTGGTTAAAGGTATAAAAAAATCTATGTAATCATGTTTTTGATATTATGTGCAGTGCACTAAATTTTTGAAAACAAAGGGGTCATAACTCATGAATAATAACCTGAGCAGAACATGCCAATGTTTATGCACAATTAGGCCTAGGTCTCATCATTCCTCTAGTTTCATTAAAATCACTCCAGCAGAATTAGAGATTTTGTGCAGACAAAGTTATCACTAATTGCTCTATATTTAAAAAATCAAAGGGTCATAACTCAAATTATCTGAGTAGAACAAACTGATCTAATGCACAACTAAGTTTGGTACTTGTCATTGCTGTGAAGTTTCATTAAAATCCCTCCCGCAGTTTTCTCACTACCAACTATGTTTAAGCAAGTTACTGCTATTAAGTAGCTCCACAGAATGCATTTTATTTTAGACCAACTGCCGGTACTCAAGCTATTACCTGCTATTAAATAACTTAGCAGATTGCATGCTATTATACCAAATATGTAAACTATATAACCTTCTGGCATGGCTTATAGTACAATTAATATTTTTATTTTGAGCGCAAATTTGAAGCTAATATGAATTACTAAAGGAAATATCTTACGATAAATTAATGTTCAAGCCAGTAGATTATGTTCAAGCAAGAACCTGCTATGGTATGCTGAGCTGATGTTCAAGCCAGTACCTGCAATTGTGTAGCTGAGCTTATGTAAAAATCAGTACCTGCTATTGAGTTGCTGAGCTGATGTGTAAGCCAGTATCTGCTATTGAGTTGCTGAGCTAATGTGTAAGCCAGTACCTGCTATTGACTTGCTCAGCTAATATCAAGCCACTACCTGCTATTGAGTTGCTAAGCTAATGTGTAAGCCAGTACCTGCTATTGACTTGCTGAGCTAATATTAAGCTACTACCTGCTATTGAGTTGCTGAGCTAATGTGTAAGCCAGTACCTGCTATTGACTTGCTCAGCCAATATTAAGCTACTACCTGCTATTGAGTTGCTGACCTAATGTGTAAACCACTACCTGCTATTGAGTTGCTGAACTGATGTGCAGGCCAATACCAGCTATTGAGTTGCTGAACTGAAATTAAGCCACTACCTGCTATTGAGTTGCTGAGCTAATGTGTAAGCCAGTACCTGCTATTGAGTATGAGCTAATGTTTAAGCCAGTACCTGCTATTGAGTATGAGCTAATGTTTAAGCCAGTACCTTCTATTGAGTTGCTGAGCTAATATTAAGCCAATACCTGCTATTGAGTTGCTGAACTGATGTGCAAGCCAGTACCAGCTATTGAGTTGTTGAGCTAATATTAAGCCTCTACCTGCTATTGAGTTGCTGAGCTAATGTGTAAGCCAGTACCTGCTATTGAGTTGCTGAGCTAATGTATAAGCCAGTACCTGCTGTTGAGGAGCTCCTGTATCAATCTGTCCTTGTCTTTGAAGCACTGGAGAGAGTTCATGGTGGATAGAACGTCTGGATCCAGGTCCTCAATAGACGGGATGATCGACGTCTACAATATCATACCATGTAGGCTTGAGTATACTTCAATACAGAGTATTACTATATAACTTTATAAATGAACACTCCTATAAACATTATAAACTTATTGCGCCTTTATTGTTCAACAATTATTTATTTTTTATCATTATCTGTATAACTTCATTCTATAAAAAAACTGTTTTTAGTGTAAAATGAGCTATAAGCAAGAATATACATCCATAATTGTCAAATTTTTGTTTCAATAAGTTTTGTACCAGGAATGAATTCAGAATTATTAAAGTTTATCCTGGTGAGTTAGGGAGAGATGTCTTTTGAAGCAATTGTTGACTAATAGACAGACGGACGGATGCCCTGTGGTACACACTGGGAAAAGCTCACCCTGAGCACTATGTTCTCAGGTAACCTTAAAATTTGCTACATGAATTCAATGGGCGACAATCTAACAGAAATTTACAGAGTTCCAATATGTATGTGTATTTTCTCTTTATCTAATCATATACACTCATTTATTTATTCTTTAGGGAAACATAATATTATAGTTGCAGACATAATAATATTTTTTTAAATATTTCACTTTAAACAATCTAATGCTCATGTGTTTATCAAATGAGAAGAATCAATATACAGACAATAGCTGTACAAGGAAAGGAACAAAATACATCAGAAATGTAAGAGACTTTGAAGGGAAAGAAAAAACATCTTAAAACATAACAACAGAGGGGTATGGTCAAGTCAACACAGAATAAAAATGATATTGAATCGGTTGAAAAAGGGGGTGAAAAATGGGGGTGAAGAAATTGGGGTGAATGAATAGGGGTGAAGGATTGGGGTGAAAGAATGGGGGTGAAAGAGCAGGGGTTAAGGAATAGGTGTGAAGAAATAAGGGTGACGGAATAGGGGTAAAGGATTGGGGGTGAAACCATGGGGCAGAAGGAATAGGGGTGAAGGAATACAGGTAAAAGAATGGGGATGAAGGATTGGGGGTGAAGGAATAGGGGTAAAGGCTTGGGGTGAAGGAATGGGGCTGAAGAAACGGGGGTAAAAGAATATGGGTGAAAGAATGGGGATGAATAACTGGGGGTGATGGACTGGAGGTGAACAAATGGGGGTGAAAGAATTGGGGTGAAGGAACAGGGGTAAAGGATTGGGGGTAAGGAATGGGGTGAAGGATTAGAGGTGAAGAAATAAAAGTAAAGGAATGAGGGGGGAAGAAATGGGGTGAAGGAACAGGGGTGAAGGAATGAGGGTGACAGAATGGGGTGAAGAATTGGGGGTGACAGAAATAGAGGTGAATGATTGGGAGTGATGAAGTAGGTGGAGGGACAATGGTGAAGGATTAAGGTAGAAGATTTGGGGTGATTGAATAGGGGTGAAAGATTGGGGGTAAAAAATGAGGGTGAAAAAATGGAGGTGAAAGAATGGGTAACAAAAGTAAAATAATACCTGAACGACTTGAACAACAGGCAATTCTAGTTCTAAATGATCCTGACATTCCCTAGAAAATACAGAAGAAAAACACAACCTTACAATACATATATATCAAACTGTATATAATCGTAAGTGTATAAACATAGACAAGAACCTGAACAAAATGTTAATGCATAATATAGCCCAGACAAAGGCACAACATCACAGGAGAATACATTTGTGTGCTTATTGCCCATCTGGTGAGAAACTTTCAGGTTTATGTCAGAAATTCTTATTCAGAGAAAAAGAGCATACATTGACATCTTATCACTTCTTGGACTGGTAAATACTGGAAGTTTCTCATAAAAAGGCAATTTTCTTAGAAAGCAAGTCTTGGCACTTTCTGAAAGTATTCAAATGGATCACCTCCAAGATGACAGTTTAGATTGACCCAAGGCCTAGAATTAATTTCAAATACAAATGACATGGTATGTGTGACAAATCATTATAGGGCACACCATTACATCGTAATCATGTATTCAATCATTGAGAGAATCGCTATTTCAGTGCCTCAAAGAGTAAAATACAGATAAAAATTCTCAGAAAATATATACAAGTTCATATTTATAGGTTTGAGGTCCATGAGACATTCAGAAAATTCCTCAGTAGATGAGGGGTAAAGCTGAACATAATAATTAAGAGTGGACATGATGGTTGTGTAACTTCAAGGAATACTATCTTGAACAGTACACAACCGAACGAGGACCATCTCAGGTTATTTGGAGGCTGGCTAGACTCTATGCACACCCCATACATGCCATATTTTCTGGAGACCATTCAGGGGGATTTGTTCAAAAGGCTGAAAATTCAGGGGGATTTTGGTTGTATTCAGGGGGATTTTTTTAGCAAGTCTAAGTTGGCGAAATTATAAAGTATTTTTAGACGCAAGTACAAAAAAATGTATTCACCTATAGTTTGCTTTGAAAACCTCTTAACTTTTTCATTATACAGAATTATTTTATGTCATTATGTTTTTATCATATTCTTATGATACACTGTCATGTCATACTGTAATGCACTTGCAGAACAAAATATGTCATTGGAAAAAAATGTTTTCAAGACAATTAAATTAAATTTACATTCCTCCAGAGTCTTTCAAAAAAATTGTGCTTAATTCTATCAGCTTTGATGACTTTCAGACAATAAGAGAATAGAATAAATATTATTAATTTCTTCCTTCCAAAATAGTAATATTTCTTTGCCTTTGATAATTACTACAAATTAATTGATCACTTGTTGTAAAACTTTCCTTTTGGCATTTCACCCTGGTGGAGTTGTTTCTTTACATTCAGTTTCACTCAAATACTGTGGTTTCACTTTGTCATTATTGCCTGATGTAAAATTTCTAAAAAAAAAAAAAAAAAAAAAAAATTTTTTTTTTTTTTTTTTTTAAATTCCGGGAGATTTTTATCTCCCGCCGGGATGGATCGAAATTCCGGGGGATTTTCCCCCCAGCCAGGGGGATATGGCATGTATGACACCCCTTGGTTTCATTGCATCACTTCAACTAACCATCCCAAATAGAGGCTCAGAGACTACAAACTAAAAGATGAAAAATAAATACATAAAAACAGTTTTGCCTTGAATCGCTAATTGAAAACTTTCTGAAATAGACTTGCTTTCTTCATGCTGACAGTAATTTAACATTTTGTATAAATCTCAATAACACTCAATATATGTCAGAAATTACTTTATTTGTATCGTTTAACAGCTTAATAAATCAAAATATAAGTACTTAATATTGAGAGATATATGGAGTGTTGCTTTATACAAGTATGAGATAGGATTTACACCAATACATGTAATGCTGTTCCAAGAAGAAAGTACCTGAACAATCTGAATTATGGGCAATTCAAGTGTGTGGTCTTGTTTATGACCACTTAAATATAGAAGACATGTATTACATTATAAAGCACATAAGTAATAATGCACACTTAATGAATTCATAGAATGATCTTTTTAGTCACTAAAAGCTTCTTTTACTTCATTGTTGTATTTAAGACACAGCAAAAAGGATAAGTGTTGCTTAATTGTTCCAGAAAATAGAATATAAATTTCTTGTGCCTAAAATTTAATGTTATATGTGTCCATAACTGTTCAATCATTCGTTTTCATACCAAGTGTTCAGCCAAAAACAACAACAGTTTTTAACAAATGTTTTAAATGTGTCCTCTCTCCAAATAATGAAATTAGTAGCAGGTATAAAACCATTGCCACATAAGTTTCAGTCTTTCATAGGCCATGATAGGGCCAATCATCTACATAGGGTCAAAGTCAAATTAGATACTAGAATATATATGGCAGCATGGGGCCATTGCAGTTATAATAGCCTCAGCATGCTTATATAATTGCCAATTACAATTCAATTAGTGTATCAATAAGACAATGATAGTGATTTGTATACTCACATGGTGACCCAGGGATGTCTGTGGATTTCTTCCAACTGTAATAAAGAACCAAACACATGAGGATCATAAGGGGCAAAATATCTCGGGGAATGGCGTAGTTTCCATGGTGATGTATGAAGTAAGAATTTAAACTTTATTAAACAGAAATTAAATATGTCTGGTTGTTGGCTGACATAAAAAATGCTCAAATATTGGAATAATAGGAACAGAAATGCTGCATGCACATAAAACAGTGCTTGTTTGTTTGTCTTTTTTTAAGTTCATTAAGGCCATAATTAAAAATAAGCATCTATTCTTCGACTTACTATGCAGATGTATTTAAACTCTTATAGCACTTCCCCAGATGAATGCATATCCTTTAAAAACACATCTTTTGATAGGTCCAAAGTTTAATTTCGTACTTGAGTTTTTGAATGATAAAATTGTTGTTCATTATGCCAAAACTTGTCAGCCTTTCACGACCTCTGATGGTGGAAATTCGCATGAAAGTCCTAGGTCATGCATATATAAAACAAAAATAAAAAAGTCTCAATATGTTTCTTAATAAACACGGAAATCATTTAACCAAAATCTTGCTTTCAAAAAGAAAAGAAGTAATGAAAACGGAAATGTAAATGTAAGGATTGATTGTTATTTTTTCGTGCGTTCATGCAGCATAAATGCTCGGCCGAGATTTTGCAAATTTTCCAAAACCCGGTCAAGCATTCGTATTGCATGAACGCATGAAAAAATATGAATCAATCCTTCAATGATTGTTGTATTTCAAAGAATGAATTTGATGCCAAAGAAACAATAGATATCGTAGATGCTGCAGTTGTTAAGCCAGACGATTTCATACAACATTACAATGTCATCTTTGAAGTATTATTTTTTAGGTTGTTACAAGCGTGCACTGACCAAATATTTTCAAACTCCAATACTATTACATTCAATTGTATAACAATATTATTGTCTACCAAATATTCCTTTGACTATTTTGTATTATGGCCAATATTTCAGTTTAAGCAAAAGATGATGATAATGATAAAACCGAGGTCAACAGTATGATAGTTATGAAGGACTGATATCATATCCAAAATAAAAAAATTGCCAAATACATACGGTGAGGCGTTTCTCCGGGTCGACCTCCACCATGCCACGGAGAAGGTTCTGACAGTCGGGTGGAACAAAGTGGGGGATGTGAAACACGCCCTTCTTCACCTTCTCCAGCAGCTGACGCAGGTTGTCGTCATCAAATGGAAGAGCTCCCTGAGGATTAGAAAAGAATTCATTGTTTGTTAGGATACACAACTTTTTATAAAATAAATTTGTTACAACAACCCTCAGTGTACAATGTAGACAAATTTTCGGAACAAGTTCAAGGGCGTAGCGTGTGCAAAATTGTGTTTACTCGAAATATGGAATAGTTTTTCAAAATAAAATGAAGGAGATCATATATATGACTTGCCAGACTTTCAACAAAACACGTTCTCAAACAATCTGATATACCAAGGTTCAAATTCATGATCTACTTCAAATGTATAAACTACCAGTCGTCATAGTTTGGTAGGATAAAAGACTACAGAAGTTATATAATGATTTTCAAGTTAAGAATTGATATATTGTTCCTTTTCATTGTTTAAACATGAAATATAGGAGCTAGTCTTCTATTCTTGTGAAAAGATGTAGACCACTCTCTCGGAACTAATCTCCCTTTCTCTGTAAATGTTCATCAAACCTAACCCATGTTGTCATGGTGTTTCTCAGATATGTTTTCAGGCGCTTCATTGTTGAAAACAACTTTTCTGCTGTTGCCGTAGAAACTGGTATAGCCAGTAAAATTGACAGACACATTCTTATGTTTGGATACAATTCCAACGGTGCTCTTTTTATAGCTGTTTCAAGTGAGTTTGGGATATCTTTCGGCGTAACTGCTGTCCATCTAGTTTTCCAACATCAAGCTTCGTTGCAGAATTGACCATTGTCGCCATTGATATCTGCCTCAAATTCTGTAAAGACATACTGCACTCATTTTCAAGCTCACCAACCTGGTTTGGAACGAAGGACTGCGCCCAAAACGCCCATGTGGAATAAGAAGATGATCTCTTAGTTCTGTAATGAGATGGATTATACATGTTTTGTCTCCAGAATTCTGATGGTGTTGCTGCTGGCGCATTAGGCCTGTTTTCCTGCCTTTTAGGGTTATGAGGAATCGAAGGCTCCACTCCAACTTGCTGCGCCCAAACCATCGCTTTAGTAAACAAATTGTTCCAAGTACCATCATCATTCATATCAGTATCAAGTTGGGCTGTTAAAACCCTTGCCTCTAATGAAGCTTGAACAAGATCGCATTTTTCTGTCTGCAACATCGTGGACAGAGTGTTGATGCCACTGAGAATGTACGCGACAGCTACAAGAGTGACGATCAACAGGAAGCTTAAGATCCTGCTTCTGTATGATGCAGCCTTTGTATCTCCATGTTCAGTTGCGAGCTCATTTAGTTAAACATAATATATACTCTAGCTAGGTTACCGGTCATAAACAATATTGACACAGCGCTAGCTATACTGAGCAACTAAATACTTGGCATATTTTGTTATAAGAGTTGGAACACTAGTATATTTTATCTCTTTAATACGGTAAGTAAGAATTCATCTATGCTAGACCCCCCTACATCCATTTGAAATATTTTTATCGTCTATTTCGCATTTAAAAGTGATTTCTTTTTATATTACTTTCAGTTCAAAAGTTTATTTGAACAAGTAAACAAGTATGCCACGCTAGGCGCCTGAAGTTTTATAAAGATTTGATAAAAACTTTCGAATTTATGACTTGGGAAAAATATTGATCTAATGACCTAGTTTTTGACCTGAGGTGACCCATATTCACAAATGCACATGACAATATATAGACAAGAATTCTTGAAAAGTTTCATAACAATTGGATAAAAACTATTGACTTTACGACATGGAATAAAAAATTACACAGAAGTGTTAACACCCAACCGCTTCCTTGTTTTTCGTCATTCTATAACCCGTAATTTTTCGTAGTCACATGTGTAATGAAATGAAAGGGTAAAACATGATGCCTGGATAATTTTAACATCGCTTTTTACTTTCACTTGCAATTTGATTCCATGGTTATACTCCCTGGACAATACTTTATTGGAAATGGCCATAAAATGCTTCATTCAAACAACAAAATCACATTACTGAGCCAATATCTGGAGAACCTTTACAAAGTGTATACAGCTGAGACTGTTTATTTACCCTTGACATTTTAATATTTTTTCAAAAATACTGCTTAACAACAAAAATCATGCAGTATTATAATTTAAAATTTAAACATTGAAAATAACCCCTAGTCCATCCCTACCCCAAGAAGTGTATCAAGGGTAACCCACTACTCCCGCTCTACCACAAGAAGAGTATGAAGTATAACAAACTACTCACAACTTACCAAAACAAGTGCATAAAAGGTAGCCCACTACACCAGCTCTACCACAAGAGGAGTATAAGGTAAACACACTACTCATCACATACCGAAATGTATAAAGGGCACAAAGTCTACCACAAAAAGAGTATAAAGTGTAACCCACTACTACACACCTACCACAATAAGTGTATAAAGGGTAGCCCACTACTCCCGCTCTACCACAAGAAGAGTATAAAGTATAACAAACTACTCACAACTTACCAAAACAAGTGCATAAAGGGTAACCCACTACTCCCGCTCTACCACAAGAAGAGTATGAAGTATAACAAACTACTCACAACTTACCAAAACAAGTGCATAAAGGGTAACCCACTACTCCCGCTCTACCACAAGAGGAGTATAAAGTATAACAAACTACTCACCACCTACCAAAACAAGTGCATAAAGGGTAACCCACTACTCCCGCTCTACCACAAGAGGAGTATAAAGTATAACAAACTACTCACCACCTACCAAAACAAGTGCATAAAAGGTAGCCCACTACTCCCGCTCTACCACAAGAGGAGTATAAAGTATAACAAACTACTCACCACCTACCAAAACAAGTGCATAAAAGGTAGCCCACTACTCCCGCTCTACCACAAGAGGAGTATAAAGTATAACAAACTACTCACCACCTACCAAAAGAAGTGCATAAAAGGTAGCCCACTACTCCCGCTCTACCACAAGAGGAGTATAAAGTATAACAAACTACTCACCACCTACCAAAAGAAGTGCATAAAAGGTAGCCCACTACTCCCGCTCTACCACAAGAGGAGTATAAAGTATAACAAACTACTCACCACCTACCAAAACAAGTGCATAAAGGGTAACCCACTACACCAGCTCTACCACAAGAGGAGTATAAAGTATAACAAACTACTCACCACCTACCAAAAGAAGTGCATAAAAGGTAGCCCACTACTCCCGCTCTACCACAAGAGGAGTATAAAGTATAACAAACTACTCACCACCTACCAAAACAAGTGCATAAAGGGTAACACACTACTCCCGCTCTACCACAAGAGGAGTATAAAGTATAACAAACTACTCACCACCTACCAAAAGAAGTGCATAAAAGGTAGCCCACTACTCCCGCTCTACCACAAGAGGAGTATAAAGTATAACAAACTACTCACCACCTACCAAAAGAAGTGCATAAAAGGTAGCCCACTACACCAGCTCTACCACAAGAGGAGTATAAAGTATAACAAACTACTCACCACCTACCAAAACAAGTGCATAAAAGGTAGCCCACTACTCCCGCTCTACCACAAGAGGAGTATAAAGTATAACAAACTACTCACCACCTACCAAAACAAGTGCATAAAAGGTAGCCCACTACTCCCGCTCTACCACAAGAGGAGTATAAAGTATAACAAACTACTCACCACCTACCAAAAGAAGTGCATAAAAGGTAGCCCACTACTCCCGCTCTACCACAAGAGGAGTATAAAGTATAACAAACTACTCACCACCTACCAAAAGAAGTGCATAAAAGGTAGCCCACTACACCAGCTCTACCACAAGAGGAGTATAAAGTATAACAAACTACTCACCACCTACCAAAAGAAGTGCATAAAAGGTAGCCCACTACTCCCGCTCTACCACAAGAGGAGTATAAAGTATAACAAACTACTCACCACCTACCAAAAGAAGTGCATAAAAGGTAGCCCACTACTCCCGCTCTACCACAAGAGGAGTATAAAGTATAACAAACTACTCACAACCTACCAAAAGAAGTGCATAAAAGGTAGCCCACTACACCAGCTCTACCACAAGAGGAGTATAAAGTATAACAAACTACTCACCACATACCAAAACAAGTGCATAAAGGGTAACACACTACTCCCGCTCTACCACAAGAGGAGTATAAAGTATAACAAACTACTCACCACCTACCAAAAGAAGTGCATAAAAGGTAGCCCACTACACCAGCTCTACCACAAGAGGAGTATAAAGTATAACAAACTACTCACCACCTACCAAAAGAAGTGCATAAAAGGTAGCCCACTACTCCCGCTCTACCACAAGAGGAGTATAAAGTATAACAAACTACTCACCACCTACCAAAAGAAGTGCATAAAAGGTAGCCCACTACTCCCGCTCTACCACAAGAGGAGTATAAAGTATAACAAACTACTCACCACCTACCAAAAGAAGTGCATAAAAGGTAGCCCACTACTCCCGCTCTACCACAAGAGGAGTATAAAGTATAACAAACTACTCACCACCTACCAAAAGAAGTGCATAAAAGGTAGCCCACTACACCAGCTCTACCACAAGAGGAGTATAAAGTATAACAAACTACTCACCACCTACCAAAACAAGTGCATAAAAGGTAGCCCACTACTCCCGCTCTACCACAAGAGGAGTATAAAGTATAACAAACTACTCACCACCTACCAAAAGAAGTGCATAAAAGGTAGCCCACTACTCCCGCTCTACCACAAGAGGAGTATAAAGTATAACAAACTACTCACAACCTACCAAAAGAAGTGCATAAAAGGTAGCCCACTACACCAGCTCTACCACAAGAGGAGTATAAAGTATAACAAACTACTCACCACATACCAAAACAAGTGCATAAAGGGTAACACACTACTCCCGCTCTACCACAAGAGGAGTATAAAGTATAACAAACTACTCACCACCTACCAAAACAAGTGCATAAAAGGTAGCCCACTACTCCCGCTCTACCACAAGAGGAGTATAAAGTATAACAAACTACTCACCACCTACCAAAAGAAGTGCATAAAAGGTAGCCCACTACTCCCGCTCTACCACAAGAGGAGTATAAAGTATAACAAACTACTCACCACCTACCAAAAGAAGTGCATAAAAGGTAGCCCACTACTCCCGCTCTACCACAAGAGGAGTATAAAGTATAACAAACTACTCACCACCTACCAAAAGAAGTGCATAAAAGGTAGCCCACTACACCAGCTCTACCACAAGAGGAGTATAAAGTATAACAAACTACTCACCACCTACCAAAACAAGTGCATAAAAGGTAGCCCACTACTCCCGCTCTACCACAAGAGGAGTATAAAGTATAACAAACTACTCACCACCTACCAAAAGAAGTGCATAAAAGGTAGCCCACTACACCCGCTCTACCACAAGAGGAGTATAAAGTATAACAAACTACTCACCACCTACCAAAAGAAGTGCATAAAAGGTAGCCCACTACTCCCGCTCTACCACAAGAGGAGTATAAAGTATAACAAACTACTCACCACCTACCAAAAGAAGTGCATAAAAGGTAGCCCACTACTCCCGCTCTACCACAAGAGGAGTATAAAGTATAACAAACTACTCACCACCTACCAAAACAAGTGCATAAAGGGTAACACACTACTCCCGCTCTACCACAAGAGGAGTATAAAGTATAACAAACTACTCACCACCTACCAAAACAAGTGCATAAAAGGTAGCCCACTACTCCCGCTCTACCACAAGAGGAGTATAAAGTATAACAAACTACTCACCACCTACCAAAAGAAGTGCATAAAAGGTAGCCCACTACTCCCGCTCTACCACAAGAGGAGTATAAAGTATAACAAACTACTCACAACCTACCAAAAGAAGTGCATAAAAGGTAGCCCACTACACCAGCTCTACCACAAGAGGAGTATAAAGTATAACAAACTACTCACCACCTACCAAAACAAGTGCATAAAAGGTAGCCCACTACTCCCGCTCTACCACAAGAGGAGTATAAAGTATAACAAACTACTCACCACCTACCAAAACAAGTGCATAAAAGGTAGCCCACTACACCAGCTCTACCACAAGAGGAGTATAAAGTATAACAAACTACTCACCACCTACCAAAAGAAGTGCATAAAAGGTAGCCCACTACTCCCGCTCTACCACAAGAGGAGTATAAAGTATAACAAACTACTCACAACCTACCAAAACAAGTGCATAAAAGGTAGCCCACTACACCAGCTCTACCACAAGAGGAGTATAAAGTATAACAAACTACTCACCACCTACCAAAACAAGTGCATAAAAGGTAGCCCACTACTCCCGCTCTACCACAAGAGGAGTATAAAGTATAACAAACTACTCACCACCTACCAAAAGAAGTGCATAAAAGGTAGCCCACTACACCAGCTCTACCACAAGAGGAGTATAAAGTATAACAAACTACTCACCACATACCAAAACAAGTGCATAAAGGGTAACACACTACTCCCGCTCTACCACAAGAGGAGTATAAAGTATAACAAACTACTCACCACCTACCAAAACAAGTGCATAAAAGGTAGCCCACTACTCCCGCTCTACCACAAGAGGAGTATAAAGTATAACAAACTACTCACCACCTACCAAAAGAAGTGCATAAAAGGTAACACACTACACCAGCTCTACCACAAGAGGAGTATAAAGTATAACAAACTACTCACCACCTACCAAAAGAAGTGCATAAAAGGTAGCCCACTACACCAGCTCTACCACAAGAGGAGTATAAAGTATAACAAACTACTCACCACCTACCAAAAGAAGTGCATAAAAGGTAGCCCACTACTCCCGCTCTACCACAAGAGGAGTATAAAGTATAACAAACTACTCACCACCTACCAAAAGAAGTGCATAAAAGGTAGCCCACTACTCCCGCTCTACCACAAGAGGAGTATAAAGTATAACAAACTACTCACCACCTACCAAAAGAAGTGCATAAAAGGTAGCCCACTACACCAGCTCTACCACAAGAGGAGTATAAAGTATAACAAACTACTCACCACATACCAAAACAAGTGCATAAAAGGTAGCCCACTACTCCCGCTCTACCACAAGAAGAGTATAAAGTATAACAAACTACTCACCACCTACCAAAACAAGTGCATAAAAGGTAGCCCACTACTCCCGCTCTACCACAAGAGGAGTATAAAGTATAACAAACTACTCACCACCTACCAAAAGAAGTGCATAAAAGGTAGCCCACTACTCCCGCTCTACCACAAGAGGAGTATAAAGTATAACAAACTACTCACCACCTACCAAAAGAAGTGCATAAAAGGTAGCCCACTACACCAGCTCTACCACAAGAGGAGTATAAAGTATAACAAACTACTCACCACCTACCAAAACAAGTGCATAAAAGGTAGCCCACTACTCCCGCTCTACCACAAGAGGAGTATAAAGTATAACAAACTACTCACCACCTACCAAAAGAAGTGCATAAAAGGTAGCCCACTACTCCCGCTCTACCACAAGAGGAGTATAAAGTATAACAAACTACTCACCACCTACCAAAACAAGTGCATAAAAGGTAGCCCACTACTCCCGCTCTACCACAAGAGGAGTATAAAGTATAACAAACTACTCACCACCTACCAAAAGAAGTGCATAAAAGGTAGCCCACTACACCAGCTCTACCACAAGAGGAGTATAAAGTATAACAAACTACTCACCACCTACCAAAACAAGTGCATAAAGGGTAGCCCACTACACCAGCTCTACCACAAGAGGAGTATAAAGTATAACAAACTACTCACCACCTACCAAAAGAAGTGCATAAAAGGTAGCCCACTACACCAGCTCTACCACAAGAGGAGTATAAAGTATAACAAACTACTCACCACCTACCAAAAGAAGTGCATAAAAGGTAGCCCACTACTCCCGCTCTACCACAAGAGGAGTATAAAGTATAACAAACTACTCACCACCTACCAAAAGAAGTGCATAAAAGGTAGCCCACTACACCAGCTCTACCACAAGAGGAGTATAAGGTAAACACACTACTCATCACATACCGAAATGTAAATAGGGCACAAAGTCTACCACAAGAAGAGTATAAAGTGTTAACCACTACTACACAGCTACCAGAATAAGTGTATAAAGGGTAATGCACTACTACACACCTACCACAATAAGTGTTTTAAGGGTAACCCACTACTACACACCTACCACAATAAGTGTTTAAAGGGTAACCCACTACTACACAGCTACCACAATAAGTCTTTAAAGGGTAACACACTACTACACAGCTACCACAATAAGTGTTTAAAGGGTAACCCACTACTACACACCTACCACAATAAGTGTTTAAAGGGTAACCCACTACTACACACTTACCACAATAAGTGTATAAAGGGTGACCAACTACTACACACCTACCACAATAAGTGTATAAAGGTTAACACCCTACTACACACCTACCACAATACGTGTATAAAGGGTAATGCATTACAACACACCTACCACAATACATGTATAAAGGTTAACACACTACAACACACCTACCACAATACGTGTATAAAGATTAACACACTACTACACAGCTACCACAATAAGTGTATAAAGGGTAATGCACTACTACACAGCTACCACAATACGTGCATAAAGGGTAACCCACTACTACACACCTACCATAATAAGTGTATAAAGGGTAACCCACTGCTACACACCTACCACAATAAGTGTATAAAGGGTAACACACTACTACACAGCTACCACAATAAGTGTATAAAGGGTAATGCACTACTACACAGCTACCACAATAAGTGTATAAAGGGTAACCCACTGCTACACACCTACCAAAATAAGTGTATAAAGAGTAATGCACTACTACACACCTACTATAATAAGTGTATAAAGGATAATGCACTACTACACACCTACCATAATAAGTGTATAAAGGGTAATGCACTACTACACAGCTACCATTATAAGTGTATAAAGGGTAATGCACTGCTACACACCTACCACAATAAATGTATAAAGGGTAACCCACTACTACACACCTACCACAATAAATGTTTAAAGGGTAACCCACTACTACACACCTACCACAATAAATGTATAAAGGGTAACCCACTACTACACACCTACCACAATAAATGTATAAAGGGTAACCCACTACTACACACCTACCACAATAAGTGTATAAAGGGTAACCCACTACTACACACCTATCACAATAAGTGTATAAAGGGTAACACACTACTACACACCTACCACAATAAGAGTATAAAGGGTAATGCACTACTACACAGCTACCATTATAAGTGTATAAAGGGTAATGCACTACTACACAGCTACCATTATAAGTGTATAAAGGGTAATGCACTGCTACACAGCTACCATTATAAGTGTATAAAGGGTAATGCACTGCTACACACCTACCACAATAAGTGTATAAAGGGTAACTCACTACTACACACCTACCACAAAAAGTGTTTAAAGGGTAACCCACTACTACACACCTACCACAATAAATGTATAAAGGGTAACCCACTACTACACACCTACCACAATAAGTGTATAAAGGGTAACCCACTACTACACACCTACCACAATAAGTGTATAAAGGGTAACACACTACTACACACCTACCACAATAAGTGTATAAAGGGTAACCCACTACTACACACCTACCACAATAAGAGTATAAAGGGTAATGCACTACTACACACCTACCATAATAAGTGTATAAAGGGTAATGCACTACTACACAGCTACCATTATAAGTGTATAAAGGGTAATGCACTGCTACACACCTACCACAATAAGTGTATAAAAGGTAACCCACTACTACACACCTACCACAATAAGTGTTTAAAGGGTAACCCACTACTACACACCTACCACAATAAATGTATAAAGGGTAACCCACTACTACACACCTACCACAATAAGTGTAAAAAGGGTAACCCACTACTACACACCTACCACAAAAAGTGTATAAAGGGTAACCCACTACTACACACCTACCACAATAAGTGTTTAAAGGGTAACACACTACTACACACCTACCAGAATAAGTGTATAAAGGGTAATGCACTACTACACAGCTACCATAATAAGTGTGTAAAGGGTGACACACTACTACACACCTACCACAATAAGTGTATAAAGGATAACCCACTACTACACACCTACCACAATAAGTGTTTAAAGTAGGGATGCAAACGAATATTCGAATATTCGATCAAACGTTTGGTATTCGAATGTCAAAATCGGTATTCGAATATTCGATGTGTTTTTTTTGTTGAATAATAATAATAAATATTTTGCCTACGACTATGTTGTTGTATTTAAGATTCGTTTGTCTTGTTTAAACAACGATTGGCCCATAATGCCAGAGGTGTGAATGTGATGACAATACACTAAACACGCGGCATGTATCATTTAGGGACATATCGTCGGGTACTATAAATAGTCCCCGTGTTTTTACAATAACTAGCTTAATGTAAAAACACGGGGAGTGACAGAAAACGACAAGTGACAGAAAAAAATCCAATTATTTTAGGTAAATTGCTTCTACCAATTAAGAATATCTAAAATAGACTAGTTCCCAAGTTGGTTTAGTTTTTCCGTAGTTTATATATTATATGTCAATCCCAGAACGAGGCTGCTCGTCCTACGGAGACTCTCCATTGGCACATAACGCCATTTGACCAAAAATCCATCTAGGTTCACGTTGTTTACAAATATGAAGGCAGAGGAATATTAATAAAAAGTTTTTGTTAATTTTTCTCTGTTGATAAAGTATGACTTTTTGTCTTTCTGAAATGAAGAATTTCAGAGGCTCATTTGGTGTTATTCAGGGTCCGCCACGCGTAGTTATTACGACAAGGAAAAGCTAAAATGCCCCGGCTATTACTTAAGAGAATATTATAAAAGTTTACTACAACTTTTAAAAGATGTATTTTGGTAATCGAATATTCGAATATTCGTTCGAAAGAATTACCGAATATTCGAATATCAATTTTGCCATTCGTTTGCATCCCTAGTTTAAAGGGTAACACACTACTACACACTTACCACAATAAGTGTTTAAAGGGTAACACACTACTACACAGCTACCACAATAAGTGTTTAAAGGGTAACCCACTACTACACACTTACCACAATAAGTGTTTAAAGGGTAACACACTACTACACACCTACCACAATAAGTGTTTAAAGGGTAACCCACTACTACACAGCTACCACAATAAGTGTTGAAAAAGTAACCCACTACTACACAGCTACCACAATAAGTGTATAAAGTGTAACACTCTACTACACACCTACCACAATAAGTGTTTAAAGGGTAACTCACTACTACACACCTACCACAATAAGTGTTTAAAGGGTAACTCACTACTACACACACCTACCACAATAAGAGTTCAAAGGGTAACTCACTACTACACACCTACCATAATAAGTGTTTAAAGGGTAACACACTACTACACACCTACCACAATAAGTGTATAAAGAGTAACTCACTACTACACACCTACCACAATAAGTGTATAAAGAGTAACACACTACTACACAGCTACCACAATAAGTGTTTAAAGGGTAACTCACTACTACACACCTACCACAATAAGTGTATAAAGAGTAACACACTACTACACAGCTACCACAATAAGTGTATAAAGGGCAACTCACTACTACACACCTACCACAATAAGTGTATAAAGAGTAACACACTACTACACACCTACCACAATAAGTGTATAAAGAGTAACACACTACTACACACCTACCACAATAAGTGTATAAAGAGTAACACACTACTACACAGCTACCACAATAAGTGTTTAAAGGGTAACCCACTACTACACAGCTACCACAATAAGTGTTTAAAGGGCAACTCACTACTACACACCTACCACAATAAGTGTATAAAGAGTAACACACTACTACACAGCTACCACAATAAGTGTTTAAAGGGCAACTCACTACTACACACCTAGCACAAAAAGTGTATAAAGGTTAACCCACTAATCTGCACCTACCACAATAAGTGTTTAAAGGGTAACCCACTACTACACACCTACCACAATAAGTGTTTAAAGGGCAACTCACTACTACACACCTACCACAATAAATGTATAAAGGTTAACCTGCTACACCACCTACCACAAAAAGTGTTTTAAGGGTAGCCAACTGCTACACACCTACCACAATAAGTGTATAAAGGGTAATGCACTTCGAAACACCTACCACAATAACTGTATAAAGGTTAACCTACTACTCTGCACTTACCACAATAAGTGTATAAAGGGTAATGCACTTCTAAACACCTACCACAATAACTGTATAAAGGTTAACCTACTACTCTGCACCTACCACAATAAGTGTATAAAGGTTAACCCACAACTCTACACCTACCACAATAAGTGTATAAAGGTTAACCCACTAATCTGCACCTACCACAATAAGTGCACAAAGGTTAACCCACTACTCTGCACCTACCACAATAAGTGTATAAAGGGTAATGCACTTTTAAACACCTACCACAATAAGTGTATAAAAGTAAACCCACTGCTACACACCTACCACAATACGTGTATAAAGGGTGATCCACTACTACACACCTATCATAGTAAGTGTATAAAGGGTAATGCACTACTACACACCTACCACAATACGTGCATAAAGGGTAACCCACTACTACACACCTACCACAATAAGTGTATAAAGGGTGACGCACTACTACACACGTACCACAATAAGTGTATAAAGGGTGACCCACTACTACACACATACCACAATACGTGTATAAATGTTAACCCACTGCAACACACCTACCACAATAAGTGTATAAAGGGTATTGCACTTCTAAACACCTACCACAATAAGTGTATAAAAGTTAACCCACTGCTACAAACCTACCACAATACGTGTAAAAAGGGTGACCCACTACTACACACCTACCACAATAAGTGTATAAAGGTTAACCCACTACTACACACCTACCACAATAAGTGAATAAAGGGTTACCCACTACTACACACCTACCACAATAAGTGTATAAAGGGTGACCCACTACTACACACCTACCACAATAAGTGAATAAAGGGTGACCCACTACTACACACCTACCACAATAAGTGTATAAAGGGTAATGCACTATTACACACCTACCACAATAAGTGTTTAAAGGGTAACCAACTACTACACACCTACCACAATAAGTGTATAAAGGGTGACCCACTACTACACACCTACCACAACAAGTGTATAAATGGTGACCCACTACTACACACCTACCACAATAAGTGTATAAAGGGTAACCCACTGCTACACACCTACCACAATAAGTGTTTAAAGGGTAACCCACTACTGCACACTTACCATAATAAGTGTATAAAGGGTAACCCACTGCTGTACACTTACCATAATAAGTGTATAAAGGGTGACCCACTACTACAGACCTACCATAATAAGTGTTTAAAGGGTAACCCACTACTCTACACCTACCACAATAAGTGTTTAAAGGGTCATACCCCCTAACCCCCCTCTGAAAATCTCAACGGATTTACACGATTTGGAAAAACGACCCCTCTGGATCAGGAAAAACTGGAAAATCCGGCATATGCCGGAAAACTTTCACCCATGCAACAAGTAGTGCATATAGTATCAGCCTTCTAAAAAATACCACAAGTTGAGCATAAAGTATTAACCTGCTATGTCTAACACAATCAGTGCAAACATCTTTAGCCCACTACAACTACCACAAGTAGTGCATATGGTATAACACTGCTACATCTACAACAAGTAGTGCAATCACTAAAATCCTGCTACACCTACAACAAGTGGTGCATGTTGTATAATCCTGCTACACCTACCACAAGTAGTGCATACAGTATAACCCTGCTACACCTACCACAAGTGGTGCATACACTATAACCCTGCTACACTTACCACAAGTAGTGCATACAGTATAACCCTGCTACACTTACCACAAGTAGTGCATACAGTATAACCCTGCTACACTTACCACAAGTGGTGCGTACACTATTACCCTGCTACACCTACCACAAGTGGTGCATACACTATAACCCTGCTACACTTACCACAAATAGTGCATACACTATAACTCTGCTATACCTCTGCTTCATCTACCACAAGTGGTGCATACACTTTAACCCTGCTACATCTACCACAAGTGGTGCACACACTATAACCCTGCTACACCTACCACAAGTGGTGCATACACTATAACCCTGCTACATCTACCACAAGTGGTGCACACACTATAACCCTGCTACACCTACCACAAGTGGTGCACACACTATAACCCTGCTACACCTACCACAAGTGGTGCATACACTATAACCCTGCTACACCTACCACAAGTGGTGCATACACTATAACCCTGCTACATCTACCACAAGTGGTGCACACACTATAACCCTGCTACACCTACCACAAGTGGTGCACACACTATAACCCTGCTACACCTACCACAAGTGGTGCATACACTATAACCCTGCTACACCTACAAGTGGTGCATACACTATAACCCTGCTATATCTACCACAAGTAGTGCATACAGTATAACCCTGCTACATCTACCACAAGTAGTGCATACAGTATAACCCTGCTATATCTACCACAAGTAGTGCATACAGTATAACCCTGCTACATATACCACAAGTGGTGCATATATTAAGTTGTATTATTATGACAAACACAAGTAGTGCATACATCTTCAGCCCACTACACCTACCACAAGTAGTGCATACAGTTTAACCCTGATACACCTACCACAAGTAGTGCATTTAGTATCAACCCACTATGTCTTACACAAGTAGTTTATACATCTTAAGCCTGCTATATCTACCACAAGTAGTGCATACAATATCAGCCTGCTATATGTATATATATTTATCACAAATAGTGCATACAGTATTAGCCTGCTACACCTACCACAAGTAGTGCATACAGTATAACCCCGCTACTCCACACATCTGCCTTCCTGCCATCATATTTTTCACCCTGAAACAAACAAACATGTTTTATTTTACTCCTTAATAGTACTTCCAGATTAAATATACAGTATGCAAAACCTTATCACAATAATTTTTTGACTTACATTTTACTTAAACTACTCATGACATATAATTTTATGATTCTAACACAAATATATTAAGGAGATATACAACATTACATTTCAGGTCAACACTTTAAAATTGTCTTCAATTATCTTTCAACTACGAGGGTTGTCCGGAAAGTTTTGAGACTGCATTCATAAAAAACTTACCACTCATAGGATGCAATTAAAATTTTATCAGCTGTCAATCGTATCTCATATAAACAAATCCTGAAAGTTTCAACAATATACTACGAAGTGAACGTATACAACAAACATTACAGTACAGGTTACAAGCCACGGAGCACTTCGTTGTCTCATTGTATCACGTCATTTACAGTTTTTTTCAAAATACGCTCCTTCTGCACATACACATTTACGGTGAAAATCAACTCATTGCTTGAATATCTCTCCGTACCACCCTTTTATGATATTATGAACAAATGTTCTTTTTAGCTGAACGGATTCGTCAATTTCCCTCTCTGTCCTCCGCCAGTCTTCTTGTAACATGTCCTGCACTGAATTTACGTCAATTTCAGTCACGACTGACGGTCTGCCGCTCCGCTTCTAATCGCACACATTTCCATGCTCGTCACTGAAACGTCCATACCAGCGAAATACCAAAGCCCTTGAACATGCTGGCTTTGATTTATCCCGTGTTAGAAACGTATATGTATTTGTAGGAGTTATTCCGCTGCGAACACAGTGTTTGATCATAGCGCGCTGCTCTGTGCGTGACGTTAACGTTGGTTTTTTCCGACATCTTCGAAATACCTCTCTACTTCCGCTGATCGTTACAACCATGTCTACTGTTAGATTGCGTCAATAATTTGCTTAGTGATGCAGCTGACGTCATACTGTCGTCATATGTTTTGACGTGACGTTTTGGCGTCTATTATTCAGACGGAGTAGTATATATAAATTGTGAACAATTTTCAGGAAACGTCAATTTCAAAGTGCTCCGTGAAGCGCTAGATGGGTTGTCTTGACAACCATTTCCTTCCTTAATTTGAGATTTTTTATTTTTATTTTTCAAAAGGAAACTCGTGAATAGTCTATATACACAGCTGTTTATTGTTTGTTGATTTATATTAAAAACATTTTGAAATATAGACACAGTCTCAAAACTTTCCGGACAACCCTCGTACAATTCAATCTCTTTAAACTGTGAATTAAATTTTCCATGAACTCATTGGCATTTAGTCTTTTATAACAGAAATTATTGAATCCTTCAGGCTTGTATAAAATGCTACAGAAAGAAAATTGTTTCCAGCTGCAATGACACAGAGTGTCATATAACCGTTGAACAATTTCCTGTTTCCTTAAATTGCATTAATTGTAACAGAATTTGCGGAGACAAAAATATGAAGGTGAACATGCTTTATTGATCAACAATTCCTTGTAAAGAAACACACAGGAGACAATCAACATGCACCATGCACAATTGATATCTGTTCCCAACAACAGTTATTGCCTTCAAAAACCTTGTTTGAATTATTTTACTATTTTGGTACTTCATTATTATTGAAATGTGTTAAATTTACTAAAATTTATCGGATAACTTCATATACCAATTGAGATTTGAAAGTTCTTTTGCGAGGGTCTTAACAAACTTTTCAGAGAATATAATACTCAAACAGGATATATTAGATATATTATCAATCTAGTACAATGTACCAGTTTTATTACTAACTTATATGTGAATTTCAAAATGGAATGAAAATGCTCATTTATACGATCACATAATTTCACCTACATGTCAATATTTTCTTCGGTATTGATCTAGCTTCCTGTGACTATATAAATAACTTGCTAGCAAAAATATTTGCAAAGCATAAGCAACAATAAAACATTTTTGTAAGCCAAAGATGGATCATACTGCACAAAAATAACAACATCTGATAAGCCATTCTGGCTGCACAACATCAACATCTTACCCGTATAACCTCCGGGCACGCATAGTGGGGAGACCTAGTAATACAACACAAAATATGTCATGTTTTTAATACCTGTATCAATATTTAGTTACAAGCCATGTATGAAATGTAACAACCACTGCACCAAAAAAATCTGAAGGCCACCATAGGGGCTAAAATCAATGATTGAAATGCTAAGAATAAAGTTTGCTTTATGCCTTTCCTTGTGTGATCAAGCTAATACTCAGCTCACCACCTTTTACACCACTTATAGGCTGTTGCCCAGCACTTACCCACAACTGGTTTCCAGCATGGATCCCTCCACCTGCAGCGAGGCCATCCCAAAGTCAGCCACCCGGATATTGTTCTTCTCGTCAAGCAGCAGATTCTCTGGCTTCAGGTCTCGATGACTGAAACACATGTCACACATTCAATCAAAAAAATGTATCCAGAAAAAGATCATGTCTTTATTCACAAAACATTTACTTACCCAATCGATCCACTTACAAAACAAAATTTTTGAAAAATTTGGGAACAAGAATCCCAAATGCTGACCGACGTCATATAGAAACATTATTGATTGTTTGAACAACAGTCACTTGTTTTATCACCATCACAGGTATTTCACTGCAATTGAGCATCAATAAAAAACTGGAAAAAAAAACACACAAGTCTTCCACAGTTTTAATGAATCAGGCTGGTATTTCATTGATTTTGTCATCATAAAATAAACATTCTATAAGGATTTACAAAAGTCATTTACAGTCATTAAATTTTAAGGATCTTTAATACAAAAAGTATATTGCTTTTTCCTTGAGTTTGTGATGCTGGGAACAAATGTCAGAATCCTTTTTTAACGAAAATAAAACCTGCCAGATATGTGCCAGGGAGAGAAGAATTAATTGGCATTCTAATTCTATGTTGCCTTCAAACTTTACAACATTCCCAAACTAATGATGGGAACAACAAAGACCAGCCATTGTTTGGAAGGAAAGGCTGTATTTCACAGACAGAAGTAGCCAAAACATAAGCTATATGCATGGTTATAAAAAAGTTCATGAACTAATTATTGTATGAGGGCTACTCAAGAAGTTCTAGACTTCTGAATATTACTTAATTTTTTTACGACTGTTGAGCTAAGTTTTGAGCAGGATAACACCAACAAGTTCTTCATCACCTAAAATGAGCTAGTTGCTATGAATGGTCTAAAATTGGCAGTTTTAGGATGAAATACATAAACAGTATATTAAGAATTATTCTTAACAAGTCAATACAATATTAATTTGAAGTAAAAAAATCGGAAGTTGTACATGGGGTAGCAGCGGATGGCTACGGTGGAAAATTAACTGGCAATGACGCAATCTCTTGCACTGCGGCAAAATATTTTTTGCAAGGAAAGTGTTTGGTAGTTAACCAGTAAAATGACAGTAGGACATTCATACCTGGTGTAATCTGATAGAAGTATGGATTAATGCCGCAAAACTAGTCTCAACAAAATGTCCTTGTGAAATCCATTTTTTTTCAAACAATATCTTATTTCTGCATAGAATTATCAGAGACTACTCAACAAAAAGCCTTGAAGCTTTTTCATATGAAGGTCACTTGACCATGACCTACTGACCTCAAAATCAATAGGGTCATTTACTTATCATGACCAACAAGCTTACCAGTATTGATGTATATTGCGATCTACAGCAATGACGAAAACTCTCACGCAGTGGCAACTGTGGTTGGTAGTACACTATGCATCAGGGCTCTCCCGAGGGGGCGACTTGGGCGAAGTGGTCGCATAAAATTCCCAGACTTCGCCCATTTGTATCATCAAAGCGACATTGACTTCGCCGAAAATTTTAGCACATTGTAAATCTGTCAATCAGCGAGTATTTGGCCAATGTCCCATTAGTCAAAACATCACAATAAGCCATTCATACAAATTGGTAATCTCCTAATCCGATAATTGGGCCGTGTCATCCAATTACCAAAACATCACCAGTAGGCGGAGCTATTGAAAGTTAACCAATCAGAATGTACATTCAGAAGACCCTGATCAAATGATATAAGTTCGTTAAAATGAGATAGAATTGGAGACATAATTATGAAATATCGTGTCAAGCATTAATTTAAGTTAAAAGGTAATTAATATATGTATTGAACAAACAATGCAAGACATTTAAACATTGTTGCTTTTGAAGCAGACGGCCATAGCCATCTCGGGCCATCGGCAAGTAGGCGCTAAGAAAATCAATAACATGACGTATCACCAAATATTTGATTGGTTTTAGTGAAATGTTCATGATGAAAAATGATTTGTAAACACAAAAAAATATTATTTTTTTGCTTTATGTAGAGTTTACTTACAGTAATTTTCTCCTGTCACAGTTAAGATGTCAAAAAAAAATCAGCAAGATCGCCATTTTGTCAGAACAATTTTCCGAGTTAATTTTTCAATTTCCCATTATGTATTGGTAAATTTTTCATCAAGGACACTGATTTAAATGTCATTTGGTTCTTAAATGTCAGCATATTTAAAATTATTTAGCCAGAGACAAGTAAATAACAGCACAGCTGAATGTGACATTCGTACCCTATCCCGAACATACCAAAACAAGATTCGTCCCCCTACTTTATTGACAGTTCATTTATGAGGTCATTATGATTATTTCAAATCCTTAGATGTGTTTTTTTGCTTCATTTTAGATGCTATTTGGAGATAAACTATGTGACATTGACAAATACACTTTTGCTGAGCCAAAAATGATACATTATTTTATGAACATTTTATATAGTTATAGCAATCAATTTGAATGTGAATATAAACTGAGGTGTGTGGTATGGCATAGTTTTTGTATCAGGTGTTATAAAAAGTATCACTTCTCCCTAAAGTCTCCCCACTTCTCCCTAAATTGACTGAAGGGAGAAGTCACTTCTCCCAAAATTTTAAGCCTAGTGAGAGCCCTGTGCATGACTCCATTTTGGGTGTGACACCTAAGTTTCCACAATGTTATTGAAAAACTCATCATTTTATGGAAAGACGATGCACCAAAATTAAATGTATTAGGGCTGTAACCAGTACCCGAGTACCCAAGTAATCACGAGTCAAAGCAAAATATTCGACACAAATACTCGCTAATGCTGAAATCACTGAATCGCGATTAAAGTGTAAAATGTAATAAAAAAATAAAACAAAACGATTTATTTCAATTCCAGCAAACAAGTGGTTGTTTAAAATAATAAATAATGCATTGTTTATCCGAAATGTTCGAAATGCATTACACTGGCGCAACCAGAAGTTAATTCATACAGAGCTAGCATTCAATTCAGTGTGTGGTGTTCGAATGGAGAATGCTTTTTGTCAAGGATTTAAGGGAATATAATGTTTTAAAAAGAATACAAATATAGAAATAAGAAATAAAAAGTCAAAGGGCATTAAAGAAATTATGAAGAGAAGATCTACAATAATAAAATAAAATGCGAAACTTATGTACAGCTATCATTTATTTTCGTCAATTTTCGTCAACATGGCATCCCCGTCAACAAAAACAGCAAATTAAGTAGCTAAGATTGAGTGTAGCTAATTAACTTAAATTAAGTGTGTTTTGTGTAAACGAAGTTTAAATGTTGTTTACCCTAAAATAAAATAAACAAAAATGAAGCTTTTGTTATACTTTCATTATTCATTTACTTTTAAAATATATATGTACTGCTTTATAACCAAGTGAATCATGAATCGATTCGTGGATCGCAAGTTGAAGATCGCAATTCGAATTGGATCGCAGGCAATACGCAGCCCTAAAATGTATGAAGAGCAGAATCCCTGACAAGGACTACGGCACTTGTTTCTTTTTGGTTTAAATTTCTTATAGTAAGATAATTATGGAAAAAGTCCATAAACCTTTTTAACAGACCTTGTATTTCTTAAAAGTTCAGGCAGATGCATACAGGCACTGTAATATAGGGATATTTGATAAACAAAATGTCATTTTTTCCTAAGGCCAAATAAAAAAAATAGGTCTGTTTCAGGTTACCCGAGCGACCCTATTTTTTCCCGCCGACCCTAACCTATTTTTCCCTAGAAAAAATGTGATTTGGGTACAAAAAGCATTTGTTACGAAATGTATGTACGTAAAGTTGACAATATCAGAGTTGGATTTCTGAATGTATTTACCGTACTTCACCTTAGAGTTCGGACACCTTAAAATAATTAATTTTTCGCTCTCCGAATTCATAGAAAATAACAATTTTTACGTTTTATCTACATGTATGGTATACCTGCCTTTTTTCTTCATGTCTGCATTTTACCACTTATTAATTTATCCGTAGTTATCAATGGTTATTACGCCTATAAGTGTAACTCCTTCATCAAGTTAATTAAAATCCCATTCAACACCATTTTATACATGCATTGAAATGAATAAACACCTTTTATCGACTTCAGATCAAACAGTCACATTAAGTGACGTCACATAACTCTCAGTTATACTCACGAGGATCTCATGGAGAGCATGGATATTGCTATGCAGGATTAATGTTTCTGAGTGGTGTTTTTGATTGTAACTTAAGTATTGCATTTCTAACTTTAATTCATCACATTAAATACTTACCTGTAGCATTGAATGTGTTGAATTTTATTGTTCGATTGATGTTACAATGAGTATTACTGTATGATTATTGCTTCATAAAGTCTATATTAAAAGTGTGGTACAAGTTTTAAAGTTTATTGGCGGATCGTTTTACAAACATGTCATGTCTGTGTTTTCTTAATCTCTTGATTGCCCTTGTTGTTTATTTAATCCTCCATTAAAATATCACACATCCTTTTCAACAGGCAATAAATCGTTTAGGATGGGTAGTAACTAACTTACTTATCACAGTGATGTATACAGTTAGGTAATCTAGCCAGGCATTGTAACGATAAAGATCAATAATTTTTGTCTGTGAGACTTAGTAACTGTAAAAGTTACAATCGAAGTCAATTCTTGAACTATATTTTCTTGTAAGATAAAAATGTGTCAGATACTGACTCTCGGATTAATATGTCAGACTTAAGTGTGCAATTTTGGCAATAAAACCTGCATGTTACTTGTTCTTCAAACCTGAACCCCCAGGTCCTCTTGACAGCATTGAGGTTTCCTTGGCTGATGGCTTATATGGTAAATTTGCTGTCCCACTCTTCATGTAATTATGTTGCAGGGAGGTTAGCATTCTACAGAGGGTGATTGAAAGCAAAAGGGTGCATAAAGAAAAGTAAAACCGTTCCTGGAAAGTCTTAAATAATAGCAGAGTGGTGTACCATAACTTAGTTGAAATCCAACCATCATTGTCAAAGTATTTAACCAGACAAATATGTTTCCTTTGAAGCATGGAACTTGTTTATAAACTACTGATAAACCTGAAAATTGATTACTTTTATTTTTATTACTTTCTGAGTCAACAGTTACTGAAATCAACATATCAAAAAAAAAATAATAAAAAAAATAAAAAAATATTCCGACCTACCTACCCTATTTTTTTTGGCAGCGTTACCTGAAACGCACCTATTTTTTTATTTGGCCTAACTATAGTTTTCTTAACCTAAATGTTTGGATATTGATTTTATACTTCAAAATTGGTTGACAAAAAACAAAAAATGTGTAAGTAAGATTATAAGTATCTTCCATGGCCGAGAGTGTAAGATAGGGTCATTCCGACCCGAGCGTAGGGTGTTTTGCAGAAACGAGGTTTACGACTGGAAATGGTCGAATATCCGACTGGCCAATATTAATATGAATAAAAGTAATTTAAAACAGTGTTTGTCGCAAAGATACATATGTGTACATGCATAAAGAAATAAACGAATAAAAGTAAATTAAAACAGTGTTTGTCCCAAAGATATATGTGTTCATGCATAAAGAAACATTTGGTGATTAATTTCCCCATATGTGACCTTTAAAACCATATATATATAGACATAATCTGAATCACCAACTACTGACTGGTTTGCAGTTGAATATATTCGCGAATAATCGACTGGAAATTATCGAATGTCCGACTGGCGAATATACGAATAAAAGTAAATTAAAACAGTGTTTGTCGCAAAGATACATATGTGTACATGCATAAAGAAATATTTGGCGATTATTTTTCCCATATGTGACCTTTAAAACCATATATATAGACATAATCTGAATCCCCAACTACTGACTGGTTAGTAGTTGAACATTCGCGAATAATCGACTGGAAATGGACGAATATCCGACTGGCGAATATACGAATAAAAGTAAATTATAACAGTGTTTGTCGCAAAGATACATATGTGTACATGCATAAAAAAATATTTGGCGATTAATTTTCCCATATGTGACCTTTAAAACCATATATATAGACATAATCTGAATCCCCAACAACTGACTGGTTAGCAGTTGAACATTTGCGAATAATCGACTGGAAATGGACGAATATCCGACTGACGAATATACGAATAAAAGTAAATTAAAACAGTGTTTGTCGCAAAGATACATATGTGTACATGCATAAAGAAACATTTGGCGATTAGTTTTCCCACATGTGACATTTAAAACCATATATATAGACAAAATCTGAATCCCCAACAACTGACTGGTTTGCAGTTGAACATTCGCGAATAATCGACTGGAAATGGTCGAATATCCAACTGGCGACTTGAAATAGTCGAGATGCTTAATATCAACATCAACATCTTACTCTGATTTTTCGAATCCCCAACTGGCAACTAGCAGGTAGTTGAATATTCGAATCCCCAACTGGCAACTGGTAAGTAGTTGAATATTCCAATCCCCAACTACCAACTACCTTCCAACTTTACCGTCATGATAATTCGTGGTTGTCATGGATATTCGCGCAGTGATTCAGAGTATGTAAATGGTCTGATCGGTCTTTAAATAGTTCTAAGAAGAGTGAAACATTATTTCTTGAAAGGTGCGTGAAAACTTTTTTCTGGTGACATTTGAAGTGAGAAATAATTCATTAGCGTTCTAAATATTGCCACAAGACAAGGTTCTCATGATGCGCTACAGACGACAGTCTTCAACAAGGGAGGTAATTACAATATGGTGACCATTAAAAGAAGTTCCATACGGGCTTTTTATCTTCGCCCGTGGGCAAGATAAGAATTTCTAGAATGGTTAAATTAATGGATCTACTTGTCTGAGGTGGGAGAAAAAGCTTTTCCTTAATTTGACAATGAGTTCTTAGCATGACATGTTTAAACTTTTATAAAGATAATGTAAATCAGAAAAGAATAAAAAAAAACATATTGATTTTATATCATCAGTTTCCTTTAAGCAACAAAAAAGTAGGGGTTTTTTTTGCAATAAAAAATCATAACACTGTAAAAGTCCAGTTATTGCTGGATATGGTTGTCATCATGTTCATTAATATTTCAATCCAACACTTTTAATATAACCCAATAAATTGCCTTTATAACACAATCTCTTCCCACAAACAATCAGCATTTTCAAAAACTTAATGCACACTCGCAGAGTTTATGTGAAAGCTTAATCTTCAACAGAGAAGGTAAATAATCTCAGAATATATTTTTAGCTATAGCTAGAACAAAATCAATGGAATTCAGTTCATAAGCTAATAAAATTTGAATCATCTTTTGAGAGATATCATTTTTATTCCAGAGAAACAAATATACTTCTCTTACCAGTAAGGTCATACCAGCTGGTTGTGATTGCATTTAAAGAGGAGGAAAAAAGGTTTTTATCTGCTTATCAATTTTAACAAAACATAGTGCAGTCGCTTTTTAAGATATTTGTTGTACCTTGTTTAGTTTCAGAATGTGTGGGCATATGTCAATTTGTAGGAAAAGATGTTCGTTATTACTGAAATCAAATAATCAGTATAAAATAAGATTGCTATCACATCAAACAGTGTTTAAATATCAAATTTGTTTTACGGAGATCATTTGAAATCCACAGGGTACAAATAAGTTAAAAATATATCCTTTCGATTTGAAAATAGAAAGTTATTCATTTAAAATGTACAATGTACAACATTAATCTCACAACGGGTATAGTGTACACTTTCCCTCCTTATACTCACTACCCAGCCTTAGGATCTGTTAAAATTGTTAGGCAGATAAAAAAACTTTTTCTTTTTCCATTTTCCTTTTCTAATCTGACCGCTTTTTAAATTAGGCGATATCCATATGTGACGTCACCAACCACACTGTCTATTGTTCAATGACATTTGCTGCATATCAAGTCTACTCCCACTGGGAACACACCTCTAGCTATGCATAATATTCATAGCTAGTATTATACTCTTAGTAATTATAATGCAAAGTCTGTGTTTTACGGCAAGGGATCTTATATTTCTCTACACCAACACCATTTCTTACATAACTCAAGTATCTATATTACCATAAATTGTTGCCGTAACACAAGCTTCTTATTGTAATCACGTATCTATATTACCATAAATTGTTGCCGTGACACAAGTCTCTCATTGCAGTCATGTATCTATATTACCATATATTGCTGCCGTGACACAAGTCTCTCATTGCAGACATGTATCTATATTACAATATATTTTTGCTGTGACACAAGTCTCTCATTGCACTCATGTATCTATATTACCATATATTGCTGCCGTGACACAAGTCTCTCATTGCAGACATGTATCTATATTACCATATATTGCTGCCGTGACACAAGTCTCTCATTACCATATATTGTTGCCGTGACACAAGTCTCTCATTGCACTCATGTATCTAGATTACCATATATTGTTGCCGTGACACAAGTCTCTCAATGCACTCATGTATCTACATTACCATATATTGCTCCCGTGACACAAGTCTCTCATTGCAGACATGTATCTATATTACCATATATTGCTGCCTTAACACAAGTCTCTCATTGCAGTCATGTATCTATATTACCATATATTGCTGCCGTGACACAAGTCTCTCATTGCAGTCATGTATCTATATTACCATATATTGTTGCCGTGACACAAGTCTCTCATTGCAGACATGTATCTATATTACCATATATTGCTGCCATGACACAAGTCTCTCATTGCAGTCATGTATCTATATTACCATATATTGTGGCTGTGGCAGAAGTCAAGAGCGGAGATGATTTGTCGGAAGAATCTGCGGGCCTCCTTGGGCGTGAGACGGCCTTTCTTTACGAGATAGTCAAACAGCTCGCCCCCTGATACGTGTTCTAACACCAGATACCTGTGGGGCAGAAATAACACATGCATTCATGTAAGAAGGGGTAAACTTATGAGTATTGTTTAAGGCTGAAAGAGGGGCATTAACTAAATCATTTTATTGTACACAGGCATTGTCAACACATGTACCAGTAGTTGCATTTGAATTTCTTCAATATTCTTCAATTTATGGCCAACATCAGCGTTTAAAAACAATGCCAACAGTCATGACTAATACACCCCAGCTGATGAAACTTACAATCCAGCCCATGTCATTACTTTTTGCACAGCACTTATCATGAACACATTCAATATGTGTATGAAGTTTGAAGTAAAAAAAAATGAAGATACACAAATGCTCCCGACAAAAAATAAGTATGTAAATTAACAATGGGCAATAAACAACTTTAAAAAAGGTGCAATCAGAGTAATGGTTCTTGTGCACTGCATTTCACCTAAATTGAGATCTATCTGTTCATGACATTTGAAGTAAATACCTCAAAACATAAGAATGAAAATTAACAAAGGGCAATAAATAAAAAAATTCAGCAGCCAGAGTTATGGTTCCTGAGAACTGCACTACTCTTCATTGAGATTATTTGTATATAAGGTTTGAAGTCAATACATTAAAATAGTCTTCAAGCTTTGCTCCGAACAAAAATTAGTATGAAAATTAACAAAGGGCAGTAACTCAAAACATACTGCACCCAGAGTTTTGATTTTTGTGCACTGGACTTCTCCCAGATAAGATCTGTATACAAATTTAAAGTCAATACCTCAAACACTTAACAGCTTTGCTCCAGCCAAAAATAAGTATGATAATTAACAAAGGGCAATAACTAAGAAAATGCTGTATCCATAGTAATGGTTCTTGTACACTGCACTTCTCCTAAATAAGATATATATGAATATGAACCCATACCCATATAATGAGGTGTAAATACCTCAAATACTCAATTCAAGTTAACCTCCCGAAAAAAAAATAAGTATGAAAATTAACAAAGGACAAATTACTAGGACAAATTACTAATAAAATACTGAAGCCAGAGATATGTTTCCTTTGCTCTGCACTTCTCCTTAATGAAATTGAAGTCAATACTTCAAAGATGGTTAAAGTTATGATCCAGACGAGATTGCCCAGTTGAGGGACATAACAAAGTAGTATAAAAATAATCTAAAAATAGGGCAAAAATTAACACAAAATAACTTTTCTTCTGCAGAGCACCTCCCCTTAACACAATAAATACCTAAAAAACGTATGAAGTAATGGGGAAAAGTAGACTTGTCCTGATTTCCCAGGATGTTCCTATATAGCCCAACATCATGTGGTAAGGGTATAATAATAGATGACACAGTAATGTTGCCCTAATGAAGATGGATCATTGACCCATACCCATATAATGAGGTGTCAGACCTTGATATTTCCTTGGCTCCTGGGGACTAAATAGATCCAGGAATGCACCTTAAAATGCATTATTAATTCATTTGCTCAGGAAACAAAATCAGATATCAATTGGAACCCCATCCCTTTGTAGACAACAACTGAAGTCAAGGAATAAATTGCAGCGCTACTGTTGAGAACAAAACTGCTGCTAGGACAAGATTAATGAAAACTAAAATCTACCTCACTGATTAAATTACAGTGATGTTCTACTTACAAGTATTTTTTGTTCTCATACACATCAAACAAGCCTAGGACATGAGGGTGTTCTATAAGCTTCATGATGGCTATCTCTCTTTCAACCTGAAAATATACAATTAATATGGTAGCCAAAACTAATCAAACAAACAAGAGGGCCATGGTGGCCCTAAATCGCTCACCTGAGTAAAAGAGTTTAACCTTTGTATTCAATATAGCTTGATATTTGTTCTCAAAGAATATTGAAAAACATAATGGTCAAACATGTTGCCAGGATAATCACTGACAGGACTTGTCAGAGTTCCCTGCACACTGACAGGTCTTGTCACAGTTTCCTGCACACTGAAAGGACTTGATGATTGACTGCACACTGACAGAATTTGATTCTCATACCTGCACACTGACAGGACTTTGTTCAGTTGCCCGCACACTGACAGGACTTGATAATTGACTGCACACTGACAGCACTTGATACAGATGCCTGCACACTGACATGACTTTTTTTCAGTTGCCTGCACACTGACAGGACTTGTTCATTTGCCTGCACACTGACAGGACTTCATTCAATTGCCTGCACACTGACAAAACTATGTTTAATTGCTTGCACACTAAAATAACTTTTAGTATAGATACACAAACAACAAACATTGCACCATCCAATAAAATCAATAATCCGCCTTAAGCTCTAAAAATCAACAAGCAGCACACATTCCTATTTTCTATTATTGCTTCTTCCATCTAGGACAACATCACCTTCCTTCATATAATAGTAATCATTTTTTTCTGTGTAAGGCTTATTCACTATCATCACAGAAGATAAGGTTTGTTGTTTTGAATAATCTACATGAAGTTTACAATATAATATACATGAAGTTCAATGGAAAAGTCTGATTATTAAATTTATCAATGAAAAAATAAAAGTAAAAATGAAATTTCTTTTAAGGAATAGAGTGTATAATAATTATTTTAATCTATGATCCATCTATGATCCTAAAAAAGAACAATTATTACCTTATAATTGACTATGTTGAAGACTTAATAGACTTTAAAATCTATTCCCTTGTTACTAAAAATAGAAAGTAGTGGAATCTCCAACAAAAAGGGAGGCCATATTGCTAGACATGTTGCCCTTGTTTCAAGGGTTAACTTTACATAACTATCAAATGTTAACAAAATGTATCTATAATGAACTTGTAACCCATTGAGTGAGGCCAATTTTTCTTCAGGGGCATAATATAAATAAACATGGTAGGTAACCAATATACAATGTAACACACCAAATATTTAAGCACTAGGCCTTATAGTATTTGCCAAAAAAAGTTGTGTAATTTTGTCCTTTAGGTTGCCATGGCAACCAGAGTTCTGCATGGAATTAATTTCTTTGAACAATTTTGAAAATGCACCAACCAAGGATCATTCCTATGAAGTTTCATCAAAATTGTCCAAGGGGTTTAGGAGAAGAAGATGATTATAACCTATTGTTAAAATTTTCCTTTAGGTTGCCATGGCAACCAGAGTTCTGCATGGAATTCATTTCTTTGAACAATTTTGAAAATGCACCAACCAAGGATCATTCCTATGAAGTTTCATCAAAATTGTCCAAGCGGTTTAGGAGAAGAAGATGATTATAACCTATTGTTAAAATTTTCCTTTAGGTTGCCATGGCAACCAGAGTTCTGCATGGAATTCATTTCTTTGAACAAATTTGAAAAAGCACCAAACAAGGATCATTCCTATCAGGTTTCATCAAAATTGTCCAAGCGGTTTAGGAGAAGAAGATGATTATAACCTATTGTTGACATTTCCTTTAGGTTGCCATGGCAACCAGAGTTCTGCATGGAATTCATTTCTTTGTACAATTTTGAAAAAGCACCAACCAAGGATCATTCCTATGAAGTTTCATCAAAATTGTCCAACCGGTTTAGGAGAAGAAGATGATTATAACCAATTGTTGACATTTTCCTTTAGGTTGCCATGGCAACCAGAGTTCTGCATCGAATTAATTTCTTTGAACAATTTTGAAAAAGCACCAACCAAGGATCATTCCCATGAAGTTTCATCAAAATTGTCCAAGCGGTTTAGGAGAAGAAGATGATTATAGCCAATTGTTGACGCCGAGAGACAGACAATGGACAACAGATGACGGACGACAGACGACGTACATAGACCGATCACAATAGCTCACCTTGAGCATTTTGTGCGCAGGTGAGCTAAAAACAACACATTTTTGATAATCAAAAAATATTGTTTTACTTAAGCCTTGAATTAAACTAAAGTTTCAAGCATAATTAATGGTATGTCTTAACGTTTGATCTTCTAAATAAAGAGAGTGCTTTCATACCGTTAAATGTATTAAGTTTGAAAGAAGGGAGATAATTAAGGATGTTTGATCATCCTTCTACACAAAGGGAGATTATTAATGATGGGTGTATGTTTAATCATCTTTCTTCCTGAAGGGGATAATGAATGATGTGTTTATGTTTGATCATCTTTCTACATAAAGGGAGATAATTAATAATGTGTGTATGTTTGATCATCTTTCTCCCTGAAGGGAGATAATTAATGATGTGTGTATGTTTGATCATCCTTCTACATGAAGGTAGATAATTAATGATGTGTTTTTGTTTGATATTTTTTCTTCACAAAGGGATATAATTAATGATGTGTATGTTTTATCACCCTTCTACACCAAGGGAGATAATTAATGATGTGCTTATGTTTGATCATCCTTCTACACCAAGGGAGATAATTAATGATATGTTTATGTTTTATCATCCTTCTACACCAAGGGAGATACTTAATGATGTGTGTATGTTTTATCATCCTTCTACACCAAGGGAGATAATTAATGATGTGTTTATTCTTGATCATCCTTCTCCATGAAGGGAGATAATTATTGATGTGTGTATGTTTGATAATCTTTTTACACCAAGGGATATAATTAATGATGTGTGTATGTTTTATCATCCTTCTACACGAAGGGAGATAATTAATGATGTGTTTATGTTTGATCATCTTTCTACACCAAGGGAGATAATTAATGATGTGTGTATGTTTTATTATCCTTCTACACGAAGGTAAATTATTAATGATGTGTTTATGCTTGATCATCCTTCTACACCAAGGGAGATAATTAGTGATGTGTGTTTGTTTTATCATCTTTCTCCATGAAGGGTAGATAATTAATGATGTGTGTATGTTTGACTATCCCTCTACACGAAGGGAGATAATTTATGATGTGTGTATGTTTGACTATCTTTCTACATGAAGGGAGATAATTAATGATGTGGGTATGTTTGACTATCCCTCTACACGAAGGGAGATAATTAATGATGTGTGTATGTTTGACTATCCCTCTACACGAATGGAGATAATTAATGATGTGTGTATTTTGGACCATCCCTCTACACGAAGGGAGATAATTAATGATGTGTTTATGTTTGATCATCCTTCTCCATGAAGAGAAATAATAAATGATGTGGGTATGTTTGTCTATCCCTCTACATGAAGGGTGATAATTAATGATGTGGGTATGTTTTATCTTCCTTCTCCATGAAGGGAAATAATAAATGATGTGGGTATGTTTGACCATCCCTCTACATGAAGGGAGATAATAAATGATGTGGGTATGTTTGACCATCCCTCTACATGAAGGGAGATAATAAATGATGTGGGTATGTTTGACCATCCCTCCACACGAAGGGAAATAATAAATGATGTGGGTATGTTTGACTATCACTCTACATGAAGGGAGATAATTAATGATGTGTGTATGTTTCATCCATCTACATGAAGGGAGATTATTAATGATGTGTATATGTTTGATCGTCATTCTACATGAAGGGAGATAATTCATGATGTGTGTATGTTTGATCATCCTTCTTCATGAAGGGAGATAATTAATGATGTGTGTATGTTTAATCTTCTCTCAACATGAAGGGAGTGGTTTGATACTGTTGCCACCAGCCATATCAAATCAAAATACATACAAATATGGTACCAAAAGGTTAGTACTGGTAACTGGTGTACTGGGTGCCAGTTAAACCCAGGAAAGTTGTATCCTGTGTATCTGTACTTTACACAGTACAAATTAAAGAACCAAGTGGTCTCTTTGCAAAAAGAGCCATGCTAACGTACCAGAGCCTCTTGTATCTCACTCTGTTCTTTGGAAGTCTTCTAGCATTTGGATTTGACTGGGAATTACAGTCACTTATATCTCATGTCACTTATATGACATTTAAACACACCGTAAGAATTGATGTCGTCATTACATTGCGTGGTAAAGCCTTGATAAACACAAATAAACAATCTGTTACCTTTGGGGAATTGCAAAATTCTTGAGAAACTGAAATGCATAAAGAATTCCTGCAAACTATGATTTTGTTTACCAGTGGCATAAATACATGTAATTGCGCTCAGTATACAAAATACCAGGACCACAGCTGAATTCCTTCTATTCTGCTGCAACTTCCCTGAGAAAATGATATTTGCTATAAATCCTATATTACTGGTGTGTTTGATTGTTTTGAGTAAGGAAGGAAAACTGAATAACAAAACCCTGAGAACAACAGTGCAATACCAATATGTCCCATGAAGTCAAATTAATACTGAATCTCAATTGTCTCTAGCAAAACCTGGCATCAAATCAGATTTATCTTGAGGTTTCTAAAACTTACATGGACAGCTTCTTATTGAGGGTAAAACTGTCTGATGCCATACAGTATTGATCAGCCATCTAGGATGTAGGGTTTTTTGCTGATTGTTCTATTGATAGAGCTACCACAGGCCCATCAAGAGCGTTATAAGACAGTTCCAAATATATCCATTTTTATGATTACTGGCCATCTGCGTACAAGTTAATATGTGCACTGAAAAGAACCATCTGTTTGAAGGTGCATGTAAACTGAAACATGACAAGGTTATTTTTAGCCTTCATCCTTTAAAAATGTGATAATTGTCAATAGCATAAGACAGTGTTTCCAGGAAATATCTGCCACAGTTTTTATTCCAACTTTAGCAGTTAACATATCTTTTATCAAATATTGAAATCTTAGAATGATCAAGGTACGTATTATACTCCCAAGAACTAAGGTGATGCGAGGGACTGTGAAACCATTCTTCACCAGAAAAGGTATTTAGTGCAAATTTAATTCAAGTCAACTGACTTAACAAAGCTGGGTATGGAGGTCATGGAAACAGGTGCGCCACGGAGGGAATACAAATGCTCATCTCTTGTGTTGTTTTACAGTCAAACAAGGGGCATAACTGGACAATTATAAAAGCTCGAGTTAAGGGCCTTGCTTTGCATGTGCATATCGTCTCTGGCAACATTTATACCAAATGTCAATTGAATATCTTTCAACCGTTTTTCAGTTATGGCGATGGTTAAAGTTTTTGAACTACAATTATGACACTGAAAATGATACCCCCTCCCCCTAAAAAATGGTTTGGTTAGGGTTACATCCTTTTCAAAAACAGGGAGGGTAGGAAGGCTTTTGTTATTTAATTTTTTCATAAGGCTTTATGTAAGAACGTTGGTGTCATGATTGGAAAATGGTGTTAAAGTAATCTTATGTATAAAGCTTTAAAGGTTTTAAACTACATATTTTTTTTTATTTTTTTTTTTTTACCAACTGACTTTAACAACAGTAGGGTCCTTTTTTAATAGGTAGGGATGTGTAACCCAAACAATTTTATTATTTTTTTGTGATTCTGTTTCGTAGTTTGGGTAACATAAGTGTTTTTGCACTTGAAGGTGAGACTCACCTTCATTAATACTGATTCGCTGAGTTTTTCTCTATTTACAATTTTGATGGCCACCCTCTTTCCTGTCACACAATGAACGCCCAGTTTCACCAGTCCTGAAAATATAAATAAGAGGTAATTCAATTAATAACAAAGCGGTATGTATGATATTCTATAAATAATAGTCAAATATCATTTTATATTCAAAAACAAATATCATTTTAACAAGTCATCGAAACATGCTCTTACAGCATAAGACGACTGAACCTCAGATGACATAAGACAACTGAACCTCTTACAACATAAGATGACTGAACCTCTTACAACTTAAGATGACTGAACCTCTTACAACATAAGATGACTCAACCTCTTACAACTAAAGATGACTGAACCTCTTACAACTAAAGATGACTCAACCTCTTACAACTGAAGATGACTGAACCTCTTACAACTTAAGATGACTCAACCTCTTACAACATAAGATGACTGAACCTCTTACAACATAAGATGACTGAACCTCTTACAACATAAGATGACTCAACCTCTTACAACTTAAGATGACTCAACCTCTTACAACTAAAGATGACTCAACCTCTTACAACTAAAGATGACTGAACCTCTTACAACTTAAGATGACTGAACCTCTTACAACATAAGATGACTGAACCTCTTACAACATAAGATGACTCAACGTCTTACAACTTAAGATGACTGAACCTCTTACAACATAAGATGACTGAACCTCTTACAACATAAGATGACTCAACCTCTTACAACTTAAGATGACTCAACCTCTTACAACTTAAGATGACTGAACCTCTTACATCTTAAGATGACTGAACCTCTTACAACATAAGATGACTGAACCTCTTACAACTTAAGATGACTCAACCTCTTACAACTTAAGATGACTGAACCTCTTACAACATAAGATGACTGAACCTCTTACAACATAAGATGACTGAACCTCTTACAACTAAAGATGACTCAACCTCTTACAACTTAAGATGACTGAACCTCTTACAACATAAGATGACTCAACCTCTTACAACTAAAGATGACTCAACCTCTTACAACTAAAGATGACTCAACCTCTTACAACTTAAGACGACTGAACCTCTTACAACATAAGATGACTCAACCTCTTACAACATAAGATGACTGAACCTCTTACATCATAAGATGACTGAACCTCTTACAACATCAGATGACTCAACCCCTTACAACTAAAGATGACTCAACCTCTTACAACATCAGATGACTGAACCTCTTACAACATAAGATGACTGAACCTCTTACGACTAAGATTACTCAACCTCTTACAACATCAGATGACTGAACCTCTTACAACATAAGATGACTGAACCTCTTACAACATCAGATGACTGAACCTCTTACAACATAAGATGACTGAACCTCTTACAACTAAAGATGACTTAACCTCTTACAACATAAGATGACTCAACCTCTTACAACATCAGATGACTGAACATCTTACAACATAAGATGACTCAACCTCTTACAACTAAGATGACTCAACCTCTTACAACATCAGATGACTGAACCTCTTACAACATAAGATGACTGAACCTCTTACAACTAAAGATGACTGAACCTCTTACAACATAAGATGACTGAACCTCTTACAACTAAAGATGACTGAACCTCTTACAACATAAGATGACTGAACCTCTTACAGCATAAGACGACTGAACCTCAGATGACATAAGACGACTGAACCCCTTACAACATAAGATGACTGAACCTCTTACAACATAAGATGACTGAACCTCTTACAACATAAGATGACTGAACCTCTTACAACTAAAGATGACTCAACCTCTTACAACTTAAGATCACTGAACCTCTTACAACATAAGATGACTAAACCTCTTACAACTAAAGATGACTCAACCTCTTACAACTTAAGATGACTGAACCTCTTACAACTAAAGATGACTCAACCTCTTACAACTTAAGATGACTCAACCTCTTACAACATAAGATGACTGAACCTCTTACAACATAAGATGACTGAACCTCTTACAACATAAGATGACTGAACCTCTTACAACAAAAGATGACTGAACCTCTTACAACTAAAGATGACTGAACCTCTTACAACTTAAGATGACTGAACCTCTTACAACTTAAGATGACTGAACCTCTTACAACATAAGATGACTGAACCTCTTACAACTTAAGACAACTGAACCTCTTACAACATAAGATGACTCAACCTCTTACAACTTAAGATGACTGAACCTCTTACAACTTAAGATGACTCAACCTCTTACAACATAAGATGACTGAACCTCTTACAACTTAAGATGACTGAACCTCTTACAACTAAAGATGACTCAACCTCTTACAACTTAAGATGACTCAACCTCTTACAACTTAAGATGACTGAACCTCTTACAACATAAGATGACTGAACCTCTTACAACTGAAGATGACTGAACCTCTTACAACATCAGATGACTGAACATCTTACAACATAAGATGACTGAACCTCTTACAACTAAGATGACACAACCTCTTACAACATCAGATGACTGAACCTCTTACAACATAAGATGACTGAACCTCTTACAACTAAAGATGACTGAACCTCTTACAACATAAGATGACTGAACCTCTTACAACTAAAGATGACTGAACCTCTTACAACATAAGATGACTGAACCTCTTACAGCATAAGACGACTGAACCTCAGATGACATAAGACGACTGAACCTCTTACAACATAAGATGACTGAACCTCTTACAATTTAAGATGACTGAACCTCTTACAACATAAGATGACTGAACCTCTTACAACTAAAGATGACTCAACCTCTTACAACTTAAGATCACTGAACCTCTTACAACATAAGATAACTAAACCTCTTACAACTAAAGATGACTCAACCTCTTACAACTTAAGATGACTCAACCTCTTACAACTAAAGATGACTCAACCTCTTACAACTTAAGATGACTCAACCTCTTACAACATAAGATGACTGAACCTCTTACAACATAAGATGACTGAACCTCTTACAACATAAGATGACTGAACCTCTTACAACTAAAGATGACTGAACCTCTTACAACTAAAGATGACTGAACCTCTTACAACATAAGATGACTGAACCTCTTACAGCATAAGACGACTGAACCTCAGATGACATAAGACGACTGAACCTCTTACAACATAAGATGACTGAACCTCTTACAACTTAAGATGACTGAACCTCTTACAACATAAGATGACTGAACCTCTTACAACTAAAGATGACTCAACCTCTTACAACTTAATATCACTGAACCTCTTACAACATAAGATGACTGAACCTCTTACAACATAAGATGACTGAACCTCTTACAACTAAAGATGACTCAACCTCTTACAACTTAAGATCACTGAACCTCTTACAACATAAGATGACTAAACCTCTTACAACTAAAGATGACTCAACCTCTTACAACTTAAGATGACTGAACCTCTTACAACTAAAGATGACTCAACCTCTTACAACTTAAGATGACTCAACCTCTTACAACATAAGATGACTGAACCTCTTACAACATAAGATGACTGAACCTCTTACAACATAAGATGACTGAACCTCTTACAACAAAAGATGACTGAACCTCTTACAACTAAAGATGACTGAACCTCTTACAACTTAAGATGACTGAACCTCTTACAACTTAAGATGACTGAACCTCTTACAACATAAGCTGACTGAACCTCTTACAACTTAAGACAACTGAACCTCTTACAACATAAGATGACTCAACCTCTTACAACTTAAGATGACTGAACCTCTTACAACTTAAGATGACTCAACCTCTTACAACATAAGATGACTGAACCTCTTACAACTTAAGATGACTGAACCTTTTACAACTAAAGATGACTCAACCTCTTACAACTTAAGATGACTGAACCTCTTACAACATAAGATGACTGAACCTCTTACAACTGAAGATGACTGAACCTCTTACAACATCAGATGACTGAACATCTTACAACATAAGAAGACTGAACCTCTTACAACTAAGATGACTCAACCTCTTACAACATCAGATGACTGAACCTCTTACAACATAAGATGACTGAACCTCTTACAACTAAAGATGACTGAACCTCTTACAACATAAGATGACTGAACCTCTTACAACTAAAGATGACTGAACCTCTTACAACATAAGATGACTGAACCTCTTACAGCATAAGACGACTGAACCTCAGATGACATAAGACGACTGAACCTCTTACAACATAAGATGACTGAACCTCTTACAATTTAAGATGACTGAACCTCTTACAACATAAGATGACTGAACCTCTTACAACTAAAGATGACTCAACCTCTTACAACTTAAGATCACTGAACCTCTTACAACTAGTGTTTTAGCTAAAGCGGAATGGAAGGGCGGCCCGCCCTGCCCTTTTTTGACCCCGCCCCGTTGCCCCTTTTTACAGGCCCTGTCATATTTTTCACGCCCCCTTGCGCCCTCTGCCCATTCAGATCGTTGTTTATCACAAAGTTATGCCCTAAAAGTATTTCATTGGTCAATGTCTCCGTTTCCTAATCTGTCACAGATCAGTGCGTGCTAAGGCACACGACTGTCATCACTGCGGGTCGGATTAACGGTAATTACCGCTTATAATCAGGGTGCTAATTGCTGTTCATTATGACACATTATTCCTTGTCTGAGACATTGAAGTTGTACCTCTAAATGTCGATCTTTGATGCCGATGTTGTTACAAATTTAATAAATTTAGCCATTAATAATCAGTAATCTCCTAATCACATAATTGGGTCGTCTTTCATCCAATTATCGAAACGTCCCATGTTAACCAATCAGAGAAGACAATGGTCAAATTATTAAAAGTTTGTTAAATTGCGATAGAAAAAGCGAAGAATTGATGAAAAATGTTGTCAAGCATTAGTAAACAATTGATACTTGCAGTGTAAAAACTAGGCACACTTTTAAGAACATTGTTTCGTTTGAGCAGACGGTCATTGAAAAACAGACGGTGGCGCTAAGAAAATCAAATACTCAAAACTTCATGACCAATATTTGAAAGGTTTTGTGTTGAATGTTCATAATGAAAATTTGTTTTATAATCTCAAAACTTTTTTATTTGCTTTATATAGCGTTTACTTACAGTATTTCCTCATTTGTACGATGTTTAAAATTAGAAGATTCGGCGAGTCACCGCCATTTTGTCATAACATTTTTCGGAGTTAATTTCTCGATTTTCTAGTTCTATTATTAAGAGTTAGTGAATTTTTCATGAAGGATAGAGATTTTAAATGTCATTTTGTTTTAAAAGGTCAGCAAATTGAAATTTATTTAACCAAAGACAAGTAAACAACAGCAAAGCTGAATGTGACATTCGTACCCTATCCTGATCGTACCAAAACAAGATTCGCCCCCTGCACTTAAATGTTTTTAACAGCTCATATATAACAATAAGACCATTCTGATTGTTTCAAATGGTATTTTTTTTTAAATGTCTTTGTTTTTATTTTAGACGCTTTTTGGAGGTAAACTATACATTGCTAAAAGGAGACTCTAGACAAGTACACTTTTGATAGCCAAAAACTAACACGTTTTAAACATTCCATTTAGTAAAAGCAATCAAAGTAAATGTGAATTTAAAGTTTTGTGGAATGGCACAATATTTATCTCAGGTTTTACAATAAGTATCTCAACTCCTTAAAGTCACCCCACTTCTCCCTAATTTGACTGGTGGGAGAAGTGACTTCTCCCCAAAAAATCAGTCTTGTGAGAGCCCTGGTGACAACAACCCGAGATGTTAAAGAAAGTGTCTGAAGTGAAAATGAACAAGAAAGAAGAATCAAGAGTATTCTGTAGGGATATTACTACAATATGTGCATGAACATGCATGTACTTTGATAAGGTACATGGTCGTTTTACAACAATACAAAGCTAATATTTTGCGCATTGTTTTCCAATTTAAGAAAGCACCATGCCCTTATTTTGGCCCACCCTGCCCTTTTTTTGGCCCACCCTGCCCTTTTTAATTCCTGGCTAAAACACTATACAACATAAGATAACTAAACCTCTTACAACTAAAGATGACTCAACCTCTTACAACTTAAGATGACTCAACCTCTTACAACTAAAGATGACTCAACCTCTTACAACTTAAGATGACTCAACCTCTTACAACATAAGATGACTGAACCTCTTACAACATAAGATGACTGAACCTCTTACAACATAAGATGACTGAACCTCTTACAACTAAAGATGACTGAACCTCTTACAACTAAAGATGACTGAACCTCTTACAACATAAGATGACTGAACCTCTTACAGCATAAGACGACTGAACCTCAGATGACATAAGACGACTGAACCTCTTACAACATAAGATGACTGAACCTCTTACAACTTAAGATGACTGAACCTCTTACAACATAAGATGACTGAACCTCTTACAACTAAAGATGACTCAACCTCTTACAACTCAAGATCACTGAACCTCTTACAACATAAGATGACTAAACCTCTTACAACTTAAGATGACTCAACCTCTTACAACTTAAGATGACTGAACCTCTTACAACTAAAGATGACTCAACCTCTTACAACTTAAGATGACTGAACCTCTTACAACATAAGATGACTGAACCTCTTACAACATAAGATGACTGAACATCTTACAACATAAGATGACTGAACCTCTTACAACTAAAGATGACTGAACCTCTTACAACTTAAGATGACTGAACCTCTTACAACTTAAGATGACTGAACCTCTTACAACATAAGATGACTGAACCTCTTACAACTTAAGACGACTGAACCTCTTACAACATAAGATGACTCAACCTCTTACAACATAAGATGACTCAACCTCTTACAACTAAAGATGACTCAACCTCTTACAACTTAAGATGACTGAACCTCTTACAACATAAGATGACTGAACCTCTTACAACATAAGATGACTCAACCCTCCTTGTACAACATAAGACGTTTCCTCGTACAACATAAGACATCTCCTCGTACAACATAAGACGACTCCTCGTACAACATAAGACGCCTCCTTGTACAACATAAGACGTCTCCTCGTACAACTTAAGACGTCTCCTTGTACAATATAAGACATCTTGTACAACATAAGACGTCTCCTTGTACAACATAAGACGTCTCCTCGTACAACATAACATGACTCCTCGTACAACATAAGACGACTCCTTGTACTCTCCTCGTACAACATAAGAAGACTCCTGGTAAAACATAAGACGACTCCTCGTATAATATAAGAAGTCTCTTTGTACAACATAAGACTCCTCCTTGTACAACATAAGACGAATCCTCATACAACATAAGATTCCTCCTCATACAACATAAGACGAATCCTCATACAACATAAGAAGACTCCTCGTACAACAGAAGACGAATCCTCATACAACATAAGACAACTCCTCATACAACATAAGACGAATCCTCGTACAACAGAAGATTAATCCTCATACAACATAAGACAAATGAACCTCAAACAACTTAAGATGACTTAGTCTCTTACGACAAAAGGTGGTTTAACTTCTTATGACATAAGACGGCTGAATCTTTTAGGACATAAGACAACTGAGCTGCTTACCACAAAAGACAGTTGAACATCTTACAACATGACTGCATGAGCCTCTTATGACATAAGACAATTGAACCGCTTACGACATAAGACAACTCCTTGTACAATATAATACAACTGAACCTTTTATGACATAAGACAGCTGAACTCCCTACGATATAACTTAATATAAGACACCTGAGCCTCTTACAAAAGATGACTGTACCTCTTACTTTTTCGGATAATCGTCTAAAATAATCAAGAATTTGCCTTGCTACCCACCTGTCATTCAAGGATAGCAATATCATAATGTTCACATAATATTCTGTAAGTGAAATAACATATGACAAGAAAACCAGAAAATGGCAATCATAGAAAGAAGCATCAAGAGATAATTACTACTTCCCAAGTAATTGGTAAACAAAAACCTCCCCAACACATATCTCAGCTTCTGAATAAACACTAGCTATTTGTGAAATTGTTAACAAAAACTACAGCTTGTTAGCATTCCATGAACTCAAGGAACTGTCATATAAAGTTTGATGAAACCACCTGTTATCGTTTTACCTAATCATGCAAGAAGAACCTATGATTTCTTGGATATGCTTGTGACATTTAACAGCAAATTAAGCTCATTTTTCATAAATTATTTCATTAATAATAAAATGCTGGCTAATTGTAATTACGAATATAACCAAATGAAGAACATGCAAGTAACGACTGTGGTAACAGAAGTTTCACTGAGACGCAAGTGCCCAACTTGGTAAGTGAAGTCTCACTGACACGCGAGTGCCATCTTTGGTTACAGAAGTCTCACTGACACGCAAGTGCCTGTGACCTTGGTTACAGAAGTCTAGCCGGCATGCATGTGCCCACCTTTGTTACAGAAGTCTCACTGACACCCATGTGCCCACCAGTAACAGAAGTCTCTCTCACTGACATGCAAGTGCCCACCTTGGTTACAGAAGTCTAGCCGACACCCATGTGCTAGTTAGCCTGGTGTATTAATAAAATAATCCAGTATAATCTTAAAAAACTTCGCAGTATAATCTTAAAAAACTTCGCTAAATCTATCAATTTCTTTTCATCTGTTTCATTCATCAATTTTTTATGCATAATTGTGTTACAGTTATCACCTTTAATATGCGGTAGCAGTCGTTTTCTTGCATCAACAAAGTGAGTACATTTAAAAAGATAATGAAATTCGTCACCGACATCGTTTGATTGACAAAGATGACATTTCCTATTATTACGTTCAATATTAAACCATCGCCCCTTTTCAATAGGGAGGTGATGATTACATTCGAAATCTTATCAAATATTGCAAATAGAAATCAGGAACATTGTCAAAATAGCATTCATAACCAAACGTATCCTTAAACATTCTATAATTCAAACATTTGGAAAAGGAATTAACATCAGATGTCCAACTTTGTATATATTGATCAGAAAGTGTTTGATTGATTCTAGTTAATAGCAGTTGTTTTGTACCATTAAAATATTGATTATTCCATACATAACTAATTCCACATTCGTCAAAAATATGTTTAACATGATGCATCCACTTGAAATGAGTATCATTGTCATTTAAATGGGTATATACTATTTTATAAAGCTTTGTAGACAGTTTGCCTTCTGTCGATGTAACTAAATTCTGCCAGAATCCAACCATATGTTTCTTAATTAAAATCGACAATGGATAGCGACCAAGATCACCATATAACATAACATGAGGCGTGCTCTTTTTAACTCCGAGAATATGTTTAAGGAAATCAGTGTGTACTTTTTCAATAAGGGACAGGTCACCATAGCCCCAGATCTCACAACCATATGTCAAAATTGGTACAATGGTGTGGTCAGATAATTTAAGTTGGCAGTCAATGGAGAGGTCTAAATTCCTAATTTTTCTATATAAACTAAACATTGCTTTACGAGCTTGCTCTGTTACATGTTTCTTACCTAATGCAGAATGCCTGTTTTTCGAGAGCAGAACTCCTAGATATTTGAAATGATCAACGACTTCTATTGTACAATCATTAATTTTAATATCTCTATTCCGTTTCATTTTATCGCCAAATACCATAATTTTTGTCTTATCAAAATTAATATTTAGGTTCCACTGACAGCAATAAGAATAAAATGTATTGAGTACAGATTTGAGGTCATCCTCAGAGGTGGCAAACACCACTGTGTCATCGGCATATAATAAAACAAGCAGTCTAATAAACATATCTAAGTTCACATCGTTTACCACTAAACTTTTGTCATTTCTTGTTACCATATAGTGTTCTAAATCATTAAGATAAAGCGAGAACAGTAACGGAGATAAAAAATTTCCTTGGCGAAGTCCTCGGTCTTACTGACATCCATGTGCCCACCACTAACAGAAGTCTCTCTCACTGACACACAAGTGCCAACCTTGGTTACAGAAGTCTAGCTGGCACGCATGTGCCCACCTTGTTACAGAAGTCTCACTGACATCCATGCGCCCACCAGTAACAGAAGTCTCTCTCACTGAGACACAAGTGCCAACCTTGGTTACAGAAGTCTCTCTCACTGACACCCATGTGCCCACCTTGGTTACAGAAGTTTCTCTCACTGACACACAAGTGCCAACCTTGGTAACAGAAGTCCCTCTCACTGACACCCAAGTGCCCACCTTGGTTTCAGAAGTCTCACTGACATGTTAGTGCCAACCTTGGTTACAGAAGTCTTACTGACACCCAAGTGCCAACCTTGGTTACAGAAGTCCAATTGCCACGTAAGTGCCAACCTTGGTAACAGAAGTCTTACTGACACTCAAGTGCCAACCTTGGTAACAGAAGTCTCACTGACTTGTTAGTGCCGACCTTGGTTTAACAAAAGTCTAACTGACACTCAAGTGCCCACCTTTGTTACAGAAGTCTCACTGACAAGCAAGTTCCGATCTTGGTTACAGAAGTCTCACTGACACACAAGTGCCAACCTTGGTTACAGAAGTCTCACTGACAAGCAAGTTCCGATCTTGGTTACAGAAGTCTCACTAACATGTAAGTGCCGACCTTGGTTACAGAAGTCTCACTGACACACAAGTGCCAACCTTGGTTACAGAAGTCTCACTGGCACACAAGTGCCAACCTTGGTTACAGAAGTCTCACTGACACACAAGTGCCAACCTTGGTTACAGAAGTCTCACTGACAAGCAAGTTCCGATCTTGGTTACAGAAGTCTAACTGAAACGCAAGTGCCAACCTTGGTTACAGAAGTCTAACGTCTAACTGACACCCAAGTGCCAACCTTGGTTACAGAAGTCTAACTGACACGCAAGTGCCCACCTTGGTTACAGAAGTCTAACTGACACGCAAGTGCCGACCTTGGTTACAGAAGTATCACTGACACGCAAGTGCCAACCTTGGTTACAGAAGTCTTACTGACACACAAGTGCCAACCTTGGTTACAGAAGTATCACTGACACGCAAGTGCCAACCTTGGTTACAGAAGTCTAACTGACATGCAAGTGCCAACTTATGTAAGTGCCACCCTTGGTTATTGAAGTATTACTGACACCCAAGTGCCCACCTTGGTTACAAAAGTCTCACTGACACGCAAAGGCAAGTCTCACTGACAAGCAAGTACCAACCTTGGTTAAAGAAGTCTCACTGACACACAAGTGCCAACCTTGGTTACAGAAGTCTCACTGACACACAAGTGCCAACCTTGGTTACAGAAGTCTCACTGACAAGCAAGTTCCGATCTTGGTTACAGAAGTCTAACTGAAACGCAAGTGCCCACCTTGGTTACAGAAGTCTAACGTCTAACTGACACCCAAGTGCCAACCTTGGTTACAGAAGTCTAACTGACACGCAAGTGCCCACCTTGGTTACAGAAGTCTAACTGACACGCAAGTGCCGACCTTGGTTACAGAAGTATCACTGACACGCAAGTGCCAACCTTGGTTACAGAAGTCTTACTGACACACAAGTGCCAACCTTGGTTACTGAAGTCTCATTGACACACAAGTGCCAACCTTGGTTACAGAAGTATCACTGATACGCAAGTGCCAACCTTGGTTACAGAAGTCTAACTGACATGCAAGTGCCAACTTATGTAAGTGCCACCCTTGGTTATTGAAGTCTTACTGACACGCAAAGGCAAGTCTCACTGACAAGCAAGTACCAACCTTGGTTAAAGAAGTCTCACTGACACGCAAGTGCCAACCTTGGTTACAGAAGACTCACTGACACGCAAAGGCAAGTCTCACTGACAAGCAAGTACCAACCTTGGTTACAAAAGTCTCACTGACACGCAAAGGCAAGTCTCACTGACAAGCAAGTACCAACCTTGGTTAAAGAAGTCTCACTGACACGCAAGTGCCAACCTTGGTTACAGAAGACTCACTGACAAGCTAGTGCCAACTTTGGTTACAGAAGTCTCACTGACACACAAGTGCCAACCTTGGTTACAGAAGTCTCACTGACACGCAAAGGCAAGTCTCACTGACAAGCAAGTACCAACCTTGGTTAAAGAAGTCTCACTGACACGCAAGTGCCAACCTTGGTTACAGAAGACTCACTGACAAGCTAGTGCCAACTTTGGTTACAGAAGTCTCACTGACACACAAGTGCCAACCTTGGTTACAGAAGTCTCACTGACAAGCAAATTCCCACTTTGATTACAGAAGTCTCACTGACACACAAGTGCCAACCTTGGTTACAGAAGTCTCACTGACACACAAGTGCCAACCTTGGTTACAGAAGTCTCACTGACACACAAGTGCCAACCTTGGTTACGGAAGTCTCACTGACAAGCAAGTTCCGATCTTGGTTACAGAAGTCTCATTGACACACAAGTGCCGACCTTGGTTACAGAAGTATCACTGACACGCAAGTGCCCACCTTGGTTACAGAAGTCTCACTGACAAGCAAGTGCCCACCTTGGTTACAGAAGTCTCACTGACAAGCAAATTCCTACCTTGGTTACAGAAGTCTCACTGACAAGCAAGTTCCTACCTTGGTTACAGAAGTCTCACTGACAAGCAAGTTCCGATCTTGGTTACAGAAGTCTCACTGACAAGCAAGTTCCGATCTTGGTTACAGAAGTCTCACTGACAAGCAAGTTCCGATCTTGGTTACAGAAGTGTTTTCTAAGTATACAAAGGACCATAAATCTGACAAAATTTAAGCATGAATTACATAACTTGTCACAAAAAGTTTACTAATACTATGTGCAAGTTTGGAAAGATTGAACCTAATATCTTGAACAGTTTTTAAGTCATAACAAAACCATAAAATTGGCATAATTTGCAGGTAATCAGGCAGACAGACTGGATGATGGCACCAGCATTTTTTGCTATTATAAAAGATTATCAATGATAAACACTTTACCAATGATTCCAGTTCATAAAAGTTCAGTGCAGTACGTTGGCTCACAATTTAGGTACACAGCAATGGAGAAGAAAACCCAAATCCTTCATTAGGGAACAATATTCCCATTTTTTCCATCCTCTCCATCAATCATAAATGATTGATTTAGCCCCAAGGTTCTGTGGTCAATGATTTACTTGAAGCACTAATCATGGAACAATTTTGCTTTCTCAGCCATATTTATTGTGATGTTGCATGGACTACAAACTTCTCTACAAACTGGCAACAATTCTAGAAACCTCCCCAAGGAATTCAATGCCTTGTTGGAGAAGCTCCCAAGATGACATTTGGTTACATTATACGACCAAATATGAAGCAGACTTAACTGGATTTGTCTACATATATATGTGTCCTTAACAATAAATGCTGCAATTAACTTGGTTGATCAGTATTTTACCCTGCATAAATGTATGATTCTGTATTTCAGGATTATCAGATTTAATATGTTAACACAAATGTCAGATTTTCCGATTATGATAACATTTAACGTCCAATAACTACACTTTCAACATGCATGAACTCAATGTCATATGTAATAGTGTCAGAAACATTAAAAATTATCTTCACCTATCACCTTTATGACCAGAAATAACCCCGACCCCTAACCCCTTTATGACAAGGCACCTTACCCCTTTATGACTAGACAAATAACTACTTTATGACCGGGCACTTAATTCCTTTACTACCAATTAGCACCTAACTCCTTTATGACCAGGCACCTAACTCCTTTATGACCAGGCACCTAACTCCTTTGTGACCAGGCACCTAACTCCTTTGTGGCCAAGCACCTAACTCCTTTATGACCAGGCACCTAACTCCTTTGTGACGAGGCACCTAACTCCTTTGTGGCCAAGCACCTAACTCCTTTATGACCAGGCACCTAACTCATTTGTGACCAGGCACCTAACTCCTTTGTGGCCAAGCACCTAACTCCTTTATGACCAGGCACCGAACTCCTTTGTGACCAGGCACCTAACTCCTTCAATGTGGCCAAGCACCTAACTCCTTTATGACCAGGCACCTAACTCCTTTATGACCAGGCACCTAACTCCTTTAAGACCAGGCACCTAACTCCTTTGTGGCCAAGCACCTAACTCCTTTATGACCAGGCACCTAACTCCTTTATGGCCATGTACCCAACCCCTTTAGGAACAGTCACTTTAGTGACTTTACTCCTTTATGACCAGGCAACTAACTCCTTTAAAATCAGGCATCCAAATTCTTTATGACGAGGCAACTAGCACCTTTAATATCAGGCATCTAAATCCTTTATGACCAGGCATTTAACTCCTTTATGGTCATTTACTTAACTCTTTTACCAGCAGGCACCTTAACCCTTTATGACCAGGCACCTAACCCCTTTATGACCAAGCACCTAACTCCTTATTGGCTATGCCCCAAACCCCTTTATGAACAGCTACTTAAGTGACTTAACTCCTTTATGATCAGGTACCTTACCCCTTTAATATCAGGCATCTAAATCTTTCATGACAAGGCATCTAAATCCTTCATGTACAGACAATTAACTCCTTAATGACCAGGCACTCAACTCATTTACAACAAGGCACCTAACTCCTTTATGACCAGGCACCTAACTCCTTTATGACCAAGCACCTAACTCCTTTATGACCAAGCACTGAACCCCTTAATGACCAGGCACCTAACTCCTTTATGACCAGGCACCGAACCCCTTTATGACCAAGCACCTAACTCCTTTATGACCAAGCACCAAATCCCTTTATGACCAAGCACCGAACCCCTTTATGACCAAGCACCTAACTCCTTTATGACCAAGCACCTAACTCCTTTATTACCAGGCACCAAACCCTTTTATGACCAGGCACCGAACCCCTTTATGCCCAAGCACCGAACCCCTTTATGACCAAGCACCTAACTCCTTTATGACCAAACACCTAACTCCTTTATGACCAGGCACCGAACCCTTTTAAGACCAGGCACTGAACCCCTTTATTACCAAGCACCGAACCCCTTTATGACCAAGCACCGAACCCCTTTATGACCAAGCACCTAACTCCTTTATGACCAGGCACCAAGCCCTTTTATGACCAGGCACCGAACCCCTTTATGACCAGGTACCTTACTCATTTATGACCAGGCACCGAACCCCTTTATGACCCAGTACCTTACTCCTTTATGACCAGGCACTGAACCCCTTTATGATCCAGCACCTAACTCCTTTATGACCAAGCACCAAAAGCTTTTATGACCCAGTACCTAACTCCTTTATGACCAGGCACCGAACGCCATTATGACCAGGCACCTAACTCCTTTATGACCAGGCACCTAACTCCTTTATGACCAGGCACCGAACGCCTTTATGACCCAGTACCCAACACCTTTATAACCAGGCACCTAACTCCTTTATGACCAGGCACCAAACGCCTTTATGACCCAGTACCTTACTCCTTTTGACCAAGCACCAAACCCCTTTATGACCAGGCACCTAACTCCTTTATGACCAGGCACTGAACCCCTTTATGACCAGGCACCTAACTCCTTTATGACCAGGCACCGAACGCCTTTATGACCCAGTACCTTACCCCTTTATGACCAGGCACTGAACCCCTTAATGATCCAGCACCTAACTCCTTTATGACCAAGCACCTAACTCCTTTATGACCAAGCACTGAACCCCTTTATGACCCAGTACTTTACTCCTTTATGACCAAGCACCGAACCCCTTTATGACCAGGCACCTAACTCCTTTATGACCAGGCACCGAACGCCTTTATGACCCAGTACCTTACTCCTTTATGACCAAGTACCGAACCCCTTTATGACCAGGCACCTAACTCCTTTATGACCAGGCACAGAAAGCCATTATGACCCAGTACCTTACTCCTTTATGACCAAGCACCTAACTCCTTTATGACCCAGTACCTAACTCCTTTATGACCAGGCACTTAACTCCTTTATGACCAGGCACCGAACCCCTTCATAACCTGGCACCTTATCACTTAATGACCAAGCACCTAACCTGTTTATTTTCATATGTACACTTTACTATTTCACCTCAAGCTGACTTTTTCAAGGCATTTTTCAACAAGATTTAAACATAGTTACAAACAGAGATATAAACAAAACCTTACACGATGCACATGTTCTTTAATGGATTAAAGAACAAAAGCTGCACTTAATGTTTGCTTTCTTGAACTAGCACCTAAACTACCTGTGTACTCTAAAGCACTAAACACTCATTGACATTTACCTATCAATGAGATACAGAAGCTTTTCACTAATTGAAGCAATAATGAATCCCCAGTCTGTTTGTTAATTCATGAGCTCTGAGCAAACAGCACCTAACACAAGGGTAAGTATTCCTATGAGTCAGCCAGAAAAAAACATACTATGGCTTAAAACATTTGGAAAACAACAGGTTAGTAGTATTATATGGGTTATTATAGCAAGCAATCAAAAATACATGTTCATACCTGAACAGTGTACATTACTACAGAAACCCACGAACACTTCTTTGTACTTTTGCTAATTTTTTTGTTCAGATCATGCAGCTGTTATATTGCATTTGAAAATGCACACACAGTACTTAGTCTAGTAACTTGAAAATGGCCACTGATTTCGAAAGCTCCAAAAATAAAAAATAAAAAATGCCAGAAAAAAATGAAAAAAAGGAAGAAATTGGATTGTTTTTTTCTGCGGACATGAAAACTGATCTATGTTCATGTTACACGTGTTGCCGCGGATCTGTTTACCAATTTATTAAAAAAAAACCCCTAATAACTTGAAAATACACACACTGTACTTAGATTGTAACTTGAAAATACTCACACTGTACTTAGTCTTGTAACTTGAAAATACTCACACTGTACTTGAATAGTAACTTGAAAATATTCGCACTGTACTTAGTCTTGTAACTTTAAAATACTCACACTGTACTTAGTCTTGTAACTTGAAAATACTCACACATACTTAGTCTTGTAACTTGAAAAACCTCACACTGTACTTTTTCTAGTAACTTGAAAATACACACACTGTACTTAGTCTTGTAACTTGAAAATACACACACTGTACTTAGTCTAGTAACTTGAAAATACTCACACTGTACTTAGATAGTAACTTGAAAATACTCACACTGTACTTAGTCTTGTAACTTGAAAATACTCACACTGTACCAGGGCTTCTAAAATTTTGGAACCTCGATCGGCACCCCCCCCCCCCCCCCACCAAAATAAAAGAAAGGCCTGTTCAAAAGTCTGATTATTAAGAAAAGAGGGTTCTAGAGCAGCATAGCCGATTTAGATAGTCATTGATACAAGCTTAATTCAAATGAGGTTTTCATCGAGTTCTGCGGCGTTTCTAATAAGAACGACTGCGATCGTAAATAATTGTGGCTGTCGGGTCAGACGACAAAAAGTGAAACAGTATTATGTTTTATTTGCTTAATGCATCTACAGTGGGTCAACATTCAACTGATACTCTTGAATAATAATATATATATAGAGATTTATAATCGGGGCTTCAAGCTATAAGTGTGATATCGACAACAATTTTTTCATTACTGCAAATTAAAATGACGTAAGCAGCGCACTAAGCTTCCAGACTATGTAGTTAATCAAGCGTGTCGCTGTTGATATTCTATGTATGACTAGGTTCGGATTAACAATGGCATATGCAATTTAAAATGACAATTTAAATTTAACAGTTTGGTAATCAACAAACGGATATATCATGTAATGATCGACGACGACATAGCATATTCATATTGCCATGTGAAAATATGGACCGATTTTAACACTTAATCAGGATAGCTGCAAGCACACGATTAACACATCTATATAGTTTGTTTAATTGTGTCTTTTGCGATCTACCAATACACGTGATTGAACCGATTGCAAGCGTCTGCTAATTAACAGATAGGCTATAGAGTGATCAGCGTAGCGGAAAAGCAGCTGGTCGCTGATTTGACTGGTTGGATTTATTGTATAAAAACAATTCATAATTTAATCTTTTTTTGTGTCAATCGTTGTTTAAACTTTTAATGAACAGTATTTCAGATAAATTCAAAATGCGTGGTAAAAGCTTCAGTTGAAGACATGATTCAATGACTTAATACAAGCACCCATGAGACCAACATTATTTCTATACGCATGCGCACCGGAAGGCAATAGTACAATGATAAAAACACAATAGTACGATGATGAAAACGCGATAGTATGATGATGAAAACACAATAGGATGATGATGAAAACGGGACAGTGCGATGGTGAAAACGCGATAGTACGATGATGAAAACAAGACAGTATGATGATGATAACGTGATAGTACGATGATGAAAACACGACAGTACGATGATGAAAACACAATAGATCAATGGTGAATACACGATAGTACGATGATGAAAACATGACCAGATGATGATGAAAATGCGAAAGCACGATGATGAAAACACGACAGTACAATGATGAAAATGCGATAGTACGATGATGAAAAAATGCGATAGTACGATGATGGAAACGCGACAGTACTATTATGAAAACGCGAAATCATGATATCACGATGGTGAAAACCCGAAAGTACAATGGTGAAAACACGATAGTATATCGCATTATCATCATAGTACTGTTGTATTATCGCGTTTACTTTATCGTACTGTCGCATTTTCATCATTGTACTGTCGCGTTTTTACTATCATAGTTCCGCGATTTTGTGTTTTCATCATCGTACTATCGAGTATTGCGTTTCAGATCAACACATTCATAGGCAATGGCCCTAACGGCATTCCGTTGTTCTGAGTTCCCTGTTATTTCTGTACTATGGTGCAACAGAGGTGGTGGTTGGACATGCAGGCAAGCTAATGTGGACACTGGTTGGATAGCATTGCCTGGTATGATGCCATCACTGTGCATGGATTTAACAATGCCTTATAGACAAACTATCAGTTTATCATGTTTTCATCAAGAGAGATTTGCCAGTAAAAGGTACATTCAAATACACATTTATAAACAGTCAAGAGCTAACAATCACAACTGTTACTGCTGAGTCAGCAAGGCATTTCTGTCTCTGTTTATCTGTATCTTTATTCATGATGATGAAAACAGGCAAATTGTTTAGAAAAGCACCCTGTCCTACTTAATTGCAAACATTTTCATATTTCTACCGAGGTCAAGTGTCCAGGGAGAATCTAATCCAGACAGCATAATCATGACGGAATGCTGCAAATTCTCCTCTTCTGTGAGCATTTTATCACTTGTGTCTCTAGTGAAATCATTTCCTTGACCAAGAATTATGTGAATCTGTTATAATGACTTTCCAACACATGATGTCTTTACCAGCTTACCTATCTCCACATTCTTTCAGTTGATTGCTTTTCTTCCACGGCTCAGGCGGAGGAAAGAAAACTAAAATAATGGTACATAAAAAACTTTTATTATGTCCAGTGAAGCTTTACCTGAATTTAAATCCAGCTTATTATTAATTTCATTTCAATATATGTTACCATAGTAACAGCTTGAATGTTGTGGCATCAGTTATCATTTCTGTGGTTGGTTTAAGCTATGCACCATCATAAGTGAGCACACACTTGCTGTCCTCTGTGGCACATAGTCAACCAATCAACCAATGTCACTGGTGAACAAGTGTCAATTGTCTGCAAGTAAATTCCATTAATGTTTTATGCCTTAATTGAGTATCAGCAATCTATTTTTATTTGCCAAGAATTCCAGTCAACTAATGACACAGAGCTGTGGTTAATGAGACAGCCATAAATACAGGGGGAACAAGGTCAAATGCAGGACTGGTGTGAGAAATACTCATCAACAGGCTCTCAGGAAAACATGGTCATTGTGTCCTTCAAATATGTGACTGCTTTTAAAAAGAGTTCTGACACAGAGAGTGTTTGTACTGTTAAACAAACAAATATCTTGGTTAAAATGACCTTTAAAATCATGTAAAGTTAAACTCGTGAGATGTCTTCTTAAAACTTCAGCAAAATCTTTTCATTCAAGTGTTGCACCAAAGAAACAGATTATTAAGTCATACGGGACCCAGGACAAAATCAAATAATGCAGACATTTAGCCGAGTCTTTATACAAACAGAAAGCATTGTCCTTAAAAAAGAATCAAAAGGAAATATTTCAGTCAAATGCAATGTTTATTATATAAAAGATCAATTGAGTACACAGACCGATTTGAGACTGCTAAGAATCTACCATTTAATCAAATTGGAGAATAAAGCCAGGGAAGTTCCCTTCATTTGATTGCATTGACCATGAGCGGGCATTAACCTGATTTATGCTGGCTAATTCTGATTGAATATTTATTGATTCCAGACCTGAATAAAAGTCTGGGGACACTTTCTTGTAAATGGCTTTTTGCAGGAATGCAAATGAAGTAATACATAAATAATGGTCACCACAATGATAGAAGTTGAAAAATCACATCCTAGACCCCCCCCCCCCCCACGATTTTTTTAGAATTTGAGAGATTTGATTGAAAGAAATGGGTGTATTGTTTATCATATTTCAAATAAACAGAACAGTTCATGTTTTTTTAACAATCATCCTTTGTTTTAGGCTGTGTTCATTAAGAACTAGGAGACTATTAAAGCTATTTGTTGAATACTGTACAGCCATACACATACAGTCAGTGTGTACCATTTGTGGTTATATTAAACTCTCTTTTTAAAATTTAAAATGTAAAAAAAATCAATTTGATTTAGATTTCTGGTTCAACATTTACCAAGCATATTTCATATATCAGTTGCAACATGTGAAGTTGTAATTAGGAGTTGAGTTACATCAGATTTCCAATCAAAAAGCATTTACGTTTTCCCAGAAATGTCTTAATACAAAATGAATATGTGAATGAGTCGACATTATCCGAACTACCCAATCAACAATGTCTTGAGGTTTTGTGGTGATTGCAGCTATTTTTAAAAAGATATTAGCATTTTTGTTACAAGGAAATGAACTTCATCCACTATTTTCCATTATTTTTTTAAATTACTTTCTTATTTGAAAATATATCATCAAGATCAAGACATCCTTGATTAGATAGTCTGGGGCATTTTGACACAAAAACAATTGAGTAATTATGTCGAATCCCAAAAGGTTGTGAATTCTTTATGATCCAAAATAGTGTTTGAAAATCTGACTCCATTTGCTATCGATAATCGAATCAAATCGGACCAAGCGTTTCGATTTACTATCGAACAATAATCTGAAGTTCATAATATCAGGAATATATTCTTTATACATAGTAGCATCATTTATTAAATGGTTAAACCTGGAATCAGTGCGTGTGTTGCTTTAGTCATGCTTTTTACAACAGTAAGTAAATTTCCATAATCTTTTCCTGTCTTTAATAGCTTAACGAAAAAACATAACAACACAACGCATACTTAATAATTGCACATCAATTGCAAAATGATGCACACCGCATCAAGTAAGTCATCATAGCATTTTATCCATGTAAGAGCATATTAAATATTATTTACATTCAATAACCTGTTATATTGAACATTTCATAAGAATATCTTCATTTCATAATACTTTCACAAAAAGTAAATAAGTTAATTACAAACGATACCAAAAAAGTTTTCAAAAACAGAATGCATCGAGCCGGGATCCCCGGTATTTTCAAGTAAGAGCAGACCCACTACACCATAGAGACAGGTTATTGAAGAGGGTTTTATGAAGTATACAAACAATTAAAAACAATTTGTAATTTTGGGAGAGTTTGTAAGCTTTAAAGCAAAAGTGTTTTCATTTAGCCTATTTGTGTAAGAGAGATACATTCCTTGTTAAAATGAACTCAACGAGGAATTTACCGGAAAGAAAAGTTGACTTTTACTCGACTGTACCACAACACAAAAAAATACGTACTTACCGGAAGTAGCATTAGCGACATCGATTTTGGACAACCACTATCGATTGTCGCCGACATAGCATTGTCAGCGACGATTTATCAATTGTACTCGATAATCGTTTCATCACTAATCCAAAATCTGATAAACTCTTCTTTTGTAAAATTTGTCTTTTGTAAACTCCTAGCTACCCCAAAACTTGACACCAACAATGCATGTTTTACGTCCAAAAAAGATTGTTCCTCAAAACTAAATAAAACATGGACTATGAAACATTTTAATTTTTGACCTTCCCCACCCACTTTTGCACTGTGGAAGGTCCTTAATATGTCAAAAAATACAACTGGTCGTTAAATATAGAGCACAAACATTGACCATTGCCATTAAGTCAGCTGACAGTGTTTTACTAGTGTGACAGATTGCATTAACAAGTTACAGGCTTCTTCTGGTGTATTTAAACCTTTATGCAAACCCCTGATTTGCCAGACCAATGTCATTAACATATATATAAGCAATGGGTACTAGGTACATGCTCAATCTTTTTGGACTAGTGAATACAGTTTTATTTGATTATGTATGATGCCATTATTTCCTTGACTACAAAGCATGTAAACTGGCAAGATTACCGGTACCTAAGGAAAGAGCAAGTTTGTTCTGCTCCTCTGATGCAAAACATTCCTTATGCTTTGAATATCACACGTTGCCAATGCACAAATTCAGCTTTTGTAGAAAATAAACATTAAATTAACCAGATAAACATGTACAGGAGCAGAGAGCTAAATATATTAAAATTAACTGGCGAGTTGTACAAATGCACCATCATTCATATCTCAGGCTGTCAGCTCATGTATTCAACTGTGAGTTATAGGCCTGATGGCACACAATGGTGGTGTCAGAAGCTTCACATGTTTCAGTCTTGTTCCTGCACTTAGCAGTTTAATTAGCCATGAAATGACAGATTGGGGCAGGTCACACCATTATAAAAAAATAATGTACTTGACTGACAGTCACCTCACAACCAGCAGCAATAAGGGCGGGATCTCTTATAACAGACTGCAAACAGTAACAAGTCATGTTTCATTATATATTATTCAGATGTTTGGATCTACCTGGTCGCATCCCTGGAAAAATATTATTATTTTTAATAAGGTACTTTGGTTTTTCTGAAGAGACAACAGATGATAAGAGACAAAAACTACACCAAGGTCTACAAGGTGGTTTGGCCTGCAATACTGTGGCTCTTTTTTTTCTTCTTTTATTTACTTACCAAATTTAGCCCTTAATATTATAGCTAATATATCCAGCAACTAGCCAACATACCAGAGGTAATTTTTCTTAATTTTTTTTATATCATCTTTATATATGTTAGAGTTAATTTTGGCGATCTACAGAAAATGGATCAAGCACAGCAAGGCCGCAGGCAGAGAAAGCTCGCACCATTTTCTGTTGATCGCCAAAATTAATTCTAATTTTATGGTTGCACTCTTTTGACCAACTAGCTCCCCCTTTATAAAGTCACATGGCGTGATATTTTGGCACGAAAGTTAAACCTCCAAGACGTTAGTTTCAATAAATTAGAGTTGGGCAGTGGTAAAATGTCTCGACTTTGTGAATATTTTATTAAAGCAAATAAAATTTTATATTGATGTTTGTAAATAGCTGGATAAGCAACGAAACATGAATGCTTTTTTTCGTTTAAAAATCAACAAATTGTTGATATTTAGATTATTAGAATTACTTATGCGTGTTTGCATAGTTAAGTTTTTTATTCATAATGATCAATTAAAGATTGCACATTTTGGTTCTGAATTTGTTTGATTGATTGTATATTATAGCGAGCATTTTAAAGAAATGTAAATGAGATTGTATTTGAATATTGTCACATTAATGTTTTCATTGTGCCCTGAATAGATGTCATTTGATAGCTGAATACACATCTATTTTCAAATTCAAGTTCGGGTTCATGATGTAATATTAAGCTTAAACTGCCTCAAGAAAACGTCTCCCTTAACTGTCAATCATAATTACTTTGTGCATGTACAGAGGGCAGAGCGATCTATGAAAAATAGATGACTTTATCAGAAAGAAGATCGACAAAATACTCCCTTCGAAAATATAAAGTGTTTAATTTCACTGCCAAATCTGCTCTACATCGATGATATGGAGCTGCAGTAAATAGGGTATACCCTCAAGTGTCATTGGCCGACAAATATGTGCCGACACCAAGGTATAAATTGGCCAGATAGGGATTTGAACCTCACCCTGCCAATTAGCTTGGTGAATGGTACCAATATGATGATGGTACCAGAATGATCAGTGTGTTTGTTCTTTTCAATTATACAGTACGTAATATAAATACAGTAAAAACTCGTTATGTTGACGTTGTCGGGACCTAGAGAAAAAAGTCGAGATAACGAACATTCGTCACAAACAAATAACAAAAAATCACCAATACCAACACATTTGAGTTTAAATTATGTCCGACATCCGACTTCTGCTATTGAACAGTCTTGTTACTGTCGTTAAAATAGTAAACGTCTTATTGAAAAATAAAGTGAAAAATATGAATTATTTGTGTCACATTTATTTAATTCACGTTTATGGATTACACCAAACAGATATAAAACCTCAATTACATACACTTGTACAGTGTAAGAAAACATTATGGCACATATGACAACAATAGTGGTTATGCCTGTTTGTTTTCTACATGCAGTATAGAGAAATTTCTTCGTCACTAACTCTCAATGTTGTCGAATTTTCCGATGATGTCATCGGCGTCCTTGTGCGTTTCAATGAATAGCTTGAGCAATAAATGTCTCTTTAATCAAGCACAGAAACAAACATCTTTAAGCATTCACACTTACCAATAAACCTCCAAATATGACAGTTTGTTATTTTGACACGCACGGTAATTTAGCGACATGCCGCAAACCATCATGAATATTTTCGCACCTACATCTCGATTATACAGTTCGACATAAGAAACAAGGAAAATGTGTGAAATTCGACCACCCGGACTTAAATAGGATGTCGACATAGCGAAAAAAAACGAGAGAGAAAAATCGACTCAAGCAGATTTATCTTATATAGAATAAGAAGGAGTAAATTTGGGAATGGAGAAAAAAGTCGACACAACCGGAAAGTCGAGATATCCGACGTCGACATAGCGAGTTTGGACTGTAGTTTCAGAAGATTTGAAATAATTTAGAATTAAGAACAGCATAATTTTCATTAATTTAATCTATTCCTCCAAACATTTGTTCAAAGTCAATAATCTGTCCAACAGCAGCAGCGCTCTGGTCCAAATATGACTATCTGATTTTTGAAGACTCGGAACCAAACAAGTCATCAATTATTGATAATATAATGCTTCTCATGATGGCGTAAACCTCCCAATAGTTGGAAAACGTTTGTGTTCATCAGTAAGTCAGAAAAAGGCTGAATCAATGAACATAGAACAAGACAAGTCTATATTATATATATTCAGGGCTGAATGTACAATATATTTTTAAGGCAGAGTCTATATTTTCAAGACTGCCTACTGACTTCAGAACCTCTTCAGTGTCATCAGCTGAATTAGCAGCCATTCTTCTTGCACTTGTATCATATCACTGATTTCTGACACTGTAACACACAAAATACAAAACATTACAGAATAATGCTATAACCACATGTGTTTAGTGGCATGCAATTTCCCTGAAGAAAAAAGGCAAATTCCAAAGATAGGTACCCTAGGTACCCCACAGTGGTACCTGAGACAAACAGAATCTTGTTTCATCCCATGAATATAACCACACAACCAAATTTTGTTCTTGATTTACCACGAGTATTTGGGTCCAAACTCTATAGCATTTCAAGCCACATCTTTATATGTGTGGGTTTGTCTCTTCTTCCTCAATGTCAATGAAAAATTTCAGATGCACAGATGGTATTCAATGCATACAAACTACAAACACAGACAGAAGGCAGTTTGAATGCAGCTTGATTTATCTTAAGGCCTAAAAAAAAACATTTGGTTCAGGATCCTAATAGAAAGGCAAACAGAACTCAGCTGTATTAATTCATCCAAATAGAAGGGCAAACAGAACTCAGCTGTATTAATTCATCCAAATAGAAAGGCAAACAGAACTCGGCTGTATTAATTCATCCAAATAGAAAGGCAAACAGAACTCAGCTGTATTAATTCATCCAAATAGAAAGGCAAACAGAACTCAGCTGTATTAATTCATCCAAATAGAAAGGCAAACAGAACTCAGCTGTATTAATTCATCCAAATAGAAAGGGCAAACAGAACTCGGCTGTATTAATTCATCCAAATAGAAAGGGCAAACAGAACTCAGCTGTATTAATTCATCCAAATAGAAAGGGCAAACAGAACTCGGCTGTATTAATTCATCCAAATAGAAAGGCAAACAGAACTCGGCTGTATTAATTCATCCAAATAGAAAGGCAAACAGAACTCAGCTGTATTAATTCATCCAAATAGAAAGGGCAAACAGAACTCGGCTGTATTAATTCAACCAAATAGAAAGGCAAACAGAACTAGGCTGTATTAATTCATCCAAATAGAAAGGGCAAACAGAACTCAGCTGTATTAATTCATCCAAATAGAAAGGCAAACAGAACTCAGCTGTATTAATTCATCCAAATAGAAAGGCAAACAGAACTCAACTCGGCTGTATTAATTCAAATAGAAAGGCAAACAGAACTCAGCTGTATTAATTCATCCAAATAGAAAGGCAAACAGAACTCGGCTGTATTAATTCATCCAAATAGAAAGGGCAAACAGAACTCGGCTGTATTAATTCATCCAAATAGAAACAGAACTCGGCTGTATTAATTATCCAAATAGAAAGGGCAAACAGAACTCGGCTGTATTAATTCATCCAAATAGAAAGGCAAACAGAACTCGGCTGTATTAATTCATCCAAATAGAAAGGGCAAACAGAACTCGGCTGTATTAATTCATCCAAATAGAAAGGGCAAACAGAACTCGGCTGTATTAATTCATCCAAATAGAAAGGGCAAACAGAACTCGGCTGTATTAATTCATCCAAATAGAAAGGGCAAACAGAACTCGGCTGTATTTATTCATCCAAATAGAAAGGGCAAACAGAACTCGGCTGTATTAATTCATCCAAATAGAAAAGGCAAACAGAACTCGGCTGTATGAATTCATCCAAATAGAAAGGGCAAACAGAACTCGGCTGTATTAATTCATCCAAATAGAAAGGGCAAACAGAACTCGGCTGTATTAATTCATCCAAATAGAAAGGGCAAACAGAACTCAGCTGTATTAATTCATCCAAATAGAAGGGCAAACAGAACTCAGCTGTATTAATTCATCCAGATAGAAGGGCAAACAGAACTCAGCTGTATTAATTCATCCAAATAGAAAGGCAAACAGAACTCAACTCGGCTGTATTAATTCATCCAAATAGAAAGGCAAACAGAACTCGGCTGTATCAATTCATCCAAATAGAAAGGGCAAACAGAACTCGGCTGTATCAATTCATCCAAATAGAAAGGGCAAACAGAACTCGGCTGTATCAATTCATCCAAATAGAAAGGGCAAACAGAACTCGGCTGTATTAATTCATCCAAATAGAAAGGGCAAACAGAACTCGGCTGTATTAATTCATCCAAAGAGAAGGGCAAACAGAACTCAGCTGTATTAATTCATCCAGATAGAAGGGCAAACAGAACTCAGCTGTATTAATTCATCCAAATAGAAAGGCAAACAGAACTCAACTCGGCTGTATTAATTCATCCAAATAGAAAGGCAAACAGAACTCGGCTGTATTAATTCATCCAAATAGAAAGGCAAACAGAACTCGGCTGTATTAATTCATCCAAATAGAAAGGCAAACAGAACTCGGCTGTATTAATTCATCCAGATAGAAAGGCAAACAGAACTCAGCTGTATTAATTCATCCAGATAGAAGGGCAAACAGAACTCGGCTGTATTAATTCATCCAGATAGAAAGGCAAACAGAACTCAGCTGTATTAATTCATCCAAATAGAAAGGCAAACAGAACTCGGCTGTATTAATTCATCCAAATAGAAAGGGCAACAGAACTCAGCTGTATTAATCCTTAATGGAAAGGCCAATTGTACTCAACTGTATTCACCCTAATATAAAGGCCAACTGACTCAACTGTATTGGTCCTAGTAGAAAGGTCAACTGAACTTAACTGTATTCATCCTAGTAGAAAGGCCAACTGAACTCAACTGTATTCATCCTAGTAGAAAGGCCAACTGAACTCAACTGTATTCATCCTAGTAGAAAGGCCAACTGAACTCAATTGTATTCATCCTAGTAGAAAGGCCAACTGAACTCAACTGTATTCACCCTAGTAGAAAGGCCAACTGAACTCAACTGTATTCACCCTAGTAGAAAGGCCAACTAAACTCAACTGTATTCACCCTAGTAGAAAGGCCAACTGAACTCAATTGTATTCATCCTAGTAGAAAGGCCAACTGAACTCAACTGTATTCACCCTAGTAGAAAGGCCAACTGAACTCAACTGTATTCATCCTAGTAGAAAGGCCAACTGAACTCAATTGTATTCATCCTAGTAGAAAGGCCAACTGAACTCAACTGTATTCACCCTAGTAGAAAGGCCAACTGAACTCAACTGTATTAACCCTAGTAGAAAGGCCAACTAAACTCAACTGTATTCATCCTAGTAGAAAGGCCAACTGAACTCAACTGTATTCACCCTAGTAGAAAGGCCAACTCAACTCAACTCAACTGTATTCGTCATGTCAAAGGCCAACTCAACTCAACTGTATTCATCCTACAACTGTATTCCTCCTAGTAGAAAGGTCAACTGCACTTAACTGTATTCATCCTAGTAGAAAGGCCAACTGAACTCAACTGTATTCGTCCTAATAGGCAGGCCAACTGAACTCAACTGTATTCATCCTAGTAGAAAGGCCAACTGAACTCAACTGTATTCATCCTAATAGAAAGGTCATCAGAACTCAGCTGTATCTATCCTAATAGAAAGGTCATCAGAACTCAGCTGTATTCATCCTAATAGAAAGGTCATCAGAACTCAGCTGTATCTATCCTAATAGAAAGGTCATCAGAACTCAGCTGTATTCATCCTAATAGAAAGGTCATCAGAACTCAGCTGTATCTATCCTAATAGAAAGGTCATCAGAACTCAGCTGTATTCATCCTAATAGAAAGGTCATCAGAACTCAGCTGTATTCATCCTAATAGAAATGTCATAATACAGCTGTATTCATCCTAATAGAAATGTCATCAGAACTCAGCTGTATCTATCCTAATAGAAAGGTCAACATAACTCAGCTGTATTCATCCTAATAGAAAGGTCAAGATAACTCAGCTGTATTTATCCTAATAGAAAGGTCATCAGAACTCAACTGTATTCATCCTAATACAAAGGTCATCAGAACTCAGCTGTATTTATCCTAATAGAAAGGTCATCAGAACTCAGCTGTATTTATCCTAATAGAAAGGTCATCAGAACTCAGCTGTATTTATCCTTATAGAAAGGTCATCAGAACTCAGCTGTATTCATCCTAATAGAAAGGTCATCAGAACTCAGCTGTATTCATCCTAATAAAAATGTCATAATACAGCTGTATTCATCCTAATAGAAATGTCATCAGAACTCAGCTGTATCTATCCTAATAGAAAGGTCAACATAACTCAGCTGTATTCATCCTAATAGAAAGGTCAAGAGAACTCAGCTGTATTTATCCTAATAGAAAGGTCATCAGAACTCAACTGTATTCATCCTAATACAAAGGTCATCAGAACTCAGCTGTATTTATCCTAATAGAAAGGTCATCAGAACTCAACTGTATTTATCCTAATACAAAGGTCATCAGAACTCAGCTGTATTTATCCTTATAGAAAGGTCATTAGAACTCAGCTGTATTTATCCTAATAGAAAGGTCATCAGAACTCAGCTGTATTTATCCTAATAGAAAGGTCATCATAACTCAGCTGTATTTATCCTAATAGAAAGGTCATCAGAACTCAGCTGTATTTATCCTAATACAAAGGTCATCAGAACTCAGCTGTATTTATCCTAATAGAAAGGTCATCAGAACTCAGCTGTATTTATCCTAATACAAAGGTCATCAGAACTCAGCTGTATTTATCCTAATAGAAAGGTCATCAGAACTCAACTGTATTTTATATGTTAATTGAAAGGCCAACAATACCCAAATATATTCAATATAATTGAAAGACTAACTGGCAACTGTTCTCTTTACTCAGTTCCCAGGTGGGTTTACCATATTCCAGCACAGAACTCCTCAATGATTCTTGAGCTAATTGATTAGTTTCTCACCTGAATCAAATTTAAATCCCATTTGTTTCAACTAGCTCTTTGTTGGAAAAATTTGTTCAATAATCACTTTCTGTCCGTCTCTGTTGATGTTGTATTACTTTCAGGCATAATTGTAATCACATTCATTTATTATGCAATGAAAAGGTTTGTTTACTTTGCATGTTTAAGTAATCAAATGTGTTGAACTGATATATTTAAAATATGCCTGTACAAATAATTAATGATATGCCGAACATCAAAGATCAAGTTGTTTGCATATGGCATTGAAAGTAGCACTCGGTTGAAGGCTAACCCATTACCAACCAACACTAAGAAGGTACTTGTTTTTGTCTAATGGATGTCAGATAATGCCCTGGCCCCCATTTCTCAAAACTTATTTCTAAAGTCAAATCTCAGCTCATTTTATCACAGAACTCATAGTATGATTCAAAATCTGGTGTGTTTTTCTGGTATTTTCTCATAGAATGTGTTGGCAAAAACCTTGCATCAATAATTCAAAGAAAAACTATTCTAATGCAAAAACATATGCGATTTTGAATAGCTTTTGATGTAATGTGGGAAAATGAGTTGAGATTTGAGTGATCCTTTTGTGATATTTGGGTCTGGTCAATCAATGTCATAAATGAATATTTTAATACCATATTGTGGTTTAAGTATGGAAATGGTTAAAATTACAAATTTTATTGACTGCAAAACATACATAAAACAAATTTAAACTCACATTAAATTCAATTAGTAGTTAGGTTTAAGTGTATCATATGCTTGCAGAGGTCGACACTTACTATATTTCCATGGATCCTGAATAATTTTTCAAAATAAATTAATTCAATATCATTTACTTCTGCTTCAATTGAAGTTGTAATTCTGGCTCTGCTAAGAAATGACAACCCGACAGGACACCTAACTGGGAGGTTCTCATGTTCATCCATGAAATTTTGTGTCCTACAAATCCCGGGGCACCATTTAAGTGTCAAATGCTGTTCTTGTTTCAGATCATGTATTAAAGGAACTGAAAGCCATACATCTATCAAATAACAAATGTGGACAGATAGAAATGCATTTAGGATTTGCGACAAATGATGACTGTCAAAATTTCAAAATTAGATGGATCCTTTGGATGAAGATGATCAAAAGCATTTGGAAATTAAACATCTCCAGGAGACAACATAAATTCAAATTGTCACTTTCCCAACCAACTTGTGAGCTATATACATTGGTCATGCATGAGACTTCCACAAACAAGTTTTTTTTTTTATTAATTCTAGGAGATCTTTTTAATTTGGATATATAAATGAAAAAATCAAACAATTCCTGATTATTTTTTACAGGCATCTGTGTGCAGATGAGCCCAATCCTTTGAACCTATGTATTATACAGGAATGTTCTGTTTAAGTATCTTCTATTCTAATCATAGATTTTGCCAGTGATCTGCAGCCGAAGGAAAAAGAAAGCCTCCAATAAGTGATTCATTCCTTACAGCTATAATAGGTGTATTAATCACTAAAACAGATATCCCGGGGTCTTGAAGAAAAACTCTCATAGATTAACAGACTTTCTAGCCTCTCTTTATGATTTCACCTGATTTTTTTCCTTCTGCCAGTTTTTATCTCCGATCACCAGCATCAAAAAACTCATCCTTTTTCATCTAAAAATCCATTTTCTAGAGATCTGTGCAGATTTTACTGTGCTGCACTGGCGGGATAACTTAATTCAGGGAACCTTCACTTCAAATAGTTTCAATTCTTTCTTGATAACAAAGCATAACTATGGCACCAGAGTTATTACTACAAGCAATAGCAATAATCTTTTTTTATATAAAATTTTATAGACAAACATTACCATACTTTAAAAACAGTTAGCTTTATTTTAATAATCAGTGAACGAACATTCCTTTCACAGGGCAATGAACTTCAGGAGTTTTTGACCATCTTTATTTCAGAAACTAGTATGATGCAAAGTGCATGCTCATGTGGATTCATAATTGTGCTATGGGGGTTAGGTGGTTAATGGCCCCTTAGAAAATTTTGAAAACCATGGTGCAATCTGGTGCATTCTCAGGTGCTTTATTTAGAACAGGAAAATGGACAGTTTTAGGATCATGTAGTCAAGTGCACATACTGCAACTCTAGCCGTTTTATTTTATTTTTGTTGTTGTCAGCATCATGTGGATTCAGCCACATACTCGTGTAAAGGCAGCTACGCCCCACCCTGCTTTTGAGGCCTAGCTAGAGCACTGTGATGCTGTGTGTTTCTTGTTTCTTGTCTGTTAAGGCTCTTAGCAGGGTCTTTATCCTCTACACTTGAAGTTTCCATTGTATTGTTGGAAAATGGTAATCTCACAGTGAAGATGATTAAATGGGATTAGACAGAAACCAAGGAAAGACATACACCATCAAGCAGGCAATAGGTCTCAGGAAGGTCCAGCATGGGGAAATTACTAGATCTATAAACCATCTCTCCCCACTGATATTGATCAATGGCACATACTGATCTGCCAGCACCATCACTGTGACCATGGGTATTGATCACAAACAACCTTTGTCATGATAAAAACACTTACAAATATACATATATCCTATGGGCTCTGCATGAGTGATGTTGTTAGTATATGTACCACCATTCATTCTTGGTGCAGACTGTTATACAGCAAAATCAACAGTATTGATTTTTTCACTTAAACCAACCTGCAGAAACAGTCATAAATGGAAAGGAAGACTTGTCACTATTTTAGTCAAACAAAATTGTAAAACAAAAGAACTATCAAGTAACAGTTTATATTATCTGGAACTGCATTTCTAGAAACTGCATGTAGCGACAACAACTTTTTATCTGCAAACATTATCATAACACCCACAGCATTAATCATAATTGTCTAACTGTAACTGTTGAGCATCTGAACCAAGAAATATCATTAGAAAATCTATAAATTGGCTGTAGAATGACTCAGGGCTGGAGTGATATGAAATTGAATTTCAATATAGCTTGGGAATGAGAGCTGATTTCTAATAAAGGTGCCATTTGAATTTTCAACTGTTAATATACATTTGCAAAACACAGCTGTTTTGGTCTCTATGTGCTTGATAAAATGACAAGAAATTTGTAATGATTCCTTCTTGAATATTTAATGACTAAACATAAAAGTTGAAATCCTTATTTGCCCAGACATTATACATTTCACGGAAGTAATATTAATGAACGAGTTTAATTTTAGAACCATCTTTCAGAGGAAACTCTGGATCAAAATCAGGCTCATCATTTTAATCCAAATAACATTATACTAGACTAAGTAAAGATTTACCGTTGATAGACCTACACATAAAATCATGCAGATGTAGGACCTGCTCATTTCTCACTAATATTATCTCTTTGATCAACCGATTAAACATCATCCAACATCATCCCATGCATGTTTCTGACATTAAATATATAACCAACAATTAATTAAGAGGATGGTTTCAATACAAAGAAAATGCAAGATTTTAGGAAGAAAATATGAAACAAGGAAAAAAATCATTTGGGTTAAACCTGGCTCTCACTATCACAGTTTAGGCTACAAGTCATCCCGATTGATCAATTGATCATATATAGCAGAGTCAACTATGATGAGTTGTGGTGAATCAGGGGCCATGGGACCTGATTTCGTCTTCATCCTGACAAAAAGTAATGATTGCCCAATGACAGGAGTAGGAATACAAACGATGTTGGTATGACTTAAAGCAGAATCTGTGATGATTGTATCATGATATGTGACAATCCTATAAATATTCACCACGTATTAACAGTCTAGTACTATTCACCACATATTAACAGTCTAGTACGGTTTGCCAGATCTTGCCATGATACAGCCGATAACTTATAATCTTTCATATTTCAAGTCAGATTGTAGAACAACCCATGACGATAAATTACAGTGTCCCAAAACCAAAACTTCACATGTTGCAAGATGATTTATCCATATTTAAGAGGGTCTGACAACTTTTCTTCCTAAGTTAGTTTAAGCCCTATAAGCAGTCTGATTATTATGTTCCTGGAACTCGTTCAAAGGCTACAATTACCCTACAAACTGCACAAGAAATTGAGGAAATTGATATTGCTATTGCCCAGCCGCTAATATAAATGGAAGACAAAGGACAATTTCTGTTGTATCTACACAATTAGCATGCATAATGATGCATAGCTCCGAGACTAGTATGGAACCAAAACGGCAATTGTGATGTACTCATAGTAAACGTTCAGGCCAATAGTGATGAATAATACATAGGTCAAAGGGAGTGCGTAGAAAACCATATCGTATACATGTCCGGTCATACTAAATCGTAATAAAACAGGTGTTGATCATTCCTGAATGGACACAAAAACCTAAACAACAGCTGTACGATTGTGCCTGATGGAGCTACAAATGCACTAAGGTTGCACTACCATCTGAAAACATAACTGCATCACAACATTTTAAACAGTCTTTAAAAAGTCACTGTGCTTCACGATTCACCAGGATCAGCAAGATTCATGAAAATGCGCAACTGAGTTTACTATTTTCTAAACCGTGGGCAATATTAGCCAACATTATGATTGCGAGAGCCAGGCTTTATAAATAAGATTTATTGTAACATTGAATAGAACTGTTGTTTGTAATGCACCAGTCAATTGTAACCATGGCCCCCCCCCCCCCCAGGTCCGGGGAATAGCGGGAACTTTGACTTTTTGTCCAGCCAACCCTGGGTAAAATTTCCCGCCCTGCGGGCATGAACTGATGGTAAAATCCCCGCCAAATGCCCCCACACCCAAGGGACCCTAGGTAAGGCCCATTCCCCGCTATATTTTGCGCAAAGACAAAACCACCGCATTCACCCGGCACTGAGGGGCCACCTGAAAGGTAAAACCACGGCCCATTTCCCCGGCTATCCCTGGTATACCCCCGGACCTGGGGGGGGGGGGGGGGGGGGGCCGTGGTAACAATTGACTGTTGCATAAGTGAAGGCATGCATGAGCTCATGTTTACATACCAAAATCCAACAATAACATATGATAGTAAAAAATTATATTAAAGTACTTGAAATAATAAATGGTAGCAATATCCTGGTGGTTAGGAGGTGCATACTCTGCTATACTGAATACTGCTTCATTTTATACCCAAATCCTGCCTAACAAATAATAGGGGGGGTCTTGGGTTTGATCATTGCAGTGATAATTAAATGATGATTATTGCCAGAAAAGGTATAGGGTTGGAATACAATTATGAATATAGCAGATTTGAAAATTGTATGTTTTTGTAATAGTTATTTTGTCATTGTGAAAAGCTCTATAGAGCATACTGGTATGTTTCTTAAAATGTGGCATAGAAAAATCATACACTACATGTAGCAACTTTTAAGAGAGAGGTGTAATCCCTTTCCCTTTTTATATACCGAAAACAACCGCAATTTCAACTCAAAGCCACTGTAACATATAATAAAATATTTAACTATTTTGCAAGACAACATATTAAAAGGAATAAAGACAAATTCTTAAAGAGTTTCTGCAAACTGCGTAAAACACTCAAGTCTTGAGTACTCCTTAAAAAGGAACATACTTGTAGGTTTCTTTAAATGTGCTACTGAATACTGCATATCGAAAGGAAGGTTTCAGCCTCAAGAGAATAGAGAATTATGTGGTATATTATTTGGAAGATTCACACATTATGTCTGTACCTGTCTGCCCCTTGCCCAGGGTTTTCTCCAGCTTGTATGGACCCACATACTGTTCCTCCCGGTCTCGGAGGGAATTTACCCGGTGGTGGTGGTGATGATGATGTGACATCTTCTGCACAATTCAAAATGCTGCTGTAGGCATAAAATCCGCAGAGTAACAATCACAAGAATAACAATATCCAATCTGGTAATACTTCCATATATATGCATAATATTTTGAACACAATGTTTTTGTTCATTTTACTTTCATTTTTATTGAAAACCCATTTACTTGCAATTCCATTTCACACAACACTACAGGAGACATATCCACACCGTAGCCATTGTTTATGACACACAGGCTCTGAGCAATGCCACAATATTCTGTGTTGTTATGTGTTCCATAGAGAGATCAATACTACTATATTCCTCATTGCCAATAGTTCACTTTACATTTTTTACAAAAACAATATTGACAGAATATTATCATTACGAATAGAATATTCATAACTGAACTTTCTATGCTTATGCGCTCCAAAAATTACTCAGATGTTATTCTACATTCTTAGAAAAGAGAGTTCTGTCAAATATCGGTAATTGATCTCATGACAGGTGCGCGCGCCCGGGTAATTGAACAAGGCCGGTCACTCCTATCGATCGCTCAGCATCAGCAGCCGAATACCCGATATGCCCTCAAGAGTTGTCTCCAATTTTCCCCCCCACAACTAATGGCAGAAAAATCAATTAAACTGATTTTGTGTCATTCAAACAAAAAACTGCTAATATCATAATAGGTTTATGAAAGCGTAACACGAGTAGCATTATTGTATTAAATGGTTACCAGGTAAAGGCTATTAGTATCTACATGTATTTATGAAAATAAATGGTTTAATGTTTCTGTAATAATATCTTCAGAAGCAGCTTAGTGTTTGAGAGTACATCTTGTTAATGTACTGTCTCCGCCGGATTGAAATAAAAACAAGACTGACTACTGATTTACCACAATAAAGGTACGGTGAATTTGAAAAATATTCACGGTCATCCCATTGGAGAAAATATCACTTCGAACACTCAGAAAGATAGTTGATATATCATGATGCTTTGAAGTCTGTTCTTCACAGCAATATCCTTGCAGTAAAGGCGTAATAGGTAAAAATAATCAACTTCAAACATTGCAAGGAAGAGAACGCTTTTCAGAAAGTTCAGAAGCTATAAAGCAAAAAAAAAGCAACAATAAACGAACAATCGTATTTAATACCTTTTAGTTGGGAGTATGATTGTTATTGGTCCTAATTTTTAGGGAAATATTTTCACTTAAGGACGAAGTATTTTTGTCCTTTATTTAACAACTTTACCAGGTTTCATGCGTTGCAAATGCTCTGATGTGTCTTGTTGTGCCAAAGAGTGAAAAATGGAAATTGCTTTTCAGAGGTTTATACTAGTAATATCAAATAATTGGGGCATGTACCTAGGATTGACATTGATTGTGTTGTGTTGAAGCTCTGTCAGAGCAAAAATAATTTGTACGTGTAGAACTTGTATAGTTTGCTTGAGTTTTCATATCAGGGTGTTAACGCTCCATGTTTGAGAAATTCCCTAACATATTTGCAGCTTTTTATTGACAAAAGCATGTTGCCTCGCAAAAAAACAACAACTTTATTTGCTAAACTGGGTGCACTGTATTCGATTTTGTGAACGTTGTAGTGCCAATGAATTGGCTGTGGTGCCAATGAATGGTTGAGTTGCTCTTGAATTGTTTTGAGCTATTACTATTCAGTTCAGAATCTTTTGCAGAGTTTCTGTTTTATACTGTATATAATTCGTGGAGAGTTAACATTCAGTAACATTCTTTAGAATGAAATGTCATACACTTGTGTAACAACCTGTCCCTGCCAGAACGCGAGCGCCGTCTTGAGAAATTGAAACTGAAAAACACACTATCAACTCATATCTTTCAATATATAGTAGTTCACCAAGTTAAATCCCCACACACACTCTCCCTCCCCTTGGATGCGGTCCATTCCGAGTAAACTTGGTCCCCGACCGCGTCATACCGAAAAACGTCGAAAATATTACCGTCTTGACTGGCACTCGGAATTAAAGAACACTGGGATATTTGAGTTCTCATTGCTGGTTAAAAGCATAGTACAACTGTTTTCCGGTAATATGAGCCCGTTACACCGGACACTGTCGAAGACCTAAGGGGTCGATATGTACATGTAAAGAGCTGGTATGATCGCGCCAGGATCTGCTTGTAAAACATAAAAAGTCTAGTTTCTTTCCGCCGTTAATAATCGAAAAGAAAATGTTTTGAGATGAATTGGGACAAGGCGGGTTTTAGACATATATGTTTTAGATCAACCGAACCAGAATACTTGAAAAATATATATCATAATATTACACAAGTAGGGATTTTAACTGGTGGTATGTAACCTACCATTGAAGAGAGTGTTTATCATACGCGGTTACTTCCCTTACTTATCAAATACTGCGTTCCTGTCACACAAAACTAAAAACAGAGCGCCAGAATAAAACGTTTCGTTATTTGATTTTCTTTCACTATTCGTTTCCTATTTAATTACAATGAATGAGCAACACATCGTATCCATTGGCACACAAACTTTCTCAAAAGCCTGGTATAGCAAATACAGGTTTTATGTACACAATTTATTGGCATTTACGCTTTATCATCAAATATACACCAGGCCGCTTTTATGAAACTATCACACATGAGCCGAAATGTAATTTAAAAAGTTATATTCCTCCCTGCCCCTGTCAAAATCTGCCCTAATAAAAATGAGCTGTATTTATTCAACAATTAGAAGCCCAAGAATACTATCAATGATATCATCAAAGTGGTGTCGTAGTTGTCGTTGTCGTCATTATCGTAGGTTTTAAGGATAGCATATCTAGCTACGTTCAATCCGTCTGCCCCATAGATAACACGAAGAACCTAGGATGTTTTGTTCAATCAGTTTGTATGGTCGTATTATTATGTTCAATTGAACGTTAAGTTTGAGGGTTGAGAGTATCACCAAAATATGAAGTAATGATAATGATTTGCACACAAGTATTTTAAATCTAGTAGAAATTTTAACTGATGGTATGTAACCTACGATTGCACCGAGCGCTTATCGTACCATTCGGAGCTCCTCGGCCATTTTTATCGAAAACAACCTCGGATGTATGCCGGTACATCAGTTGAAGTAGTTCGTAAGATTTTGAATTATATCATTAATGAAATGTAGTGTTTTAGAATTGTATTTATTGATCAAAGTTTAAATTGAGTGTCAGTGAAGTATATTATTGCGAACATAATTAAGATTCCCAAGAGTCAAGTCATAAAGTTTAACTGCTAAATAAAATTACTACGCGATCTACTTGCAGCGGACTTAACGTACCTTTTTTTGAGTATGTAAACCGTCCAAATACATCCGAGGTTGTTTTCGATAAAAATGGCCGAGGAGCTCCGAATGTTATCGTACGCGGCTACTTCCCTTACTTATCAATAACACAACTAATACATAGGGCACCAGAATAGAATCTTGTAACATGTTATTGAATTCAGCATGGTTTTATCTTGTTTGACTGTCGATAAAATAGATATATCTTGATTGCCCATTTTAAAGAAATACACAGTTGTGGTGGGAGTTTTGTTCAATCAGTGTGTATGGTCGTATAATAATGTTTAGTTACTAACGTTGAGTTTGAGGGTTGAGAGTATCACTAAAATATGAAGTAATGATAATCAGAAGGCCTTGACCTCAAAGTGATATCATTTTGACCTTGAATTTTGATAAGTTGATGTGAAATAAATATGTAATCTGATATATTGTACACCCTGTGTCTTATGCAGCAATTAGTACTGGATAAAATAGTGCATGCACGTGAATACTGGATTTTGCTTGCGAAAAAAGAGATGCGAAAACATTGATAATATTTTATCAAAGAGAACACGAAGACTATATCTGTGAGGTCACAGAAGATGTGTTCTTTAATTAGTTATGCGATTTCCTTTCTTTTGACTTTAACGTTGCTGCTAACTTTATCCGACGGAGCGTACCAATCACCGCATCCGTGCCCACAGCCGTGCCGATGCCTGTTTTTCGAGGGTCTACAGTCCGTCTACTGCAACAGGACGGGCATTACCGCCGTTCCCCGTGGAATCCCAGCGGACACGCAGCTCCTGGAGCTGTCCGGAAACTCCATAGGCCACATCTCCGTTGGCGACATGGCGGGGCTGGTGAACCTACAACAACTCTATCTTAGTTCCATCGGCCTGCTCGCGAATAGCGTTGACAACGGGGCGCTGGACCTTCCAAAGCTTGACACCATTGACATGTCAGGGAACAATTTGTATGCAATTCCTACGTTTTTGTCTACGAGGATGATTACACTTTGGTTTCTAGATAACCATTTGACGGAACTTCGCAGTGATAGCTTTTTCAAATACGGGTTATTGCAGTATCTCGACTTGTCATATAATACTATAAAAAACATTCAACCGGGCACATTTAACCCATTGAAACAATTAGAAACGTTGTACATCCCATTCAACAACCTCACAGATTCGAGCTTCCCTCCAAACGTGTTCCTGAAAAACTCCAATCTGCAGCTGCTCTCCGTGCGGTTCAACCAGCTGCGCCACACTCTAAGGGACCTGCCGCCGTCCATGACGGACCTGGATTACGTCGGGAACCAAATCACAACACTTCCCGCGTACGGCTTCCGGTCACTGCCCAACCTCAAGACGCTCGCGTTCTGGCAGGGGCAGGTTTGTACTTTTTTTACACGTACATGTATCAGTTTTGAAAAACGTGACGACTTGACGACACACATTATCCTCATGATTCTTGATGTAACTTATAATGTTCAATACATAAGAATATCGGTACATTGTTCGCTTTACTAAAATGGCAAACTCAATCTTCTTTTGCCATTGCATTTGCAAGAAATTAAACTGCCAAACTGTAAGGTTATGGCGATTTTAATTGCATTGCTGTATTTACATACCAATTTTATCATTGTTTACATTGTCAACTAGTTTATTAGGTGAAACACACATGAACACGTATGCAATTTAAATGTGTTCTGAGTTCTGACAGACGACGATATTTTTTGGGAAAGACACAGATTTTTTTCTTTAGTTTCCCAAAATTACTGCAACATCATATCGCTTAAAGAATAAGAGTGGCATTAAATACAGATATTTAAATCAAACATCAGTAGTATTTGCTTCATGATTATTTCTAATGTATTTTTCAACGCAAAATGTTGACATTTTATCAAAAATATTCAATTTACTAAGTGGAGTGAAGTTTTCGCTATGTGGAGTTGATGCATTGCATGGTATCTCTTTCTAGGTGACGACAATAGAGGATTATGCGTTCTACGGACTACCAAATGTAACCATTGTAGACTTCATGCAGGACATGATATCGTCCACAATAACGAACAATACGTTCACTGGGCTGTCTGGACTACAAACCATATACCTAGATCTTAATCAAATAAGCAAGCTGGAGCCGGGGGCACTGTACCCGTTAAAGTCACTGAACGCCCTTTGGATGTCCGATAACAATGTTACGACCCTCAGTTCAGAAGCGCTCGACTCGGACCGTCTCCCGCAACTTTCTACCGTCTACATTGACGGAAACCCCTGGAACTGCGACTGCCACTTACGATGGCTACGGTCAGCCGTGGACCACGCGCGATACGCCATCCAGGATCCCCATCTCATCACGTGCGCCTCCCCTCCACCATTGGCCGGGAAGGCTTGGGACCAACTCAAGCCGAGTGACTTCGTGTGCAAGCGTTAATTAGGCTCATACCGAATTTCGATGCATTAGAAAATAAATGTGTTTGTTGTTTAAACTTCGATTTCATCCCAGAGTCCCCATAACCCATTCCGATTGGTCGTAAGGGGACTTCTCTTAATCAATCACAGGCAGCAGTTGTGTTGACTTGACCCACCATTTTGCCACACCCCCTTTTTAAAAGAATCAGTAAAAATATCAGGACAAAATTAATTGAAACATGATAATCTATCACAAAACCCTAAATATCAACCGAAAATTCCAAGAAAAAAATCGCCCCAAATACCTATTCTAATTATAGGATGAGATGTTTAGACCCAGGTACGGACGATGGTATTTTCGTAAAGCTCGTTACTAACTTATTGTTTAACCAATTGTCTCCAAACATCTTGCATTCTTCTCAGAATACAATAAAGTTTCAGAAAATGTACAATTTAAATGACCCAAACTCCGAAAACCCCGAGGTAGGCAATTCATAATCAACATCGGAATCAGTGTTTTCAACACAATTTAGTTTATGAAAGTTGACTTAAGTCTGAACATGGAAAGTTTGTCATTGCACAGACTGAGGTTGACAATCTCATTTGTTGTTTAAACAACTACAGTGAAAACGATGGTTCTTAGAAGTTCAACGATTTTGTTCACCAAGTTTAATATCAACCAGAATAAGGCTCCAATTATTACTATTCCTGCAGCATATTTAAAACTCGGTTGAATGTCCTTGATTGTAATCAATTGGAAAACGAGCGTGAGGTTTTAAATGTCCAGGTATATTGTGTTACATGCATACATTGTAGGTTTGTGAAAGAGATGGTTGGTCTGTATCTCCCCCAAAAAGGCAAAGGAAATGACGGGTCAAACATGTTTGTTCAACAAGAAATGTACAAAGGTAAGGACTTGCGGAAATAGTATGTTTTAGCTGGTGAAGACTGCATGCCAGTTATGGGAAGGTTAACCTTTCATAAAATAAAGTAAACCTACATAGTACTTGTGACGGTGGCCAATGCCAGGCTCGAAAAGGTCATAAGTTATATGTTGGCAAATTGCTCGTCAAAGGTTTGTAAACAGCTGTCTGTTCTGGAATCATAATCCGAGCACTATCGTGATCTTCTTGAGGATGAAGATAATGCTGGTAATAGATAGTTTTTAGCCAGTGACATGGTTACAATAACTCCAGTGGTAAAGTTTACTGATGATCGTGATGACATTGAAACGTTAGAATGTCAAATAAGTACTAATACAAGTGGTAGTGGTAGAAGAAGTAATTTTCTGTATTTTGAAGAAGAAACAACAGGCATTCGGAATTTTCCTGCAAGAAGCACTTAACCTCCCTGTGAGCGAGGAAGCAGTAAGTTGAGGCATAATACCTGTAATCGTGAACATCTGGTCAACTGCTGATCATCAGAGAGATGCAAACTGATGTGAGTTTCAGGTAGAACCCTCTCCATCTGTTCCCAAAGGTAATTGTGATTGCAGTGCTGGGTGGCTACATGCGAACAATCAGGGTAAGACTTTGAAGGAGGGTCCAGTACTATTGACTGTTTACACAGGAGCAGCTAATAAATGTATTATTTCAATTTATTTGTAGTAGGCTTTGTTATATTATGGTAAATCCATGAAGGGTAACATGGCAAGGAGGGTAAGGAAGAATGTCTTCACGTTCTTTCCACAGAACCACAGCTGGTTATCAAATTGGATGGGAGTTTGTTTAAATGGTTATAAGTAATATAGGCTGTACATTTTCAGGAATTTGTCAGGTAAAGAATACATTCTACGATTTCGTCACCTAAATACAAAGGTCATAGACGCTAGTAGTTTATTAAGTGGTGGTTTAGCTGGACAAGCAATATGAAGATTGACTTCAAACAGCCTTGTGAGATATGTAGTTAGAAGCCAACTAGGCACTAGGGTTGTGTTTATGTTTAAACGTTTTGCTACTGAGCTTGTTTCTGTAGCCTTTTGCATAAATATTGGTGTTGGGTTCAGACATGCCATGTTTGAAGAAGTAATCCAAATTCTTCAATTCCAGTTCAAAGCACATCACATAGACGCATGGACAGATGTTTCCTCTACAAAACGTAAGAGATATTAATAAAGCTGATTTGATGCCAGTTCAAACAATTCAGATTCCCTTGCTAGAAAACTATAGGGAGAAATGATTGGCGATGATGATGATTACGACAAAAGTGCTGATGAGGTAAAAGCATCATTTCTTCTTTTCAAATCAAAATATCTTATTTGAAAAAGGCAGCTTTTCCCTTTGTACTTATGATTCAGTCACAAGTCTTCTGCCAGCAAGATATTGTCAGTACTTTGGTCAGGTAATAAATGATTGTTATTACATTGAGTTTGCACCCAAAATAAGGTTTAATTCTGGCATGACTGAAATGAGAAAGTATGCACCTGAACTCCATAATTTGATTGGTATGTCTATTTTAAGCAACGGTAATCTTATTCCAGATTATATTAAACTTTTCCTTTAATATCTAAACAATAGGTCAGTAGATGTAAGTTACAATAATTCAGAAAAAGCAGTTTCGCAACCAGGTACTTATAATTCAGAGACATATGGCCATGCATACTGTTTTAATCAGTCGGACTCAAATGAAGAACAATTCAACAGAAGAATTGCTGACCATAATGATGGTACTCATGGAGGTAACTATCTCAGCCCCAGGAACAAGTACTTTGTTTTTAATGGTGTTATGCAGAACATCTTCCATTTGACAAGGACAGACGGAAAACCTAAAATACCCAGCAGCTTCACTGTATCAATACCTGGTAGAACCTCATTCTGATGTAGTTTATGACTTTGCATGTAACCTTTAGGAATAGTGTTTGAATCGTGCGAGAAGTTATTCCAGAAACAGAAATGAAATATTTTTTTCATTACATCTTTCATGGTTATGCCCACAAGTGTTTCCTTGCTTTCCGCTTATCAAGGTTTAAGGGCTATGAAACTATTAGTACTGAAAATTGTTAGCATATTAATAGCATTTTTCAGTGCATAAAATAGTCAGAGCGCCAGATGAATCAATCAAGTTTTGCCTCGATTTACACAATTTCTTGTATGGCGGAAGCGATAAGTTTACCTGAAAAAAATGCAAGCTGCCTTCACCGGTCTTTGTTTATTTCAATCCTTTTCAGGGAACTGCACAATGATCATATGAGAGCAGGGAGGATCAATCAAACCAGTGTCTACTAACTGCTTTTGTTCATCTCTCTCTCTGGACATTTGTTTGTTTAACGAACCTAGGTGTAACAATTATTAAAGAACTAGAAACAACTCTGAAATGACAAAAAGTGTTAACAGTGACTATACATTACATGTAGCCTCTAAATTGGAAGTGTTGTAACAACAACCTAAAAGTCAAATCATTGAAAACTTTTTGATTATTTCACAATATTTGTCTTTAAACGTACGTTTTCTACATAATACCAATTAGATGTTAAATCATCTTATGCATATTTCATACTATGTGTACTAGCAAAAAATAAGATTATAGATAATATATTTAGCGCTGACGTATGGAATACTGTGTATGAAATAGGCTGGAATAAAATTGTAATATCCTTTTTCAGCTGTACTTGGTTGTAGCTAAACGTTATCTATGTGAGCACATCTTCAAATATTTCCCGTTTAAAAGTTAACAACGATGTCCCTAATCACGTTGTTAACTTTACCAAAGTTCTGAACACTATACCCATATCATGTTTATATTTAATTGGTGGTATTTTAACATTAGATAAATACTGCACAAGTATGACATTCAAATAATTGTATTTTTATTAGAGTGAATATAATTTTTCATACCTTACCAACACAAGTCATTTTACTCTGTTATATTGTATTTATACCATGTTAAGAAGGAAGTACAAACATGATACCACACTGATTTGAGACCTCAAAGTAGACATATCAGCAGACTATTACACAACTGCCAGGTGCCATTGCCATTAAAGTCATGAATACATATACACATTGTACTATATATGTACTTACATTACCATACTACATTGTACCTCAGTCAAAACAATATCATATCATGATTTCATTTCATATTGTAATTGTATCATCATACATTGCATCTAATATAAACTCGAAACATTAACTTGACTAAAACATTGCATTCAACAAGAAATGTGGCACTGATGTATTATTCACATAACTGCTCATGTAATCCATCGCATAGTTCACTTCACTAAGTACTTCATATAGGGAAAGAAATTACTCTGCTCATGAAATAAACAGAGGGTAAAGGTCTTCCTTATTGATCATGTTCATGTACGACGTTTTTAATTCAAAAATATTAGGTTCGCTACTTTCGATATTGAGAACAAGTGTATATAACTAATTGAGAAGGGAGGTAACCATGTCAGCTCCAATAGTCTTGTGTTGGGTTGTACCCCTTTGTAAAGGCTTGACCATTCTTGTCGAACTGTGTTTAAAGTTGTATACTTTTTTGTGCTTTGTTCAAGTTACCGAAATCTTTAAAGGGCACTAGTAACCACGATGCTATCGGATAGGCAGCGTCTCCGAGGAGATGTGTGTCATGTTGAAACATACCGTCAGCGTTGTCATCGGCCTTCTCACAAAGGGGAGAATTTCTTAAAACGCGTGCATCGTGCACGGAACCAGGCCAACCACAGTAGATGTCGATGAATCTCATATTGTGGTCACAAACTGCTTGTAAAATCACAGATGGAAAACCTTTCCTGTTGATTTAATTTTCTGGATATTCTGTGGGTGTTCTTATTGGGATGTGGCTTCCATCGACAGCTCCGATGATCCCAGGAAAACCTTGCATTTCTTTAAAACCATTCTCAATAGTTTGAAGTGCACGTCTTGAAGGCCATGTTACAACCATATGTAGTAAATGAGAGGAAATGAGTCGTGACACACCATGCACAATGTCGTGTACAGAAGTTTCACAAATACCAAACATATCTGCAATAGCCTGATAGTGTAACTGGGTTGAAATATACTTTAAGAATACCAAAAGTTTCGTTTCAATGCTGATTTTCTGATGCTGACGGCTCATATGCGGAGTCATATAAACTACTAGCTTATCAAATGTCTCTCTGCTAATGCGGAACCTGTCTTTGAAATCATCAACACTGTAGCGTGGTAAAACAGTAACTACATAATCGGACACTCTAACTTTCTTGTCACGCATAACGATTCTTGTAGCTGCCATGTTGTTCATAAGAAATGCGTTGGACCTCCGCTGCGTTAACACTGTATTAATTGTAGAACTTGAAGTACCATGATCTTCAGAACATGAAATGAGTTCCACCAAAACACCCCACATTTCAGCAGTCGCCATCTTGTTAATACCAAACCATCTGTTTGTTTACTACCTCTTTTAATGGAAACCAGTTCAAGTTTATTGTTGAATTTTTAGTCAAACCAAAACCTTGAACCCAAACCGGATTTTTTCAAACAAAAGCGCCCTAAGTGAATGATGGAAGGAGCATACTCTGGCAAATAAAATAATAGGGTAAGACAGAGGTTATCCATGCATTATGAACAACACGTAATTGATCTCTATGAAACTTTCTGTGTTCCTTTTATGTAACACAGGTTTCCGTGTTCATGCTATTTAGTGAAATGCACAGTTTTTACGTGATCCTACACCATTTTTAGTCTCATTTTCTTTCCCCTCCTACTACAGTGAACAGCGAAGAGGTAAGTAAGGCCATATTTTTTTATTAATTGGTTAACGGATTTTTTTAAAAAATGTTGGACTTTTCAGACTTCTAATTTACTGATTTTTTTACAATACATGTATTTTTTCATAGCGTTTGTGGCGAAACCCAAAACCAAAAGATCAGAATATCAACAAACAGGAAATACCTGTTCTTAGATACACATGAATTACATTTAAAATGCTTAAGTATGTTTTGATTTCTGTGCAACACAATGTCTGCAATGCCTCAATATTATAATGAATATTAATATGATTTTATAATATATCATCCCTGGCACCACGACAGATGCATCTTGTAGGGTAGAGCGTCCCCTAAATAGCAAAACTGGTCCCAGCCGCGGCAAGTGCAGGGGTGCTGAGATATCTTCGATACCGCCCACCACAGTTTTAAGCATTTTCCCTGCATTTAAGAGTATAAAATAGCCTTGTATGCGAATGGGAACGGTGACGCAATGACGTCAGAGATGCACCGACGTTAAAGTAACTTAGACAATCGAGAGTGCTAAATTTCAAGACCAGTACGGACCTCCTATAATTTAATTCCTATAATGGTTCCGGAGAAATCGTCGAGATTTGCGTCCCCTTACAAGGTGGGTTCGGGCACGTTGAAAAGTACGAAATGTCGCGATTGTGGTCAAACCTTGACGCGTTGGAAACCGGTGACCAAATATCATCCCGGACACCCGATAGGTGCATCTTGTAGGGTAGAGCATCCCATCCCCTAAATGACAAAACTGGTCCAAGCCGCGGCAAGTGCAGGAATGCTGAGATATCTTTGACACTGCCCACCCCAGGTTTAGGCATTTTTCGCTTCATTTTAGAGTATAAAATAGCCTTGTACGCGAATGGAAACGGTGACGCAATGAAGTCAGAGATGCACAAACGGTGGCGTAACGTAGGAAATCGCGAGTCCTAAATTTCAAGACCATTACGGACCTCCTATCATTTGTGGTTCCGGATATATCTTCGAGATTTGCGTCCCCTTACAAGAAAGGTTGGGGCACGTTGAAAAGTACGAAGTGTCGCGAATTCAGTCATACTTGGACGCGTTGGAAACCGGTGACCATATATCATCCCGGCACCCCGACAGTTGCATCTTGTACGGTAAAGCGTCCCTTAAATGGCAAAACTGGTCCCAGCCGCGGCAAGTGCAGGGACGCTGAGATATTATCGACACCGTCCACCCCAGTTTTAGGCATTTTTCGCTTCATTTTAGAATATAAAATAGCCTTGTACGCGAATGGAAACGGTGACGCAATGACGTCAGAGATGCACCAACGGTGGTGTAACGTAGGAAATCGAGAGTGATGAATTTCAAGACCAGTACCGACCTCATATTATTTGTGGTTCCGGATATATCGTCGAGATTTGCGTCCCCTTACAATGTAGGTTCGGGCACGTTGAAAAGTACGAAATGTCGCGAATTCGGTCATACTTTGACGCGTTAGAAACCGGTGACCAAATATCAACCCGGGAACCCTGACAGGTGCACCTTGTAGGTTAGAGCGTCCCCTAATGAGCGAAACTAGTCCCAGCCGCGGCAAGTGCAAGTATGCTGAGATATCTTCGACACCGCACACCCCAGTTTTAGGCATTTTTCGCTGCATTTTAGAGTTTAAAACAGCCGTGAAGGCGAATGGAAACGGTGACGCAATAACGTCAGAGATGCGCCGACGGTGGCGTAACGTAGAAAATCAGGAAATCGAGAGAGCTAAATTTCAAGATAAATACGGACCTCCTATCATTTGTGGTTCCGGAGATATCGTCGAAATTTGCGTCCCCTTACAAGGTAGGTTGGGGCACGTGGAAAAGTACGAAATGTCGCGAATTCGGTCATACTTTGACGCGTTGGAAACCGGTGATCAAATATCATCCCGGGCACACCGACAGGTGCATCTTGTAAGGTAGAGCATCCCCTAAATGGCCAAACTGGTCCCAGCCACGGCAAATGCAGGAATGCTGAGATATCTTCGACACCGCCCACCCAGTTTTAGGCATTTTTCGCTGCATTTTAGAGTATAAAATAGTTTTGTAGGCGAATGGAAACGGTGACGCAATGACGTCAGAGATGCACCGACGGTGGCGTAACGTAGGTAATCGAGAGAGGTTAATTTTAAGACCAGTACGGACCTCCTTTCATTTGTGGTTCCGGAGATATCGTCGAGATTTGCGTCCCCTTACTAGGTAGGTTGGGGCACGTTGAAAAGTACGAAATGTCGCGAAATTGGTCATATTTTGACGCGTTGGAGACCGATGACCAAATACCTTCCCGGGCACGCCGACAGGTGCATCTTGTAGGAAAGAGCGTCCCCTAAATGGAAAAGCTTATCACAGCCGCGGCAAGTGCAGGGATGCTGAGATATCTTCGACATGGCATACCCCAGTTTTAGGCATTTTTCGCTGCATTTTAGAGTATAAAACAGCCGTGTAGGCGAATGGAAACGGTGGCGCAATTACGTCAGAGATGCGCCGACGGTGGCGTAACGTAGAAAATCATGAAATCGAGAGAGCTTAATTTCAAGACCAGTATGGATCTCCTATTATTTGTGGTTCCGGAGATATCGTCCAGATTTGCGTCCCCTTACAAGATAGGTTGGGGCAGGTTGAAATGTACGAAATGTCGCGAATTTGGTGATACTTTGACGCGCTGGAGACCGGTGACCAAATATCATCCCGGGCACCCCGACAGGTGCATCTTGTAGGGTAGTGTATCCCATGAATGTCAAAACTGGTCCCAGCCGCGGCAAATGCAGGGATGCTGAGATATCTTCGACACCGCATACCCCAGTTTTTGGCATTTTTCGCTGCATTTTATGCAGGGATGCTGAGATATCTTCGACATCGCCCAACCAAGTTTTAGGCATTTTCGCTGCATTCTATGATCAAAAATCATCCCGGGAATCCCGACAGGTGCATCTTGTAGCGTAGAGCATCCCCTAAATGGCAAAACTGGTCCCAACCGCGGCAAATGCAGGGATGCTGAGATATCTTCGACACCGCATACCCCAGTTTTGGGCATTTTTCGCTGAATTTTATTGTATAAAATATCCGTGTAGGCAAATGGAAACGGTGACACAATGACGTCAGAGATGCGCCGACGGTGGCGTAACGTTGAAATTCGAGAGAGCTAAATTTCAAGACCAGTACAGACCCACTATCATTTGTGGTTCCGGAGATATCTTCGAGATGTGCGTCCCCTTACAAGGTAGATTCGCGCACGTTGAAAAGTACGAAATGTCGCGAATTTGGTCATACTTTGACGCGTTGGAAACCGGTGACTCAATATCATCCCGAGTACCCCGACAGGTGCATCTTGTAGGGTAGAGCGTCTCCTAAATGGCAAAACTAGTCACAGCCGCGGCAAGTGCAGGGATGCTGAAATATCATCGACACCGCATACCAAAGTGTTTGGCATTTTTCGCTGCATTTTAGAGTATAAAATAGCCTTGTATGCGAATGGAAACGGTGACGCAATGACGTCAGACATGGGCCGACGGTGGCGTAACGTAGGAAATCAGGAAACTGAGAGAGTTATATTTCAAGACAATTACGGACCTTCTATTATTTGTGGTTCCGGAGATATCGTCGAGATTTGCGTCCCTTACAAGGTAGGTTTGGGCACGTTGAAAAGTACGAAATGTCGCGAATTTGGTGATACTTTGACGCGCTGGAAACCGGTGACCAAATATCATCCCGGGCACCACGACAGGTGCATCTTGTAGGGTAGAGCGTCCCCTAAATGACAAAACTGGTCCCAGCCGCGGCAAGTGCAGGGATGCTGAGATATCTTCGACACCGCATATCCCAGTTTTAGGCATTTTTCGCTGCATTTTAGAGTATAAAATATCCGTGTAGGCGAATGGAAACGGTGACGCAATTACGTCATAGATGCACCGATGGTGGCGTAACGTAAGTAATCGAGAGAGCTAAATTTCAAGACAAATACGGACCTCCTTTCATTTGTGGTTCCGGAGATATCGTCGAGATTTGCGTCCCCTTACAAGGTAGGTTGAGGCACGTTGAAATGTACGAAATGTCGCGAATTTGGTCATACTTTGACGCGTTGGAGACCGGTGATCAAATATCATCCAGGGCACACTGACATGTGCATCTTGTAAGGAAGAGCATCCCTTAAATGGCAAAACTGGTCCCAGCCACGGCAAGTGCAGGGATGCTGAGATATCTTCGACACCGCATACCCCAGTTTTAGGCATTTTTCGCTGCATTTTAGAGTATAAAATATCCGTGTGGGCGAATGGAAACGGTGACGCAATGACGTCAGAGATGCACCGACGGTGGCGTAACGTAGGAAATCGCTACTGAAGAGACGTACCGACACATGCTTGTATTGTCAGCCCCTGCCACCACTGAAGAGCCGGGGCGACACACGCTTGTATTGTCGGCCCCCGCCACCACTGAAGAGACGGACCGACACATGCTTTCATTGTCAGCCCCTGCCACCACTGAAGAGACGGACCGAAGCATACTTGTATTGTCATTCCCCGTCACCACTGAAGGGCCGGACCAACACATGATTGTATTGTCTTTCCCCTCTACCACTGAAGAGCAGGACTGACACATAATTGTATTGTAAACCGCCGCCACCACTGAACAACCGGACCGACACAGTGTTGTATTGTCAGCCCCAGCCACCACTGAAGAGCCGGACCGACACATGATTGTATTGTCTGCCCCCTCTTCCACTGAAGAGCAGGACTGACACATGGTTGTATTGCCAGCCCCCATCGCCACTGAAGAGGCGGACCGACACATGATTTGTATTGCCAGCCTCCATCGCCACTGAAGAGGCGGACCAACACATGCTTGAATTGCCATGCCCCGCCATCACTGAAGAGACGGACCGACATATGCTTGTATTGTCAGCCCCTGCCACCACTGAAGAGACGGACCGACACATGCTCGTATTGTCAGTCATTGCCACCACTGAAGGGCCGGACCGACACATGCGTGTATTGTCAGCCCCCGCCACCACTTAAGAGGCGGACCGACACATGATTGTAGTGCCAGCCCCCGTCTCCACTGAAGGGACGGAACGAAAATGCTTGTATTGTCAGCCCCCGCCACCACTGAAGAGCCGGACCAACGCATGATTGTATTGTCAGCCCGTGCCACCACTGAAGAGTCGGCCCGCCACATGCTTTTATTGTCAGCCCCTGCCACCACTGAAGAGCCAAACTGACACATGTTTGTATTGTCAGCCACCGTTGGAGAGGCCGACGGATACATAATTTATTGTCAGTCCCTGCGACCACTGAAGAGACGTTCCGACACATGCTTGTATTGTCAGCCCCTGCCACCACTGAAGAGCCGGGACGACACATGCTTGTGTTGGCAGCCACCGTCGCCACAGAAGAAGCGGACCGACACATGCTTGTATTGTTTGCTCGCGCTACCACTGAAGAGCCGGGCCGACACATGCTTGTATTGTCAGCCCCTGCCACCGCTTTAGAGACGGACCAACACATGATTGTATTGACAGCCCCGCCTCCGCTGAAAAGCCGGACCGACACATGAATGTATTGACAGCCCCCGCCTCCGCTGAAAAGCCGGACCGACACATGAATGTATTGTTAGCCCCCCCCCCCCTCCGCTGAAGAGCCGGACCGACATATGAATGTATTGACAGCCCCCGCCTCCGCTGAAAAGCCGGGCCGACACATGAATGTATTGACAGCCCCCGCCTCCGCTGAAGAGCCAGACCGAAACATGATTGTATTGTTAGCCCCCGTCGCCACTGAAGAGACGGACCGACACATAATTGTTTTGTCAGCGCCCGTCGCCACCGAAGAGGCGGACCGACACATGCTTGTTTTGTCACCCCCCGCCACCACAGAAAAGCCGTTTTGACTTTTGACACATACATGTACTTGTATTGTCAGCCCCCGTCGCCACTGAACAGGCGGACCGACACATGCTTGTATTGTCAGCCCCCACCACCACTGAAAAGTCGGACCAACACATGATTGTATTGCCAGCCCCCATCGCCACCGAAGAGGCGGACCGACACATGTTTGTTTTGTCAACCCCCGCCATCACTGAAGAGACTGACACATGCTTGTATTGTCAGCCCCTGCCACCACTGACGAGACGGACCGACACATGCTTGTATTGTCAGCCCCAGCCACCACTGAAGAGACGGACCGAAACATACTTGTATTTTCAGCCCCCTCTACCACTGAGGAGCAGGACTGACACATGATTTGTATTGCCAGCCCCCATCGCCACTGAAGAGGCGGACCGACACATGCTTGTTTTGCCAGGCCCCGCCCCCACTTAAGAGACGGACCGACATATGCTTGTGTTATCAGCCCCTGCCACCACTGAAGAGACGGACCGACACATGCTTGTATTGCCAGGCCCCGTCCCCGCTTAAGAGACGGACCGACATATGCTTGTGTTATCAGCCCCTGCCACCACTGAAGAGACGGACCGACACATACTTGTATTTTCAGCCCCCTCTACCACTGAAGAGACGGACCGACACATGCTTGTATTGCCAGGCCCCGCCCCCACTTAAGAGACGGACCGACACATGCTTGTATTGTCAGCCCCTGCCACCACTGAAGAGACGGACCGACACATGATTGTATTGTCAGAATCTGGTGAAAACAAACACCCATTGTTACTAGAAATGGCCCAATGCTTCACGAGTTTTTCATGTTAAAATTATTATTTCATGGAAAGAAGAATAACGTCCTGCAAAATGAACTACGTTCATATACTAAATACTGTTTTCTTGCTTTTTGCAATAATTGTAATAATAAGTCACAACTCTGCTTTGAAAAAAATCCTCATTTTTCTGCTTAACAATAAGTTCATAAATATATGTTGTTTCTTCCGTTTCTTTAGAGAACGTGTAGGGTTTGAGATAAGAAAACACTTTTTTCGGTTTGTGTCTAACATGAAGTTGACTCTTCCCTTACACATAAAGGTCATGTGGAAATGGTAAAAAGGTATCTTATGTTAAAGCTGCACTCTCACAGAATTACTGTTTTGACTACTTTTTTATTTTTTGTTTTGGAATGAGCCAATTTCTGCGTAAATCTATGCAAACCAGTGATATAAGACTGCTGACCAAAGATCAGATCGCAGCTTTTCCTATTTCGCTCGAAATTTATGTATAATGGCTGAAAGCATTACTATTAGTTTGAGAAAAATGCAGAAAAACATCATTTTTTTTACCTTAAATATGAAAATCTGCGATCTGATTTTTTGTCAACAGTCTTATATATATCACTGGTGTTCATGTTTTTTTTGTATGAATTGGCTCTTTCCAGGACAAAATATTTTTTTTTTTGTTTAAACGTTCAATCTGTGAGAGAGCAGCTTTAAGCTACTCGAGGCAAACAACAAAGTCACTTGTGCCATTTTATTGTGATGATTCGTAAAAGTAATACACCGAAGTGTAAGGCTTTTCCAGCCATATCTGTTCTCTATTTTATAAATGTCTTTTCCTATCATGTTCATTGCTGCAATTATCTGTGCATGTTTGAAACAAACCACCTGATAACAGTTTAACAATTCCTCTTGTTAGTCTTTCTGCATTTTCAATATTCACAAATCACGTATTATTCGACATACTGATACAATCTTGTCTAACAATAACAGCACTTTCTGAGCTGTCATCTCATGAGCATTGCTAAAACGCTTCGAATGTAAATGTCTCGGTACGATTATTTTCATTGCTTCCAAAGACCCTGAGAGAAGAAATCACTAATTGGTTTAGGTAATCCATCCAGCGTTGTCATCGTGCCTGTTACAGTATCGTGACAAACACTAGTGTTTCTATCTCTCCCGCAAACAGCAAGAAGACCACTCCCTGTCATATCTAAGCCATGTCGCAGAACATCCCATGTAAGACTAACCACTACACATGGGGATTTTTTTTCCTGATTATAACATTTTATCTGCATATAGGTAGATCTCTGCCAGCTAAGTTGTAGCCCACTTTATGCATGTTTTTCTCCTTCAATGCCCATGCCTTTCATTTCGGTGAATTTTTAAGGCATACAAACAGCTTGTTATCGCAATAATTCACGCCTCAGCAGTCCCCATCCAGCTTTATAGAAAGCGCATTTTCATCGATTTGTTGTTTGCCAGACAGAGAGACTTCTGCTTAGTCTGGGCCACAGAGCAAATGTACATCCATGAATAACTGATAAGCAGGTTTATTGCACTTTGTGCTCCAATGTTTTACAGAACAACAAGAGCAGTATCTATCATCAGCGACACGTATATTGTCATGCGGCAGAATGGTGATTCCACTTAGCTATCATTAGACTAGAACGAGGAACTTGCCAAGCTTTCTGTTGTGTGACATGTTTAACAGGGAACCTATTGCAGGTTAATTATATACAGTTATTTGTATCAAACAATGACATTAAAGTGACATGCACTCTTAACAATGGCTTTCCAATTCTGGGAAACTTGCAAGTTTTGTGAAATCTTTTAAAACCATGTGTTCTTTTATAATAGATCAATTACATTTCTGTAAATTAAATCAATTCCAACACTCAAACAGTGACCCATGCAAATGGAACCATCATACCTTTTCATATATATTTTTCCCTTTTTATTCCACTTTTCAATGGTTTAATATGTTATATAAGTGACATGACTTCTGATGCATTTTATATCAATTCCCAATATTTATAGAACAGGTTCAAAGAAACGTTACTTAAACAGCTTACTTAAGGGTATGATTATTAAAGAAAGTATTTACAAAATATTGGTAATTATGATCAACCATTCGTTGAGATTGTTGCGTACAAAAATTTAAAAGCATGCACACCCTCTACCCGTAATATAACCAAGGGCTTATAGAAAACGAAAAATAAGCACACAGTTCAACTTTGAGACATACATGTTGAGATACATTTGCCACAAAATTGAAGCACTATTTTATCATGTTTACACACTAGTATCGCTTTGTTTATATGTGAGCGTTTCCTCTGAAATTTGAAGGCAGGGATAAAGTTTGGCTGGGAGAGTGAGTGCAGTCTTTACGAGCAACGTATTTATGTGTTGTTTTTCACATAATGTTTTTATTTCTGTAGAAAGTTTTTCTGAGGCAGCCAGTTTTTGAACATATAATAAGGATATTCATTATATCATCAGTAAGTGAGATTTGCAGAGATAATACGTGTATTCGGGTTGAACTTGTAAGGACACTAAGGCATTGATTGCGCTTATGGTGCATATATCTTATTATTACCATGGATACTGTGACTAAAATCATTAGCCATAATGTCAAAGGTGACCATGTCAATGAAACCACGCTTTCTCCTGAATTATTCTCCTTACTGCATTAGTCATAATGTCATAGGTGATCATGTCAATTAGACACCATATGCTGTCTCCTTAATCCTTCTGGGATACTGATTTAGTCAAAATGTCAAAGGTGTCTTTGTAAATGAAACCATGTTAATGTTCCTAATCTACTCGTGACCGAATTAGTCATATGGTCATTGGAAAAGATGTAAGAAAAAAATAGTATTACAAAATAATACAATGCTCTATTTCAAAATATTTTGTCATTAATAAGTCAATAACTAAATTATGAACTAGCTCTACCATGTTCTTTATCCAAGTGTTTAACTGTTTAACAGAATGTTATTTAAACGAACTAATTTCATTTAAGTAGAAGCAAATAAACATGCATTTGTTTGTTTTTGTTGTAGCATTTTCTTTGTTTCTTCCATAGAGCTTTAGGCTGTGGGAGACTTCACCAGATTAGTTAATTGTTTCTGGTCTTCAACGAACTTGCAAATCTGCATTAAATTGATTTTGTTTTATCAACGATGGCTTTCCAGAAAGCTTCAAGCTGACGTTTAAACTGCTTGCAACCGTTTCAACAGAGATTTTAGTGGTAAAATGAAAGTATATTTCTGTCACGCTTTTTGTTATTTTGCTACACTTTGGTGTGAATTTAACTTTAGCCAGTAATTGAAATGGACACAAATTTAAATATTTTTTAAAAAGGATATAGATAAAAATATATCAAATAATCAAATAAATATTATTTTAGTTACGAACAAGATCCTTTAGGTAACTGAATCTGGATTATGCAATTTTCATGTGCTCCTGTCCTATAGTCGATATCTCTAATTCAACTTTTGCAACCAGACATCTGTTCAGAAGGGTGAACAAATCTCTCATTTGTTTTTTAATCGTTCACGTTAGCTAGCAGTTCATTTTTCCCTTGTCAAAGTATGCAAACAACTATTCTGAGTTCTCTTGTTTTATTTTGTTGTTTTTTGCAGTCTCTTCTTCACCTTATAATACTAGTAGTTGTGTATAGGGCGCGGTTAACTGATGTGGAATTAAAGGGGCACACTATAGGTAACACTCGATATATATTTTTTTTATTTATTTGTGATGTTTAACTCATTTTACTTTACTAATTAAATCAAAAAGACATATTTTTTGGGGTACAGATAAAAAATGATTAGCGAAATTTTGGCGCTTGTTTAACAGGGGAAGTTGTGGCCACGTAGCTATTCATTGAAAAGCCCCATTTATAAATGCTTATACATTTTTAACTGTACAAAAATCATATGTTTTTGGGTTTTTTATCATTAAAGTAAAATGAGTTATGGATATACTAATGCAGTAGAATTAATAAAAAAATACATTTTTGCATCAACCTATAGTGTGCCCCTTTAAGACTTTCAAAGTTTAGTACGCATTTATAGAGTGCATGATTGAACATTATACATTTAAAACAATATACATTAAGCGTATACCAATACACATTTGCATATGTGGTATCATGACACAACGCGTATTTATACAGTACCCATTTATAACATTCAAACTGTACACACTCGCAATGCAGTATGTATACATGTAAATGCGTTGTTACATGCATACAACGCCCATCTATACAATACAAAACACAATACAAGTATATATTCCAAAGACATTTAATAAAGCACACACTTTTAACACATTACACATATTCATTTTTAAAATACAGGGACAAGCCCTATAGCCTACTCATTCACAAAGACCCTGTTTAAGGGCACAATGTCAAAACCTAACAGACACTCAATGAGAGACACACAACGTACAAACGACAATTGAAACAATATGTCTTTATAAATGCATGTTGAGGTCAGCGCCTTGGTACGGTCACTGAAACAGGAGTTTACTTTGAATTTAAACAAGTTTACGGATATCAACCGAAATAAAAAAGTGCAAATGTTTTCAACTTAGATTAAAATTAAGACGTACTTATTATCAAAATGTACTCATTCGCAATGCACTCACACCAACCATTTATACAGTCCCCAGTCCCCACTTTGACCTTCACTTTGACCTGACGAGTGGTCCGACCCAGAACCTGTCGATGGTCGGGTCCTCGTTATTTGATTCGGCTGGAAGTTCGAGAGCCGGAACTTCCTTCGCCTGCAGTTTGAGTGCCTCCAGTTTCTGCCTCCGCTCAACTGAACGTCGACAACATGCCAAGCAGCTGTAAGAAGATAAATGAAATGAACCGGTACAATACTTTTGAAACTACATATACGTATATACATGTTGTAAGAGGAAGTCTTAGAAGATTTGTGTGTTAGCACGACGAAACTTGAAAGACATTATGGCATGATGAATTATTATGTCAACTGAATATCACAAACATTTCAGATTTTTAGGAACAACGTGAGCAAACGTTTAGAGTTTAAGGGATTGCTTGCGTGAGAGTTAAGGGACCTTTTGTCTGTTTGCTGTATAAAAACCTCATAAAAGCACCTGCTTATATTTTAAAAATCAACCATAACACTGCATATAATCAGTTATAATTTAGATGCCAGATCCCAACAAACCTGCATTTCTCCTGGAGGCGATGGTACTTTCGGGCAACAGCATCCTGGGCTTTGGCCACTTTCTCGTTCTTGCGACACCAGAAGCAGTATACACATAGTGCAGCCAGGCCCGCCGTGACCGCAGCCAGGCAGATCCCAATCAACTCCATCTTCTTCATACTACAAATGTGACAATGTATAAATGTTGTTATTGTTTGTATTTCTCAGTACATGACAAAGAACAGAACAAAAACCTAGCACCTTAACGCACACTGAGCACCTTCATTGCTTACATTATAATTTAAAAATAATAATTATAAGTGCACCTTATTTAATAAAATCAATTTGAGCCCGAATATCTTGCAGTCCAAAAGTTACGCCTAAGCCAGTCTTGCTCTTTCCTGACTTCATGGGTAGTATGATTTCGTTCGCTACCTTTATTGTTTTCCATTTAAATTGGGACGATTGTACCTGTGTTGTACGGCCTTAGGTGAACCCAAAACTGGTCTCAAGGTGATCAAACCATTATCAAGAAGATGATAATGTATTGTTTAATAATTTGATACCATATTTGCATTTAGAAACTGTCCTAAAATGCAGTTCACAAACTCTGGCTCTTGTTGCATAGCAACATTCGTCATACAATATCCATCTCCTGCGGTTATTATCATTCAGATCCGGGTTCGTACTTTTCTCATGTTAAAACAATGTTTCAGGCCTCTGTATGACTTTTTTGTAATGGAATGGAATGCGTTGTCCTGTTTCTATCAGTGATAACTGCATTGTCATGCTCAGTTAAAACCTTAAGATGAGAATATTTGTTCGTGAAAACATAATAAACTACCAACTGTGCCGAATTCCTTATTTACTATTCATTCTGTATTGAACCGGGCAATTAAAATTACTTGTATTCAGCTCATATGGTCATAATGATTGCATTTTGGATGGATACCAGGTATTTAGCTCACGAACGCTGTTAGTTTTCTTTTCCCGCATTCATTCTCATTCTAAATGTTAACATTAACTTCATCTGTACTAATGTTAATGAACTTTGACTATATAAAACATACCCATAACACAATGTAGTCCTTTAATTATTCTGAGAGTATATTTTTTATGGGGATTATGTTCGTGTTCATACTTGTCCACATCGTCACATATTCTTGCCCGCTAAATTTCTTATCCAGTCTTTACACTTGTAGTTTAGTTTCAACTTATTTATTTTAAAACGACTGTAAAAGAATGATATTAATCACTCTCGTTGGCACGATGCAAGAGGGCGGTCTTGTGTTGTGGAGGAACTCGTTGAACTAGGAAGAAACCCAATTGTCAAGCTTGGTGACCACAAACCAAACTCACATGCGTCCAGGCCGGGAACCAGTTTTGCTTCCTCACAGATCGGATTTGGCAACAAATGATTACATGAATCATGACAAAAAATGACACAACACATTACTTCAGTCTGTCAATTTGAACGCACATCTACACCACCGAAAGATACGACCAAAACAACAATGAATCAGAAGCAGCTTCGGTGCTATATGTGCTTCAATATGCATAGCTTGGGAAAACGCCTTACAGCAAACACATATTTTGCTGTACAAATGTACACATCATTATCTTTTAACAAAACGTAACAGTTCTTCCTGATGACAAAAAGCAAAGATATTTACACTACGTTTCCTTAACATAAGATGTTTTGTTGCTGTGAAATCAGTCTGTTTTCCTCCTCATGACAAAACGGTTCATGCATATTTTAGACTACATTGCACTTCGTTCGCATCAATATCAATATTTTGCCGTCTGGCACAAAACCCAATTTTGTTTTACCAATATTTGGTGTTTGTTGCATATTTAGGGAAATTGTAGGA